>NC_041015.1:19256498-19618046 GCF_004193775.1 Glycine soja
GAAGGTTTGAAGATTTAGGGATGGAGGATGCACGAGGAGAGGCCTTGGCTGCGCAGCAACACTGGTTTCGTAGGTATTTATAGACGAGGACGAGTTGTAATCGATTACAAGGCTTGGTAATCGATTACATGAGTAATAAGCCTTCTGGTAATCGATTACATGAGTAATAAGCCTTCTGGTAATCGATTACAGGATGTTGTAATCGATTACATGCTACCTGTTCTTGTGGAATCGATTACTCTGAGTGGTAATCGATTACCAGAGCACAAACTAGGCTAGTTCCTCTAAAATAACCTATGTTTATGCTAAATGCATCTAACACTATCAATCATCATCACTAATATGTATTTAATTCATTCAAACAAGTATTAATCAAACAATTAACACACACCAATCAAATATAATCAAATACTTACAATTAAACACAATCAAACAAAAGCAATCATCAAAACATAATCAAAAACAATTATCAAAGACAATCAACATAAATATCAATCAAAAACATTAATGACAATCAAATATTTAAGGAGTAAACAAGCATCAAAACTCAATCAAAAGTTAGCAATCATAGACAAAAATCATCAAAGTAATCAATCAAAGACAAGTGACCTGTTGGTATCATTTGATATTACTTGTTGGGCTTGTTTGTTAGACAAATGGCCTTTGTTTGTTGTCTCCATAAATCACATATCCATTTATCTTAAACTTTGATGCATGTCATGTGTTTGGAGAAATTGTTATCAATGTATCGCCTTTGCTCGTCTCCGTTTTCATAGTCTTTCATCATGATACCCAGATTTATGATTTTATTTTTCTGAATCACTTGAAATTTTTTTTTTCATTTTCTTCCCAAGTGATCTATGCTTTCTTTTCTTTCTTTTCTTTGAGATTCCTCTTGTCAGATTTTTCAATTCATCTTTCAAAGACAAGATAATCGGATCTCATGTGCCCAGGTTGATTACTTTCATAGCATCTTGGGGCTAAGGAGGAGTCTTCTTCTTTCTTCTTTATATTGATGTTTGATTTCCTTTTATTTCTTTTGTTTCTCAGAAATTTATTGAACCTTTTCACAAAGAGTCTGAAATCATCATCATCTTCTTCTGTTTCAGTCAAGTCCTCTTTTTCACTTTCTTCTTGAATAAAAGATGATGAGGCTCTGAGTGCTATTCCTTTTCTCTTTATATCATTCTCTTCATGTTGATGGAGTCTCAGAAGTTTCATTTCACGTTCTTGAAGTTTTCCAAAGAGAGTGGCAAGAGGCATATTAGTGAGATCACTTGATTCTGCAATTGCTATTACTTTTGGTTGTCATTGCCTGCTTAAACATCTCAACACTTTGTTAATAAGATCTTCATTAGGAAATATTTTTCCCAATGATGCAAGATGATTAACTATACGAGTAAATCTCTTCTGCATATCTTCTATGGTCTAATATTGAAACATTTTGAACAGTTCATATTCATGTGTGAGAGTGTTTATTCTAGATCTCTTGACATCAGTTGTGCCTTCATAGGTTACTTGCAATGTATCCCACATTTCTTTTGCATTTTTTACAATTTGAGACTCTAAAAAATTCATCCATGCCTAATGCAGAAGTGATTATATTTTTGGCCTTTAAATTGTATTGAACCTTTCTTCTTTCATCATCATTCCATTCTTCTCTTGGTTTTTCTATAGTTGCATTTCCCACTACCTTTGTAGGAATAAAAGGACCAACTTCAATGGCTTCCCATATATTTAAATCTATGGCTTCAATAAGGATCTGCATTCGGGTTTTCCAATAGTGATAACCCTCGCCATTGAACATAAGAGGCCTATTAATAGAATTTCCCTCAAGAAATGGAAAGTTGGATGAGGCCATATCTATTCTTGAAGTTTTTAAACTTTATACAAGAATCCTGCCCTGATACCACTTGTTAGACAAATGGCCTCAATTATCTTAAGAAGGGGGGGTTGAATTAAGATACAAAGACTATTCCCCCATTAAAATTTCGCTCTCTCTTTTTAGATTAACAATGCACCCTTAACATGAATTACTCAAAAGACAATTCAGAATAAACTTCTTTAAAGCAAAAGATAAATGACAATAAATAAAAGAAGTTTAAGGGAAGAGAGAAATGCAAACTGATTTATACTGGTTCGGCCACTTCCCGTGCCTACGTCCAGTCCTCAAGCAACCCACTTGAGATTTTTCACTCTCTTGTAAAATCCTTTTACAAGTTCTGAACACACAAGGACAATCCTTCCTTTGTGTTCAGAATTCTTTTACAACAAGAGACCCTCGGTCTCTTAATCCCTTTTCAGAAGTAAGAAGAAGAGAAGAAGAAATCTCTCTTGAAAGAGATAGATTGCACAATAAAGATCAATCACAATTCCTTATTGAATATGCAAGTGTTTGACCAAGGAATCTTTAAGAGGATAAGACATTTCAATTCAGAAAAACTCTCTTAATCTTTTGAGAGGATAAAACTTTTTGAACAATCAAAACTCTCTATAATTCGTGTTTCCAAGTCACATATAAATAGACCTTTGATGGTCATTCATAAACCATTTGAATAGATGTGACTCTTGAAAGTTATTTTCAGAAAATCTCCTCTGATAATCGATTACAGGATTTGTGTAATCGATTACAGGTTTTAAAATTTGAATTAAAACGTTTATTAACTGCTGGTAATCGATTACCAATATTGTGTAATCGATTACACAATCTAAAATTTGAATTCGAATTTTTAATAGCTATTGTAAACATTTTTTGCCACTGGTAATCGATTACATCCTCTGGTAATCGATTACCAGAGAGTAAATCTTTTGAAAAACACTTTTTAACTTAAATTACTTGGCCAAACCTTTTGCCATATCAAATAGGAATTCCATTCCTAACATACTAGTGATCATCTTGATGTTGTGGCTTGTATTCTTGAATCATTATCTTGAATTTAAACTTGAAAAGCCCATTTGCATCAAATCATCATGATCATCATCAAAACACCAAAGTCATTTGCTTTTACAAAATTGAGGCGTTTCAAAAAGCATAGTTGAAAAGGGAGACCCACTAAAGGTGATTAGTCAGGTTCCCTAACGAAAATTAGTCATTAACAAAGCTAGTGGATACTTTGTACCTATAACATAATAATAAAAAAGAAAATAAGAAATAAAATATTAAGAGAAATATTAACCACACTCTCTAACATTTCATATTTTCAAATTTCCTTACATTTCGCGAATATCTACTTCTATCTTATAAATTAGAATACACTTCTTGGAGAGTGATGCTCTCAACTCTCTAAATTATAAACTTTTAAGTTTTAATATATGAGAAATGCTAGCGTCATTCTTTTAATTTTTTTTTCTTCGACTAATTGAAATTTATTGAAATCATCAATTTTGGTGAGTCTCACTTTTCTTTCTTGATTTAGAAGTATGACTCACAAAAATTGGTGATTTCCAATAAATTTGAGTGACTTATAGAATGTTAGAAAGAGTGTCATTAGCATTTCTCCAATATTGTATCTAGTTGTGATGAGAGTATTACTATCCAAGCAATTTATTCTAATTTATAAGATAGAAGTATATATGCATGAAATGTAAGAAAATAAACTTAAAAATATTTAAGGAGAGATTATTTTTCTTATAATAAAAAATTAAATATAATTAAAATATATAAAGACATGCATTTGAAATTTTTAATTTTAAAACTCTTAAAAATTAATTTAGGAAATATTCATTTAATAATAATTTATAAGTATTTCATTATACTTAAATTAATTAAATATATCTAAATTAACTAAAATAGTTAAGAAAACCGAAAATCTCTTTAATTAAATAATTGATTAAAGGAAACAGTATTATTTCATTCAATATAAAAATTATAAAGCAAGTTTATAAAATAAGAAAATGCATGTTTACAAGAAGAAAAAAAGAATTTAATGATCATGTATTAGTGGTGTAACATAATTTTATATTGTCATTCATGTTTGTAAAACTTTTAAAGTAGATATTATAAAAATCAACAAATTTATTATATATAGTATTTTTAGTATTTTATTATGAATAATTGTGTAAAATTATTTTACATTTTTAATATATAATACATTTTCTGAAAAAGATATAAATAAAATTATTTCAATTTTAAAATGAGGAATGAATTATAATATATGGCGGATTTTTTTTTTCTTTTGGAGATAATTCAATGTCATGTCTTAAATGTCCTTTTAAAAGTAGTAAGCCAATTCCATCCTTAGCTACTCATCACTCACGTGGCATCATCACCGTACAAGCATAGCAAGTACCCCTCATTTCCTACTTAACTGGGTCAGGGATGTAAAACTTCCTAAGTAGGAATCGGTTTAAAAGACAATGAATCTATTTGTGGGGCCAAATAAAGTATCAAACCACATGAGCTTGTCTCTTCTATTTGCCTGCCGACATCACTTAGATTTATAGAGCGTTGACTCATGCATGTAAAACAGGCAAATTTCAAGTTCATGAGAAAATAACTAAAACCGTTTCTTCTTTTTTAATCTAGGTATTTTTCGTCTGAAACTCAAAGATTAATCCATCAACTATCTTACACTACGTTAATAATTAAAAGTGTTCTTCCAAGCATACAAACCTGGAGATAAAATATTTAATCACAATCGGAAGCAATTATGTTGTTTATCAACTATGTTACTCTATGTTAATAATTAAAATTGTTTTGATTAATAAACAAAATTAAAAAAGGCAATCAATTGTTTAAAGCTAAATAACTAATTATGATAAAAAAAATTATCAATTAATTTAGTTAAACTAATTGGTACCGCTTGTTAAGAATGAAACAAATTAATGTTATTTTATAATAGGTTATACACTTATACTACCACTAATGACGTGACTTTCTATAGACAAGGAACGGATAGGATGGGTAAAATGCTTAAACTAATTTGCAACTTAAAAAAAACGTAAATATGAACGGATAGGATGGGTAAAAAATGCTTAAACTAATTTGCAACTTAAAAAAACGTAAATATGTTTTTAGTTGATTTAAGTTAATATTTTTTTACTTTTGATTTATGTAAGTTTATTTTTTTAATTTTAATTTTTATAAGTTTATATTTTTTTCAATTTCGATCATTATAAGATATTTTACTCATTTTTAGTTATATAAGTTTTCATTTTTTTAATTTTAATTTCTATAAGCATGAACTTATGAAACTATAAATAAAAAAAGTAAAATTTCACAAGAACTAAAATTGGAAAAAATACACACTTATAAGAATTAAAAATGAATAAAATATTTTACAGGAATCAAAATTAAAAAAACACCAACTTGCAGGAACTAAAATTAGAAAAATTAATTTACATGAACCAAAAATAAAAAAATAAAAAATGTTCATTTTGGGGACAAAAATATATTTAAACCTAAAAAACTGGATAATTGATTAAGATAAAATCAATTAAATGATTAAAACTTAGATAAAATTAAACCAAATATACTTAAATTCAATTAAATTTGGGTGGATTTATATACACATTACAAAAATTAGAACAAAATTTTAATTAAAAAAAATCAAATCAGTTCACAATTTGTGAGTAGGGGGAATTAAAATTTATTTTTTATTAGATAAACAGGATGAATTTACAGAAAGATGTAGCCTTTACTAAATAGAAGGCACCTATGGTTCAAGAAGCATCAAGCAAGTTTTGGTTACACTTCACTCAGACCTTTGGAATTGTAAAATACTAAACTTGAATATAGACTCCCAAATCTCAAAAAAAAAAAAAAAAAAAAAAAAAAAGAAAGAAAGAAGAAAGTAAATATAACACAACTTACAAAAATGAAAAATTTTCCAGTCTTATCTATAAACAAGAATTCAATATAATGACCAGGTCCCTATATTTTATATTTGGGATGAATGGTGTGAAACAGAATTGATATGAATAAAAGAGAACCCCTTTCTTTTACAACATTGCTTGTTTTGCAGCAAGAAAATGAAGCTTATTTTCTTTCCATTTATTCTCCTTTTTCTTGTGTTGGATCAAAACTAGCTCATCTGCTGCCCAATCAGATCAAGACCAACAAGGAGGAAAGTCACTCCTTGGAAAAGAAGATAGTAAAAGTGAACTCCTTGTGCAGACAACAAACTCCTGACAGAAGCTGTGAGAAGGAGCAATGCCAAAGTCAACTCTTTCTTATATATTTTGTTAGCTTTCTTAACAGGTGTTCCATTTGTTTCTTTATGTTCCTTACATTGGTTAGACTCAACAAGTACACTGTCAGAAGCTCCTCTATGGATCTTTTGTTGTTCCATTATTGACTTGACTTCCCTTTCTGCAGCCGCCACCAAATCAGACTCTGATGACCTGCCAGCCTTCTTTGTGACAATCCATTCATAAGAACTACCTAATTGGAAGAGTCCAGAGATCATGGCATTGAATTTGGTGACAGACATGGTGTTTTCAAAAAGAAGGTATGGAACTAGAAAAGGAAAATATTTCGGGGCAGGAAGAATGTTGAGGAATGACATAAATACAGGTATATAGCAGATCACCCATAGAGGAAGCTCGGCCTCTGGGACAAACATAGTTAAAGGAAGAATTATGCAAAATAAGGTGAAGGAGTAAAAGGGAAGAATGAGTTTTCTCAACAGAAAGAATAGCAGTATTAAATTCCCTTTCTTCCATGGTGATATCTGCAGTTGAAGAGAATCGAGGTCCTTTAGCTTGTTGTGTATATTTAAGTAATACTTGCAAGTTAACAGAATTTGTTTTCACTTATCATTATTCTATTTAGTACTTTTAGCTGAGTATCAGATATACCTTAGATCTCAAAATTGCTGGAAGACACAATCTGAAAAGTTGCATTGGACCCGAGTGCCACCGGTGCTGCTGCTTCCTATAAGCTTCATAGGACTCTGGAACTTCACAAAGTACCTGAAAAATTACAAATTTGAAGAATTCACAAGTAGTTCAGTGAATCAAAAAGTCACATTAGCACTATAGTAGGTACTGCAAAGTATGGAGATATTAATGGACAAACAATTCTTGTCTATGATTACCTTTACATCATTTACAAAGATAAATTTCCAGCCATTGAGATGAGCTCGGACGGCAATATCCATATCTTCTACGGTTGTCCTCTCAAGCCAGCCACCGGACTCTTCCAGGGCCTTGATTCTCCAAACACCAGCAGTTCCATTAAATCCAAAAAAGTTGAGAAATGCCCCATTGACCTGCTGTTCTACTTCAAAATGGAAGCATAAGTTAATGTTCTGGAGACGTGTCAACAAGTTCTCATCCTTGTTCACAAAAGCCCATCTAGCTTGGACAAGACCTAATTCGGGATTGTCCTGTGATAAAAGACAAGCATATGTATTAAGATATGTTAATCACAGATTTACCAAGAATACTTGTTAAATACGTTTTTTGTTCTCTTTCTAACCTTGAAATACGGCACAGTTTGCTTAAGAAAATCAGGATGTGGTTGGAAATCTGCGTCAAAAATTGCAACAAACTCATAGTCTTTCACATAGTCACAGCTCATTGCAGACTTGAGATTCCCTGCTTTATATCCAGTCCGGACTAAGCGATACCTGTAGATTATGTTGATTCCCTTTTGGCTCCATTTTCTGACCTCAGTCTTAATTAACCACTGTATGCTCTCATCATCAGAATCATCAAGTACTTGAATGAGTAAACGGTCCCTTGGCCAATCAATTTGGCATACTGCAGAAATAGACTGCTCATACACCTGCACAAAATCCACACAAGCAAAGCCATAGGTTTAAATACTATCAAGTGAAAATCATGTCTTCTAAGTTTTTGCTTATTAGAGTGACAAATACTTACAGATGCCTCAATACTACAAACCACCCACCAATATTACGACTAAAAAATATCTTGTCAATTATTAAGTAATGATGTGTATTACAGAAACTGAAAAAAAGGAGTTCATTATTCTAAGTTGTGCAGGCTTAAAAAGCATTTTTGCTTCTAATTCGAGATGACATGTGCATAACAAGTTATATAACTTCTTAAGACATTTTCCAAATCTATTAGAGTAAATAAATACAACAACAAGAGTCTCATCTCACTAAGCAAGGTCTGTTACATGAATTACATGATGATGTCAGTAACCTTAGTTAAAAACTAAATTAAATTCTTAGGGATATTATGCATCATGAGATCTCTTTTAATAATTTCCATTAATGTCCTTCCTGATCTCACTCTTTTCATAGGACTAAAAATCATGTAATCTAGTCTCTTCAATAAATAAATAGCTAACTAAAAGTAATATATTGAAATTTGCTGCTACATTAAATAATAGCAACAGCTTAATTTACCATTTAAGGGTCAAGAAGAAACAAAAGTCTGAGGTCATACCTCCCTCTCGTTACACATGGGAATCTGAACCAGAACCATTGGATGGCTACACGCAGATCCTTCAATATCATCAACCTTGAGGGCATCCCCATCAATCTTAGGCTTAATCCGCTTGTACTTTATCCAAAAGCACCCAAAGCAAAGCACCATACGGTCCACTGACTGTATAAGAAACAGAACAATACAAAACTTTGAAAGTGCCTGCATTGGTGGAGCAATGTACTCGCCACGAAACCTCAGCCACGCAACATAAACCAAGTGCATCAAGCCTTCCAAATCTGCGGCACGAGGAATGTGCACACTGGGATTCCCAAAATGCCAACCTTGCAAATAAACCACCACCTCAAACACCAGAACCACCAAAGAACTCACAAGGAACACCTTGATGACCGTAAACAGCACCTTCCCCTTTTCCATTTTCTCACTCTCCAAGGTCACACCCTCCCTATCAATCAACCTCTTCCTTATAGCTCCCATCAAAGACCACAAAACTGTGGCAAACCAAGTTACACAACCAATAGCATGGTAAGCCTTGAGAAACAAGAACCATGTGACTTGCTTAGCATTCTTGCCGCGGGTCTTCTCCACTGGCCTGAATGCAGCATCAGCACCATTAATCTCCACAACCGAGAAAGTGGGGTTCTCCATTGTCACCACAACTGGGGTACCCTTCTGGGTCTCCTTCATCCACCTATTGGAAAAATCAAAGCTTGGAGCCATTTCCACACAGATTCACACTTCCACACAAAAACCACTCACTACAAGCACACATATAGCCTTATATACACATACATACAAAAGACTAAAGACACTAACTTTATACATTTTTTTCAGTACCCATTATTGTGAAAATGACTAAAGACTCAGATCTGAAACACCCCCATAAAAATGAGACCAACCATTTTGTGGCAAAAAAAGCTAGAAATTCCTACTTGGTCCAGAAGGAGAACCCTCTTGAAGGTTCAGCATTTATTAAGTAAATGCTGCTGCAGGCACAAAAAAAGTGAGAAACGTGAACTGAGTGAGAAGGGTCTTTTGTAGTGTGCAGGGTCTCTAGAAGAAAGAAAGGTACCTAACATGGGAAAGCCACCATTATGAGGGAAGGTATCTCTATCTATCCGTCTGCAGCTGTAAGATGCTAATAACATCAAGTGGGTTTCTTCCGGTTAACAAATTCCACATTCCCTTACCCTTTTGAGTTTCGAATCCTAAGCATAAATTTATTTATTTATTTTATTGAAAAAAATTTAAGTAGGTTGGATTCTAGAGATTTATTATAGTCGAAAAAGCATGTCTTAAGGTTGAGCGCTTACAGACATTGATAACAGAATTCGAATCTACCTCGTCATTGTAGAATATGAATTCAATCCAAGACCAAGCAAAAATTTATTTTACAATGTTATGTGAAAACTGCCAAAGTAATAATCCAAATTAGGGGAAAAGCACATGGAGGAAGAAAGTTTTGAGAACCTAATGAGTAGAAGAGTACAATTCTTTTCCTTCTAAGGTATTAATTCAATTCAGATAAAGACCATTGGCATACCCACTACCTAGAATGAATTGAAAATACTCAGTAAAATTGATGAGCTTTACTAAAAGTGGCACTACCATTCTTTCTTTTTTTTAATTACACTTGGGATATTTCTTAACTTAACTAAAACTCACATATAAGTGTAAAATTCATACGAAATAGGTATTACATTTCTCAAAAGTCTTCTCCATAATAAGAAATCTAATCCTTCACAAAAGAGGTACGGAGAACCCTAAAGATAATAGAAAAGAAATAAAAGTAGGCAAAAGTAATAAAAAACACGTAAATAAAAATAAATAAAAGTAGGCAAAAAGTACAAAAATATAATAAAAACAAAAAAAAAGTAAATAAAAGTAGGCAGAAAGTACAAAAATATGAGTAAATAAAAGTAGGCAAAAAGTACAAAAATATAATAAAAGCAAAAGAAAATAAATAAAAGTAGGCAGAAAGTATAAAAATATAATATAGATCAACAAAGGTGGCAAAGCCTCCTAGTTAGATTTATATTATATTTGAAAGCTAAAACTAATAACAGTTAAGAGTAATCGGTATGCAGAAGGAAAAGATCAAATTAGATGGATAGAGGGCAATCCCCAAGTGGACATTATAAGTTATCTTATTTGGAAAAATATAAAATATGATGAACCCATTTTTTTTCTATTATTTTTATATATAACGTCCTTATCAGTTTTCTGGATATTAAGCTGAGTACTGAAGATCGCGAACTGCCCACACTTACTTTTGGGTCTTATGTAGATCTTATTTTCCTCCAAGCACCAGCCTAACCAAAAAGGACTTTCATAGTTTTTCAAAAACAACTATCAAGGGCACACCTTTGCAGGCTTACCAATCCCAGGTTTTCGAAAAACAAGCAAAAAGGAGGATAAGAAAGGTAAAAAAAAAATGTTTACAACAGCTGGGTTCTAAATCATATTCGCATTTTCCAAATAGAGATAGCTAAGGCCCCTTGAGGGTGCCTTCAAAAGGATTAGCCAGACATAGTGAGATTCATACTTACAGTTTATCGGAGAAAATTTTTGGGGAAGAGGGGGAGAGATGCAGAAAAGAACTTGATATTATTGCACATACAACTATTACAAGCTTCTCTTTCTTCATTTTCTCTCTCTCTCACTATTGGGTATGATATTGTTCAGCGTCTCCCTTCAACTGAACCTCAACACCCTTTATATAGAGAAAGTTTACATAACAAGACAAAACCCCTTCAGTTAAGAACAGTAAAATTACTATTCATTTACTTTGTCACAGAGCTGTCCTTTACAAATACATTTATTATAGATAAGCTCAATGTCTAATCTATGCAATAGTAAAGATTACTGCCTTGGATTTTAACTGTGTTTAGGCAGAATACATTTGTCTTTAACTCTTGGTTGACTTTGTGATCGTAACATCTTCTTCGTCTTGGATATTTCCAGAACAGAAAATGTCAGATGAATCTTCCATTGAGAGATCAGTAGAAGGGAAAGGAGGAGTTTGTTATCCATGGCATCCGCTGACTTCATAAATCTCCTTGTCTTTTTTCTCTTTCTAGAAGAACTGAACAAGTTTGTTGTTTTGATCCACCGGGAAGGGAATGAAAAATTTTCCATCGTATAAGGGCAGGAAAAGCTTTGTGTCATGAGTTTCTTTTATCAAATCAAACTCACGTTTTTCCTCTTCTGAGAAGAAACATTGATAGCCCTGAATTTGTGCCCTCATAAGGCTATATTGGTATTGTGTATCGCCTTGTACATCCCAGCTTTCGTATTCATCATTGAATAGGCAGGGATAATCTCTATGATCCTCTGGTAAGAGTTTCATAACATGGCAAGGATAATTCTGAGTAGTGAAATTGCTCGGGCAGGTCGTTATCTTGATGGCAATGTAGTCCATCATTTATGCTTGGATTAAGTTTATGGCCTCATTGATTGAGGGATTAAATCCCTCAAATCTATCAGATGGAGGAATCAAGATTGATTCCAAACATCCATAGTCCAATAGACTTTTTGCGGAAATTGTTAAGTTTTCATATCCGAAGGACTTAACTGGTCCATGTCTAGTCTGGCTTTTCTAAAGAGGAATTTTATCTTGCAAGGACAATTGGTTTTGTCTTGGCAGTATGGGGTTTTATTGATGCATACAAATTTTTGGTTAAAATAAGCATGTACACCTATGTAGAGTCCTGGAATTTGGGTTTGGTTATTGTGTACCTTAAACAATAAACTTTGTATTTTCTTAAAATTGTCTAAGCTTAGGTCATTTATTGAGCCTGGGACATTTGGGCTGACTGTGTCTTTATAGGTCTTTTGGCTGGTCTTGGTTTGGCCAGCGTTTATGACTATAGTCGGATTTTCTGGTTCAAGAGACCTTTTTATTTTATTAATGTCTGTGGTATTTAATTCAAGGGCTTTTTCTGCTTCTTCCCTTGAATAGAAACCTTTATAGATTGGGCTTTGAATACCCTCCTTTGCAAGACAAAGGTCTTTAAAATTGGTATAAACACCTTTACGCGGTTCTGGTAACAGAACAAAAGCTGTATAACCTTTTCCAGAAGGAGAGGCTTTTGTAAGAAGGTGAACTCCTTGGTTATCTGCAATGCAGAAATTGAATAGAGCACAGATGATGCCCTTTTTTACTGAACAAACAAACTGCTCATTATTATTTTTATTTTTTGGAATATTCCAAATATTGTCAATGAGACAATTGAATTTGTCATTAACAGCTTCTCTACCAGGGTAGTGAAACTCATTTGTAAGTACCGACAATTCTTGATTACCGAACTTCATCTTCTGCTTTATGTTTTGGTAGGAAACCTTACAAGGCTTCATTTTGTTGTATCCCTGCAAAACGAGAGAGAATATCAGCAACAACATTTTTTACTCCTTTTATGTGTTCAAAATTTATCTTTATTCCATTATGATATACATATTCTTGGAATAAAAGCCATCTTTTGTGGGAGTTTTTATCAGTATTTATTTGTTGACTACTATAAGCTACTATTGTTTCACAATCTGTTCTTATGATAATTTCGCTTTTATTGATTAAGAAGAGTTTGAATCCTTCTAAAGCATTCATTACAACATTTACTTCATAGTCTGTAGATGTTGAGTATACCTGAGGTATTGTATGGTATTTTCCCGAGGCATATCTGCAAATTTCTTCATCATGAATCTTTTCATATTTATTTTTCTTTTTCTTTAGGATGGCTCCCTATCCTTGTTCACAATCATCACATTCTATAACTAGATAGTCATAATCTAATGGTAAAGATAGATATGGCAAGTTATGAACCATTTCTTTAATCTTCTGAACTAACTTTATATCTTAAGTATTGAATTTTCTTTGTCCAGTCAAAGATGTTTTGTTATAAAGAGGGGTTGTATATTTTCCCAGGTCTTTGATGAAATTTCTTGCATAATTAAGCAGACCTAGAAAAGCTCTGAAGGTTTTTATATCTTCCATTTTATCTGGAAAACTAAGGACTTTTTGGGAGATATGAGGCTGTAGCCTTATTTTTCCGTTTCATATTTATGTTCCTAAAAAGGAAATATGGTTTTACAAATTTCCATTTTTGATTTTGAAATAATCAACCCAAATTTTTCAAACAGATGAAGAACTTGTTTAAGATGTAAATACTGTTCTTCTTTAGTTTTTGAAAAGACAAGTACATCATCTATATACGTACAAGTGAATTCTTTATAATTTCCAAAAATATTATCCATTTTTCTTTGGAAAATTTGTGGTGCATTTTTTAATCCGAAAGACATTACTTTCCATTCGAATAATCCTTTTGAACAAGAAAAAGCAGTCCATTTTATTGAGTCAGGATGCATTTTTACTTGATGAAATCCTGATTTCAAATCGAATTTTGAAAACTATTTAGTTTTTTGTATCCTATTTATCAACACATCTTTAGAGGGAATAGTGTATCCATTTATGTGAGTGTTATCATTAAACCTTTTGTAATTATAGACCAGTCTAGTCTTTCCTCTTTTTTGTTCTGAATGTTTATTAACAATGAAAGCATGGCTTCTATGAGGACTAGTACTAGGTGCTATAACTTTTAGATCTAAGAGGGTTTTTATGTGACTTTTGCATTCTTCTTGTTCGAAATTTCCATACTGAATATCTTTGGTTTTAATTATCAGATCTAGGTTTATGATTTCTAATTTGCATATAACTGGATATTTTTCCCAATATTTTGTAGGGTCTTCTCCTATTATGCTAGTTTTATTTAATCCATCTATAATTTGTTGTATATTATCAAAGGTTATAATTTTGTTAATTTTTACAGATTTGTAATCAGATTCTGCTACAGATAGTTCATATTGTAGCTTTGTTTCAGTTTTTATGCTTTCTAAAATACTTTCATAGTAAGAATCATGGGATGTGTCGTATCTTTCTATAGTGTTTGTATTACCATGATTTTTTTATTCTTTTATTTTACAACTGTCGGGTGTATCACAAGGACATTGTTTATTATTGTTGAGGGTATCACCACGCTTTGTTCGTAACTCTGATGTGAGTTCATCTATTATAGGTGACATTTGTGAGTTTGTAGAGATTAATAGGTAATCTTTTGTAATAGTAATTGATCTATTATTATGTATAGTAAAATTGAGTCCTAAAATCATTTTTTCTTTAGCAGGTCATAAGTCTACCACATCTGCTTTATTTATAAAAATTTTATTACCAAAAATTTCACAATTTGTGGATAATTGAATAGTGAAATTTCGTGTTTCTATATCATTTGTTATTATGTCTCTAGACATTGTTCTAGTTTTGATTATTATATTGCTTTTAAAACAATTGTGCTTAGGTACAACACTTTGGCATATAGAAGTAAAAGAACAACCAGTATCTACCAAGCCTTGCAGAATTATTTTTGTTTGGTTAAATTTATTTATTTTAGGAAAATTTATTTTAACTAAAATGTGTAGGCTTTTGTTTTTTTCTTTATTACAAATTATAGGGATGCAATCTTTATTTTGTAATGCCATAAACCCGCTAGTATGTTCTTCAGAAAAGTTTGGATTTTTTTCTTTTTCAAAATTTTCATAAAGAAAATCTACCATTTTTTCTATTTGGTTTAACCTCATCTCTAGAGTGGAGATCCAGTTATTCATAATTTTATTTCCAGAATCATTTTCTTTCTTTGAATCAGGAAATTCTATTTTCAGGATAGTTTGTACGCAAGTTTTGCAGAAGTTTTTGTAGCATAAGCTATAGTGAGCTCTTAACGTTTTATGGGGATATCTTTTACAGAAATGACATTCTTTATGATCTGGTCCTATGTGGAATTGTATTTCATGTTCACAGTCATTTAATTCTTTTTTGAACATTAAACTATATCCCAAATCATCAAGGATTTCTCCATACTGATTGTATTTATCATCTACTGGGTATAGATTTGTATATTCATTTTTTGTGAATTCGTTTAAAATTTTATAATCTTTATTAGGCTCTTCTTCTTCAGATGTATAGTCAAACCAACTGACTATTGAATATATTTCTGAATCTGTAGAGACTGTTTCATCTATGGGGATAAGATTCATTCTACAGCTTTTTATCAGTTCTGCTTCTCTTGTGAACAAATTGGTTTTATTTGGACAATCTCTTGAGTAATGTCCTAGTTGGTGACAAGCATAACATTCTAATTGCTTTGTGTATGTTTTATTATCTCTAAGTTTTCTAACATGTCTCTCTTTGTTGAGAGTAGGTTTTCTAGAGTTAGAGGCTCTAATTGAATACCGTCTGGTTAGGTTCTTTCTCCTGAACGGTTGTTTACTTGGAGGTTTATATTGGGGTCTTTTCCTCCTAATTTCCTCGTGGTATTGTTGAGGAGTATATATTTGTTTACAGATTTCTGAATCAACCATTTTTATTTGTTTATTAATGGCTATGTTGGTACACGTTTCTTCCATTACCTTCATTATGTGTTGGATTCTGACAGTTAAATTGTTCATAACTGGGTCAACTTGGTCGTCATTCCAAATGTCTCTAATTTTTTGTCCTAATTTACCCGGGAGTTTTAAAAATAGTTTTCCTCCTAAAGATCTATCTGTAAATCCTCCTGCTATGGAGGCATACATTAGGTAATCTTGTGTAAATTCTTTTATCTTGCCAAAATAGCTTATAGAGAGTCTTTCTAAGTTGCCCATATAAATTTTTTGTCTGATGGTATTTCCATCATTTATAGATTGGGCTATAAAAATTCTTTGTATTAGACTACAAAAATTATGCATATTTGGACCAGGGTCTATTAGATTTGTTTTGATTTGTTCTGGGAAAGTTTGTTTAAAAGATTCCCAGCAAGCTCTAGCTATGTCTCCTAGATATATTTCGGCTCTTGCTATCATGTGTTGACTATTGGATACATGGTTTTCATAGTTTACCTTATAGTCTCTTATTACAGCAAAAGTCCATTGTTCTATGTAATTTGGAAGTAGTTGTGGGTCAATACTTCCTATATTTGATAAAAGAGATGGCATATTGAATGTTGGTTCTATAGACATCCTTTTTCCTTTTGATTTTATGTTTTCTCCTAGAGTTAAATCTACTGGAGTAATGACTTTTTCACGAGGGGGGAATCCCATGTTATAATCTTCTGTAATATAATCGAATTGAGGGTTGAAATTTGAGCTAGAAGCATCATTCATAAGTCCCTTGTGAGTTTCAGGAAATGACATTAATGATTATGTTTCATTAACTTCAGAATTTGTATCAAACATTTGTTTAAAGTTGATTTCATTTTCATAAAATTTATTTAAATCAATCTTTGTCAGTAAATCTTCAATGTTATCTTCATCAGAATTTTCTTTATCTATTGATGAAAATAATCTTTGTCTGAAAATATATTCGTTTTCTTCATCAATGTCATCTGAATCTTTTTCATTATTTACAAAACTTTGTCCTTGACACTTTTTATCTTCTTCCCATTTTTCAACTACTTTAAGAAGCTTTTGGGAAAAGTGAGTTTCTTCTAGGAAAGATTTTTCGGTTTGTTTGTGTTCCTCGTATGGAATGTATGATTCAAAATATGAACAATGCCATAAATTCATCATGGACATTCTAGAGGGTTCCATTTCCTCTTCTGGGGGATTTTGCATATCTTCATAATCAGTAAATCTTACTGAAAGACTGTTTCTTCCGTTTGTTATTATGGCAGAAGCAGGAGTAGTTATTGCACTCCTAGAGGATCCAGCATCAATATGTGTTTGCCATTGATTATTTTGGTTTCTGGAGGAATCAAAAATTTCTGGTGGCAAAAATTGAATTCCATCAGATGATAGGGCTGTTACCAGAGGATTTGTGTTTATCCTATATCTAAGGGATATTTGGTCACTTATTCTACCGATGAAAGTAATATCTAAGTGCAAGTTATGCCCCTCAAAATTTCTTCCAAGCCCTATTGTTTGGACTTCTAGGTTTATATTTTGTATGAAATCACTAAGGTTCATTGTGTAATTAGGGGCAATATAGATCATGGACACTGTTTGGTTTAGGTCTATTTCTATCATCCCTATTATGGCCTGATAATTATTATCTCTAAACCTTTGATCAAAGAGTACTACGAAAGCTTTAGCACCTACAAAGGATCTTGTTAGAGACCTGACACCTATGGTGATTAGTCCTAAGTGTACATATCTTCTATTTGTATTCAAGAGTTGTCGTCCTGTTTGTTCAGAGATTAATCTAATAATCTCATGTCTTCCGTCAGGGAGATGGAAATCATCTATCCTTATGTATCTGTATAGGCTAGTTCTATCTAAGGCCAGTCAATTTAAGTTATATAATTGTCTAGAATTAAGAGAGTCTATCCTAGAATTTGATCCAATATCAACATTGGATTCTATATCCACTATATGTTCCAGTTGCCTAGTTCGAGAATTTGTCCTTCGAAAGAATCTATCTAAGATTCCAGGAGATTGGTTTATGGATTCTGTAACAGGATTGTGTCCTGAGACTGTTTGTGAGGTTCCGGAAAAGGGTATTGTCCTCATTTTCTGGGTTTTTCCAAAACAAATTTTGTCAAAACAAATTCGTTTATCTACAAGCGAACTCGATAAAATTACTACACAACTTTCCAAACTTGATTTAGAAAAGACAACAAGCGAGACTTCTACAAAATTTGTTTTGGCAAAACCCAGAAAATGAGGACAATACCCTTTTCCGGAACCTCACAAACAGTCTCAGAATACAATCCTGTTACAGAATCCATAAACCAATCTCCTGGAATCTTAGATCGATTCTTTCGAAGGACAAATTCTCGAACCAGGTAACTGGAACAAATAGTGGATATAGAATCCAATGCTGATATTGGATCAAATTCAAGGATAGACTCTCTTAATCCTAGACAATTATATAACTTAAATTGGCTGGCCTTAGATAGAGACCATTGGTATACCCACTAGCTAGAATGAATTGAAAATTCTCAGTAAAATTGATGAGCTTTACTAAAAGTGTCACTACCATTCTTTCTTTTTTTTAATTACACTTGGGATATTTCTTAACTTAACTAAAACTCACATATAAGTGTAAAATTCATACGAAATAGGTATTACATTTCTCAAAAGTCTTCTCCATAATAAGAAATCTAATCCTTCACAGTATAATTAAAGAATCCGACTATGCAACCTTTGTGTCGAACTTTATTGATATATCAGTGTATAATAATTAATGATTAATAACCAGGAGATTTATGTTAAAAGAGTACTAAGTTTGGATTGTATAAACACGTATAAATGCTTAAAATTAGAAATTTCTTAAAATTACGTTATTACTTAAAGAAGTAATATAACGTGACTACATAACTTAATTTTAATTATCTATTATAAAATATAATTAATATTTATGTGTGTCACTCTTATGGGAAAAAAATCTTCTTATTTAATACTACTCTAAAATCTAGATATATAAACTTGTTAGTTATGTTAATTTATTTTTTTTGAAAATGTTCATTTTTTAACTAATTTTAATATTATTATCTTGTTAACAAGTTCATTCTATTAAAACTATTAATTTTTATGCTTAAAAAAAATACTTTGATTTTATCAACAACAAAAAATACTTTGATTACAATGTGAGTTTTATATGAAAACTGCCAAAGTAATAATCAAAATCAACAAAGAATTAACTTTGAGACGTCCATTAAAGTCGCCCTAGTAACAAGGAGTTTAAGTAATAGTAAATATGAAGACTTAAGTTTAATTCTCATTATTTCTATTTTAAAAAAAAATGAGAAGAGCACCTGATGTAAGAAAGTAATAAACTTTGGAGTACCAATGAGTAGAAGAGAATAATTCTTTTCTTTCTGAGATACCAATTCATATAAAGACCATCGATCTACCCACTACCTGGAATGATTTGAAGATTCTCAGTACAGTCGATGAATTTTTCCCTAAAAGTGGCACGATCCTTATTAATACATTGATATACAAATGCACAATAATTGATTCTTAATAACTAAATATGGATAAACATGTTAGTTGCATTACGTTATTTTTTTGGAAGTATCCATTTTGTGAATAAATTTTTAAAATTATTAAGTTGTTCGCAAGTTCATTCTATTACAACCATTAAGTAAATGATTCGTTTATCCTTAAAAAATCTTTTATTTTGTGAAGTAAGAACAAAGAAAAAGCAAAACTACAAAATAGAAATTAATTTAATTACAAACAATTTAAATGTTAAAATAAAAATAATATTATTTTAAGAATTAAAATGTTACCCTTTAATCAATACATAAACGTAAAGAAATTAATTTTGATTTATTATAAAAGCAAATTAACTTTTTGTATATTATAGCCTGTCTTACTTCTTATTTATAGTTAAAAAAGTTGTAGCAAAAGCTGAGTAACAGGTTAGATTCTTTTTTATATAAAAAAACAGGTTAGATTCTTTTTTTTCGTTGATAAATACAGGTTAGATTATTTTAATAATAATTAACTAGCTATATATAATTATCAAATAGGGACATGCAAAAAACTAAAAGTGTGCAGCGATCAGGGAAGGACGAAGACTGAAAAAGGACATCTAACAAATTCAATTCACTCTTTTTTTTTTTAAGCTTCTGCCTACTCAGTCCTGCTTTAACAATCAAGTGCTCACTTTGGAGGTTTATGGTTAAGTTGATCTTAATAAAAAGTAGAACGCGCTTCAACATATAAAATGAGAAAATAAAAGTGTATTTATCGAAGTAATCAACCATTATTTTGATAAGCAAAATAGTAATATGGGTCTCTTTTAAAATAATTTATCAATATGTGTCTTTTTTTATCATTCATCGTACAAAATTAATAGTTTGACCGATAAGTCTAAGAAGAATATGACATGTGACATATTTTTTTATATGTAGTGTATTCACTTTAAACCTATTGATCAAACATGTAATTTCAATTGGTCAACACTCAAAAGAAACTCATTGATATTTTGTTTATAAAAACGATCCAACATGATAAATCACTTGTATTTATTGTTGATTTTAATTAAAGTATTTTATAATTTTAACTAACTTCAAATTAATGATGAGTGTTTTTTTTTCTTTTACACATTTGTCTACTTTAGAGAATTTTTTTTATATAGATAGAGAAGTTTGTTTTGGCATTAAAAAACTAACTAATGTATTTTTTTTTAAACTAAAAAACACATTTTTCAATATAAACCTATCATCTTTTATTACTTAAAGGAATATCCACGAGATACAAATTTTTCCCTTGAAAAATTTCAAGGACAAAAAGATAATTTTAAATGCAAAAAAAAAACATAGTAACTTAAATTTAAAATGTTATGAGCAATTAAAACAAAAAAAATATTAAAATATGATTATATAACTAATTTGAATTACCTAATGAAATAATAGATATCAGAGTAGAAAAGAGGTTGAATAGCGTGTTTAGATAAAATTGAAATCCCTTTTACAAGTTGTTTTTCTCAAATAGATATGCAATAAAGCATGTTAGTGATAGTGTCATCCAATGACTAAAACCAGTTTTAATGAAAACAAAAACATTGTCGTCCACTAATCGATAAAACAATATTACACAAAGATTTTTTAAGATAACACTTGTGGGATAAAGTGTGTCAATATAAGCTAAAGAGAATACTGATCGAATATCTTAAGAGATAAGTAGAAACATTTAATTTATATTAGTTCACTCAAATAAGGCTACGTCCAGTTCTCCTTCACAAGAGAGATATCTTCTTCTCTTTCTTCTTACTCAAGAAAAGTGATTAAGGGACCTGTTGGACCAACGACCTCAATAACGTAAGAGGGATAAGCTTAGAATGCAGAAGAAACAACAATCAATTTAATAATGTTCTTTAAACATGCAAGACAAAATTAATTGCAACAAAATAAATGAGATAAGGGAAGAGAGAATGCAAACACAGTTTTATACTGGTTGGGCAAATTAGTGCCTACATCCAGTACTCAAGTAACCCACTTGAGATTTTCCACTCCATTTGTAAAAATCCGTTTACAAAGTTTGAACCACACAGGGACAACCCATCCCTCGTGTTCATCATTCCTTACAACTTAAGAGACCCTCAGTCCCTTAATCAATCTCATTGAATGAGAAGAAAGAAAGAAGAATTCTCTCTTGAAGAGAAGGATATTACAATTAAAGTCCATGGAGAAACTCTTAATGGATTTACAAGTGTTTGCCCAAGAGTTTCTTTTGAGAGAGCATTTGGCAATGAAGTTCTCTTGGAATCTTTATCATTTCCTTTTGAGAGGATACGACATTTTGAACAAGCAAAACTCTTTCTTCAAAATTTGTGCCCAAGTCACCTATTTATAGGCCTTTGATGGCCATTCACAAATCCAATCAAAAGATGTAATTGTTGGCAGATTTTCTGAAAACTCTCCACTGGTAATCGATTACAATGTTTGTGTAATTGATTACACAATTATAATTTGAAGGGTTATGACTTTTGAATTTGAATTTTCAGAGTTCCGTTGCTAGTAATCGATTACATGTTCAAAATTCAAATTCAAAACCCTTTTCAACAACTCTTTTTCATTCTTCCCTTCTGGTAATCGATTACACTTCCTGGTAATTGATTACTAAAGCCTTGCATGACTTTGAAACCCTTTGTTTTGAGGCAAGACTTGATCTTTAGTGAATCTTGAAACAAGGCTTTGTTTGTTGAAGCAATCTTGAAGCAAAATGCTTATCCTTTGAAGCGACCTTGTTTGATTCTTCTTTGGCATCATCAAAATTCATGTATTCATACATTCACTGGACCGAGGGTCTCTTGTTGTAAAGCGATCTGAACACAAAGAAAGGGTTTTCCTTATGTGGTTCAGAACTTGTAAAGGGTTTTTACAAGATAGTGGAACTCTCAATCGGGTTGCTTGGGGACTGGACGTAGGCATAAGGGTGTGGCCGAACCAGTATAAAATTGAGTTTGCATTTTCTCTTCCCTTAAACTACTTTATTCATTGTTATTTGTCTTTTGAATTAAGGAAAATTAGTCTGAATTAAATTATAGTAATTCATAATAAGGGAATATTGACATTGTCTTTAAAGAAGGATAACATTTTAATTAGGGAAATAGTTTGTGATATCTTAATTCAACCCCCCCTTCTTAAGATATCTGAGGCCACTTGTCTAACAAGTGGTATCAGAGCTTCATTCTTGTATAAAGTTTAGAAGCTTCAAGAATAATGGCCTCATCAAACTATTTGTTTCCTGAAGGGAATTCAATAAATAGACCTCCTATTTTTAATGGCGTGGGTTACCATTATTGGAAAACCTGTATGCAAACTTTTATAGAGGCAATAGATTTAAATATCTGGGAAGCCATAGAAATAGGGCCTTACATTCCCACTATGGTGGTAGGAAGTAAAACCATAGAAAAGCCTAGGGAAGAATGGAGTGAAGAAGAAAAGAGATTAGTGCAATACAACTTAAAAGCTAAAAATATAATTACATCTGCCTTAGGAATGGATAAGTACTTTAGGGTATCAAATTATAAAAGTGCAAAAGAAATGTGGGATACCCTACAAGTAACACATGAGGGCACAACAAATGTAAAAAGATCTAGGATAAATACTTTAACTCATGAGTATGAATTATTTAGAATGAATTCAAATGAAAGTATACAAGACATGCAAAAGAGGTTTACACATATAATAAATCATCTTGCATCTTTAGGGAAATTTTTTCCAAATGAAGATCACATAAATAAAGTATTGAGATGTTTAAGCAGAGAATGACAACCTAAGGTAACATCCATTACCGAGTCACGAGATTTAACTAACATGTCTTTTGCTACATTATTTGGAAAGTTACAGGAACACGAAATGGAACTGTTGATATTAAATCAACACAAAGAAAATGATAAGAAAAAGAAGGGAATTTCTCTTAAAGCTTCATCTTCAATACAAGAAGAAAGTGATAAGGAAGATTTAATTGATTTGGATGAAGATGATGATCTTAGCCTTTTTGTAAAAAGGTTCAACAAGTTCTTGAGAATCAGAGGAAATCAAAGGAGACAAAATTTTAAACCTAAAAGAAGGACAAAAGATTCATCCTCTACTCCAAAATGCTACGAATGCAATCAACCTAGACATCTAAGGGTTGATTATCCGATCTTCAAGAAAAGAATGGAGAAGTCTGAAAAGAAAAATATTAGTGAAAAGAAGGCAAAAAGGGCCTACATCACATGGGATGACAATGATTTGGAATCATTTGAAGATTCAAAAAATGAATTAATAAATCTGAGTCTAATGGCCAAGAGTTATGAAAGCGATGAAGAGGTAACATCTTCAAATAAATCTATTTCTTTTGATGAATTACAAGATGCATTTGCTGATTTGCATAGAGAATCAATCAAACTTGCAAAATTAGTTTCATCATCTAAGAAAACAATTTCAGATTTAGAAAAATAAATTTCAAAATTAAATAAAGAATTAGATCACCTTAAAACTGAAGTTTCAATTTCTAAACCAAATGATAAAGTTTATGTTTCTACTATTCCTGATGAAAAAGTAATATCTAATTCATGTAAATGTTGTAGCAAGTATGTAGAAGAAATTAAAGATTTGAAAAACTCACTTGCTAAATTTTCTATTGGCAAAAATAACCTAGATGTCATATTAGGAAAACAAAGATGTGTCTTTGATAAGGCAGGAATAGGATATAAACCTGAAAAACAATAAAATTTTATAAAAATTTCTTTGCTTCCACACAAAAATATAATTCTCCTTTCATCACTTATTTTTATTGTGGAAGAAAAGGGCATGGCCCTTCTACTTGTTATTTAGGAAAAATTGCAACAATATTAAATTGATATGGGTCCCAAAAGGATCTTTAGTTAACACTAACACACAAGGACCCAATAAAGTTTGGGTACCTAAGTCACAAATTTGATCATGTAGGAACCTTTGAAGAAGAGATGGTACATAGATAGTGGATGCTCAAAACATATGATGGGAGATGCATCAAAATTGACTCCTATCTCTCCCAAGAAAAGCCGACATGTGACTTATGGCGACAAGAATAAAGGTAGAATTCTTGGAGTTGGAAAAATAGGTACAAATTCATCTTCCTCCATTGAGAATGTTCTACTTGTTGAGGTCTTAAGCACAATTTGCTAAGTGTTAGTCAATTATGTGACAAAGGCTATCTAGTGTCATTTGATTCTCATAAATGTGTCATTGAAAATGAACATGATAAGAATATAAAGCATATAGGTTATAGAACCAATAATGTTTACATGATAGATTTGAATAAAAAACTAAATCATAATCAATGTTTTCTTAGTAAGGATGATGATCCATGGTTATGGCATAGAAGGATTGCTCATATAAACATGGAACATTTAAATAAGTTGATTTCAAAATATTTAGTTATTGGCCTGCCAAAACTAAAATTTGAAAAAGATAGATTATGTGATGCATGTCAAAAAGGAAAATAGGTAAGGGTTTCATTTAAACCTAAGAATATTGTTTCAACAACTCAACCCTTACAATTTTTGCATATGGATTTATTTGGCCCCTCTAGAACTATGAGTTTTTGAGGGAATTACTATGCCCTTGTTATAATTGATGATTACTCTAGGTATACTTGGACACTATTCATTACTCATAAAAGTGATGCATTTCAAGCATTTAAGAAACTTGCCAAAATTATACAAAATAAGAAAAATCTTAAAATTGCATCTATTAGGAGTGATCATGGGGTGAATTTGAAAACAAAGATTTTGAATTATTTTGTGATGAACATGGAATTGAGCATAACTTTTCTGCGCCTAGAACCCCTCAACAAAATGGAGTTGTTGAAAGGAAAAATAGGTCATTGGAAGAAATTGCTAGAACTTTACTAAATGATACTCTTCTTCCAAAATATTTTTGGGCTGAAGCCGCATGTTACATCATGAATAGGGCTTTAATAAGACCCATTTTAAAGAAAACTCCATATGAGTTATATAATGGTAGAAAACCTAGCATCTCACACCTTCATGCATTTGGTTGCAAATGTTTTCTGCTAAATAATGGTATAGATAATTTAGGAAAATTTGATGCTAAGTCTGATGAAGGTATCTTTCTTGGATATTCATTGCAAAGTAAAGCATATAGAATATATAACAAAAGAACTTTGATTATTAAAGAATCCATTCATGTTTCTTTTGATGAATCTAATGCTATTTTGCCAAGAAAAGATATACTAGATGACATTTCAGAATCATTAGAAGAAATGCATATTCATGGAAAAGATCATAAAGGAAAAGGAGAAAGAAACAATGAAACTCTCAAGTTGATGAAGTCAAAACAAATGATGATCTTCCAAGAGAATGGAGAACTTCTAGATATCATCCTCTTGACAACATCATTGGTGATTGTCGCCAACTGTCGTAACCTACCCTTTGGCGGGAGGGCAACGCGTGACTCGCGGGATGCGTGTTCCACGAAAGGAATACGCGTGGAGTCGCCACCAACGTTTATTTGAGGAAAACGTCGGAAAAACCGGAAAAGACGCGATCTACGAACTTTTAAGTGAAAGGCTCGGGAGTTGTATTTACGCGCGGGGAAGGTATTAGCACCCCACACGTCCGTCACAAGGGACGGCAGCCTTTAATCGAATGTGCAAACATGACTTTGATTTTTACGTTCCCTTTTATGTCCTTATATCCTTTATACCCTTTTTATATTTTTTCTCTTTTTGTGGTCGACAAGGGTGTTTCCCTTTGCTCCTACGTATTCCTCAATTGGGATGAGAAAATCAGACCTACGTAGTTCTTTCGGAACAAAGTGTTTGGTTAAGTTGCTTTTGTCTTTTTTTTGCAAAATATGTTTTTATTGAACAAAAGGTCATTTAAGGTGTTGGACCATTAAACGGTCTTTTGATTTTGAAAGGAGAGAAATGTTAAGGCGTTGGACCATTAACAATCTCTTGTTTTTGAAAGGAGTGAAACGTTAAGGCATTGGACCATTAACGATCTCTTGGGGTGGTCGACAAAAGCGGGGCTTTTGCTCCTACGTATCCTCAATTGCGATGAGGAGATCAGACCTACGTAGTTCTTGCAAAAGCGGTAAAGTTACATGTTGATTTTATGCTTTTGAACGGTCCATGTTAACCGATAAAAGCAAAGAGAACCGTTTAAGGCGTTGGACCTTAAAACGGTTTTTAGTGATTTTTCGGACAAAACTTGATTTGTGAGTCGATTTTAGTCTTAGTTTTACTTTGGTTATTAATCAATTCATTCAAGGAAACTTCCAAAGAAAAACGTCCGATTGATTTTTTTGATTATTTTATTCAAAGATATTTTGATTATTTTATTATTATTTTTCAAGATATTTTGATTATTTTATTCTTATTTTACCTTTTTTGGTTTAACCGAGGTTATAGCGTGAACGATCGGTTAGATTTCGTTTTAAAAGTGATTAAATGAGATTACAACACAAATGATCGGTTGAAATTCATTTTATCATTTATTAGGCGAGAAAACGGCTTAAATAAACGGTTAAAGCACGTTAAAAACGGAAGAAAAGAAAACTGAAAGTAAACGAAATTAAAGTGAAAGTACACAAAACAAGAAATGAATTGAAAGTCTCGGATTCAAAAACTTACCCGTTGAAGAATGAAGAACGAATGAAGAACGGATGAACAACGGTGAAGAACGACGAAGAACGATGAAGAATTTCCACAGAATCGCTTACGGAAGCGTTACGGAAGTACTTCGACTTGATTTTTCTTCACGAAAACGTGTTTTTTGCCCAAAATAGCCGAAATGCATAGCCAAAGGGGTCTTGAACATTTTGAAATAGCTCCCCCCTCCCCTATTTATAGAAAAAAAAGGGAGGTGCTTGCCGCCCAAAGACTTAATGAAGCAGATTTCTAAGCGCACCCGAATTACTAAGTTCACCCCCCCTTTTCGTATTTTACGGAAAAGTTACGGAAGCCTTACGGAAGTGTTTTCGAATTTGATTTTCATCTTTTTTCTCTTCCCTTTCACCAATGTTAAGTGGAATATGCTTACCCAAGGCTTTCAGAAATTTTACGGAAGTATTACGGAAGTCGCGGAAGCCCCGGAAACCATTTTTCAAAAACGTGGAGGAGCTTGCCGCCCAGTTGCTTCCTCCTTAAGCAACCCAACTTCCAAAATGTTCCGGAAGGGCCTAGATTTGAATTGCTATTTACACCCCTATCTTGATAAGTTCACCCACTTACCTTTTTTGGTGATTCTTTTTTCGTAAAGTTACGGAAACTTACGAATCTCGTAACGATACTTGTTTTCTTTCTGTAATGTTACGGAACCTTGCGGATTACATAATCACCCCCTCTTTTGACTTACGGAATGTTACGGAACCTCAGTAATTATGCAACAATGCTTCCATTTGATTTCCGGTGTGTCACAGAACCTTACGGATTGTGCATCAGTATTTTCTTTTGATTTCTAGCATGTCCCGGAACTTCACAAATTGCCTAATGATGGGTGCCAAGCACCTCACAAGGACCAAACAAAAGTTGCATGTCATCAAGCAAAGGTCCCCGGACGAAATTAGGGTATGACAGTTACCCCTCTTTACTTGTCTTTTATTGGAGATAATAGGGAAGTAAAGATAAGACACTAATTTCGTTCCTCTCGGTTGACGAGAGTCGCAGGTGACCATAACATTTCCACATGCAAATAACTTGTTGTCCCCGGGGGAACAAAAGGTGCAGAAGACGATGTCAGTCTCTGCATGCTATCAAGCGTTCTGTCTTACAGATAGCAAAAAAATGTTTATACGGATAACCACTCGGGTATTTCCGCCCGTCAGCGTGACTCAAAAGTCAGTATGACAGATCTTGTGAGCGCGGAAGATGACGTAAATCTCTGTGTGTCAACGGGCTTGTTGGCCGCGATTGACGAAGGGCGCAGGAGACGACGTTAGTCTCTGCGTGCTATCAGGCTTTTCGTCTTACAGATAACAAAAAGGTTTATACGGATGACCACTCGAGTATCTCCGCCAGTCAGCGTGACTCAAAAGTCAGTATGACAGATCTTGTGAGCGCGGAAGATGACGTAAATCTCCGCGTGTCAACGGGCTTGTCGGCCGCGATTGACGAAGGGCGCAGGAGACGACGTTAGTCTCTGCGTGCTATCAGATTTTTCGTCTTACAGATAGCAAAAAAGAATTTATACGGATAACCACTCGGGTATTTCCGCCCGTCAGCGTGACTCAAAAGTCAGTATGACAGATTTTGTGAGCGCGGAAGATGACGTAAATCTCCGCGTGTCAACGGGCTTGTTGGCCGCGATTGACGAAGGGCGCAGGAGACGACATTAGTCTCTACGTGCTATCAGGCTTTTCATCTTACAGATAGCAAAAAGGTTTATACGGATAACCACTCGGGTATCTCCGTCCGTCAGCGTGACTCAAAAGTCAGTATGATAGATCTTGTGAGCGCGGAAGATGACGTAAATCTCCGCGTGTCAACGGGCTTGTCGGCCGCGATTGACGAAGGGCGCAGAAGATGACGTTAGTCTCTGCATGCTATCAGGCTTTTCGTCTTACAGATAGCAAAAAGGTTTATACGGATAACCACTCGGGTATCTCCGCATGTCATGTGACTCCTGTGTCAGCATGACAGAACTTGTGAAAGTGGCCGACAAAAGTGAGGCTCTTGCTCCTACGTATCCTCCAATGAGGAACTCAGACCTACGTAGTTCTTGATAACTTGTGAGACTTGAAAAAGCCTCCACCGGAAGATGCTGACATCTCCGGAAAGGGCGCAGATGACCACATTGGCCTCTGCTCATCAATCACACTAGGGGTCACTGAATGACGAGGTGCGGATAACCGTAAGGTGTCTCCGCGGGCTACCTGCTCTTGGGTCATGACAACAAAAGGTGGTGTGGTCGACAAAAGCGAGGCTCTTGCTCCTACGTATCCTCAAATGAGGAACTCAGACCTACGTAGTTCTGGATAACTTGTGAGACTTGAAAAAGTCTCGGTGTTTTCTCCACTAAAATGCAAACATGCTTTAGCAAAGAGACAAATATTCCAACTGATTAGAGTAGCATATGCTTTTTTGAGTGAAAAACAATGCGTCTACCGGGGAAGGAGAGTATGCTGATGAAATTTTCTCATAACCATAAATGAGATTTTGGATGTTTAGCATTTCGTTTCTAAATGACCATTTAGAGGAAACACTGGGTTCGACAAAAATAGAAGAAATCCACTCAAAGTGTATCAATCTCGCACAGGTAAGTGTTTTATCCTAATTCCGAACCATAGATATGTCATGACTTGATTTTACAAATCATTTCCTATCAAATCAAAGATTACATGCGTGATCATGGATCAATAGGACTTCCCTTGGGAGTGGGTTCTTTTGGTGGGTTTTTCGGCTTTTGAGTTTTTGGCTTTTTCCTTTTCTGTTTTTGTTTGACGCGAGGCGAGCAAGTCACCAACGCACAGGATTTTGGTTGGCCATCAAAGGGGGAAGACCACTTCAGGTTGTGGTTTCCTTTCCTTCCTTTTGTTCATTTGGTGACAATTCTGTATTGTTCAGATATTGTCTGGTCCAACGACCTTTCTGCACATTTCTTCTATTTTCTTTCGATCCTTGATCGGGAATTTTCTTTCCTCCCTTTTTTCTTTGATTGGAAATTTTCCTTTTTCCCTTTTTTTTTCCTCCCACCTTTTGATTGGAAATTTTCTTTCTTTTCTTTTCGCTTTCTCCCACTCTTTGACTGGGAATTTTCTTTCTTTTCTTTTCGCTTTCTCCCACTCTTTGACTGGGAATTTCCTTCCTTTCTTTTTTTTTTTGCTTCTGAGGGTAAGGATTGACATTCTCACCCTGGATCGAGGTTTATGGTGAGTCAGGATTTTGGCTCAAGGCTTGTAGAATGGCCAGACATGATACATGTCAGGGTTTGGTTTGGTTCAAGGGTAAAAGGGATGCCCCACATTATTTCCATGACACAAATGCAAAAATGATGATTTGGAAATTTTATGCAAAACTAGTCATGCATGCACCTATGCGGACACTCAAGTGTCAAATTTTTATGGTCATGTGATGCTAGGGCTCAGGATTCATTTCCTCTATTTTAGTCAACCCAACGTTTCCAAAATATGTTCTTTTATCAATTTGTGCATTCATCCGAGTCCATTTTGGGCGTCCGGGAAAATTTTCACAGCATTCACCCTTCAGGTGTATACACATTTTTTTCAAAAATTGGTTATGATCAGTGAATTTTTTTTCAAAGAAAAGTTGGAAGTTATCTCTTTCAAAAGCATGTTGGTTTTTTAGCTAGATAACTTATTTTTTTTTTCTCTTTTTTTTTTCATTTGTTCATTTCTTTTTCTCGTTTGTTTTTGTTTTTTTTTTTCCTTTTTTTTTTCATGAGGTATTTTGCTACCTAAACATGTGTATATTTTTGTGAGGTATTTTTGCTATATACATGCATATCCAAGGTATCTTGCTACCTAAACATACATATATATGTTTTGTAAGGTATTTTTGCTATATACATGCATATCCAAGGTATCTTTCTACCTAAACATACATATATATATTTTGTGAAGTATTTACATACATGCATATCTAAGGTATCTTTCTACCTAAACATACATATATATATTTTGTGAAGTGTTTTTTTGTTTACATACATGCATATCTAAGGTATTTTCACTACCTAAACATACATATATATATTTTGTGAGGTATGACTACCTTCCGAGCTTGCGCTTGTTTTATTTAAATTCCCAGGATCATGAGCAACTAGGTGCGTCCTACTATAAAAAGTGATCAAATAACAAGCATAGATTCAAAAGGTACTAGGTTGCCTCCTAGTAGCGCTTCTTTAACGTCTTGAGCTGGACGCCTAATGATTTGTCGGTCATGGACCTAGTACTTTGCTTACCTTTGGCTTTGGACTTGGTCGCCTATTGGTCGGCCATGTGTCGTAGGCAACGCTCTAACCTTTTTATGGATAAGCTGAGGTGAACTCTAGAGGTGGTGGCGGTGTGTCTATTGCCCGCTACCGGCCATCCCAATGCTGATGTGGTGTTTCGCCCTGCGCCTGCCTGGGGGCGCAGTACTTCTTGATGAAAGCTCGATTGGTAGGGGGCCTGATGACCTTGTTTGGGGCGACAGACACTCCCTAGAACTGACAGAGACCCGTATTTAGAGCTGGCAACTCCAAGACCCTGTTGGCCTTCTTCGGGTCCACTAGGTGTCTTGCGGGCACAATCCCTGCAAACAATAGATGACATCAGAAATCAGTTGGGGGAGGTGCATACTTACCTATGCCACGACGACATGAACTTGCTGGGGGGAACGGGCGCCTTGTAGGGTCGACAGAGGCCCGTAACCAGAGCTGGAAACCCCAGGGCCCTGTTGGACTTCTTCAGGTCCACTGGGTGTCTTTGTGGGTGCGATCACTGCAAACAATAGATGGTATCAGAAATCAGTTGAACCATATGCATACTTACCCATGTCGGGACGACACAGACCAACTGATACTTTTGCAGGGGGAGATTGGCATTGCGGTTGCTGAGCAGAATGTTGCTAAGTAGCAATGTCATCTATATCTATGTAAGAGTGGTCATGTTGGTGCGCATGATCCGCACTCGTCTCTTTGCAGCGGCACGGGTGAAATCTTGCCCCGGTATGCATAGTAGCTGTGTGACAGCCTCCCTCTCTGGTTGTGCTCGCACAGTTGGCCCTCCTCCAATATCAGGGGGTGGCCTAGGAACCGTTAAAAGGAAACTACTGGCCCCTTAACCGGGAGTGCAAGTCTCGGTTAAGCATTTAAGGACAGAGGACCTTAAATTCTCTTAAGGTGTAGATGTGGAGCACACTGAAAATGAGGACACATAGCCCTCTAAAGGTGAGGGCGTGCAACCCTCTCAAGACGAGGATGTGTAGTCCTCTGGAGGTGAGGGCGTGCAGCCCTCTGATGGCGAGGACGTGTAGTCCTCTCAAGGTGAGGGCGTGCAGCCCTCTGAAGGTGAGGACATGCAGTCCTCTGATGGCGAGGGCGTGTAGCCCTCTCAAGGTGAGGGCGTGTAGCCCTACGAAGGTGAGGACATGTAGTCCTCTAATGGCGAGGGCGTGTAGCCCTCTGAAGGTGAGGACGTGTGGTCCTCTAAAGGTGAGGGCGTGTAGCCCTACGAAGGTGAGGACGTGCAGTCCTCTGAAGGCGAGAGTGTGTAGCCCTCTGAAGGTGAGGACGTGTAGTCCTCTGACGGTGAGGGTAACTAGTACCCAAGGTGAGGGTGTGTAGCCCTCTCAAGGCGAGGACATGTAGTCCTCTCAAGGTGAGGACGTGCAGTCCTCTGAAGGCGATAGGTACAAGTACCCAAGGGTTCACCCTTATGAGAAAGCAAGAGATCGACTCATCGAGAGGGTCGGTCATCCCAAATCCACACGACTGGATATTAGATGTAGGAAATCTATGCAGTTAACATGATTTTTAGGGATGCAGATGCATGCAACCTTTGTCTTGAAATGCGGTAAATGCAGACTTCATATGAAATAATGCAATGTAATGGAAAGTTGTACAATGTTCATGACATTTTTTCCCTATTTTGTGATTTTGATTTTGATTTGATTTTTTTTTTTTGGAAAACACAAATTGACTGTCCTTTTGAAAGAGGTGATAGTCCATGCAACCTTATCCTATCTTTTGCAAATCTCTCCGAGAACTCCCTCAGAGTGTGTGTTTTGTTTGATTTAGTCATTTGACCATTTTGGAGTGACGGCAATGGAGTCGTTTGATGTTTAATCAATCCATTGAAATCCTAGGGTTTGTCCCCCTTTTTTTTGTTGAAAACATCGATGGGTGAGAACTTTTGATCGGCCCCTATATTCACTTGAGGCTCATGCACGGTGCCCCTCATTGCCCAAGTGTAAGGCTTTGAAGTACCAATCGTTGTCTTTCGTCATGACCTTGTAGTAGGGAACCTATTGGGTGAGAACTTCTAATCTGCCCCTAGGTTCACTTGAGGCTCATGCACGATGCCCCTCATTGCCCCAGTGTAAGGCTTTGAGGTACCAATCGTTGTCTTTCGTCATGACCTTGTAGGAGGGAACCTATAGGGTGAGAACTTCTAATCTGCCCTTAGGTTCGCTTGAGGTTTATGCATGGTGCCTTTCATTGCCCCAGTGTAGGGATATGAGGTAACCATCGTTGTCTTGTTTTCATAGCCTCGTAGTGAGGAAGAATGAAAGAAGTAGTTGATTCTTGCAAAAAGAATTTTTCCAAGGACGAGAAATAGTTGAAGGATTTTTTGATGGATTAAGTCAAATGAATCCTATGTAGAAGCAAGATGTTTTGATGATGCCAAAGGATCAAGTGCTTCCAAGTTTTATTCAAGACAAGAATCCAAGAATCCAAGAAAATCAAGATATATGATCAAGTTGATCTCTAGAATCTTAGGAAGAAGTTTCCAAATTGAAAAAGCAAAAGGTTTGGCCAAAGACTTCTATCCAAATCATTTTAAATTGAGATTTACTCTCTGGTAATCAATTACCAGCAGCTGAAAATGTTTATAACAGTCACTAGAAATTTGAATTCAAAATTTATAATGTGTAATCGATTACACATGGATGGTAATTGATTACCAGCAGTTTATTCAAATTTTAAAGCCTGTGATCGATTACACAAGTCTTGTAATCGATTACCAGAGGAGATTTTCAGAAAATAATTTCCAAGAGTCACATCTATTCAAATGGTTTATGAATGGCCATCAAAGGTGACTTGGAAACACGAATTTAAAGAGAGTTTTCATTGCCCAAAAGTTTTATCCTCTCAAAAAGATTAAGAGTTTTTTTGAACTGAACTGTCTTATCCTCTCAAAAAGATTCCTTGGTCAACCACTTGCATATTCAATAAGGAATTTTGATTGATCTTCATTGTTCAATCTATCTCTTTTAAGAGAGATTTCTTCTTCTTATTTCTGAAAAGGGATTAAGAGATCGTGGGTCTCTTGTTGTAGAGGATTCCTGAACACAAGGAAAGGGTTGTCCCTGTGTGGTTCAGACTTTGTAAAATGAGTTTTACAAAGAGAGTGGAAAATCTCAAGTGGGTTGCTCGAGGACTGGACGTAGGCGCGGGAAGTGGCCGAATCAGTATAAATCAAGTTTGCATTCCTCTCTTCCTTTAAACTTCTTTTATTTATTGCTATTTATCTTTTTCTTCAAAGAAGTTTATTTTGAATTGTCTTTTGAGTAATTCATGTTAAGGGTGCATTGTTTATCCGAAAAGAGAGAGTGAAAGTTTAATTGGGGAATAGTCTTTGTATCTTAATTCAACCCCTCTTTTTCTTAAGGTAACTGAGGCCATTTGTCCAACATCCTATTCTTGATAACTCACTTTTCTCTAAAAAGACAAACTTTCCGGAATGATAAAATGAGGTTACATGAACGTCTTGAAAACACAGTTAATCAAATGCTTTTTTTTTTTCTTTATTTTGAAACTTATTTGTTTTGAACTTTACTCGTTGTTTTACGGCAACCCCACCAACGTGCAAGACGAGTAATCTTTGATTGAACAGTCTTAGAAGTCAACACTCAGGAGCGCAGGTCGCTTAAGCAAACATACCAATGGCTTGCACCCACATTCCAGTGAAAGTTGAATAAGCAAACATGCGTTTGTGAGAGGATGAGGGACAAAGATATCAACTTTATCCATTTCATTTAACATTGTAACTGTGGTTTACAATAATGGCATAAACTTGGAAATCCTGATGAGTCATTAGAGACACCTAACAACAGCCTTCAAAATTGCCCCATGTGTGGCATCTCTTGTCAATGTCAGGATTTACACGCAATTCTCCTCAAATTTCAGCCAGCCCGCATCAATTAGACCTTGCACCTTACGCTTCAGAGCCCTACAATGCTCAATGGAACGCCCCAGGGCTTCTCCGTGACAAGCACATGTTGCGTTCGAGTCGTATTCTCGAAGAAATGGAGGTTGATGAACCTTGGCTAGGGTTATGGCTACCATTGAATTATCAAGTAGATATGGGAGCAAGTCAGCATAGGACACTGGAATTGGGATGAATTCTACAGGCTTTCTCGCTGCAAAATTCCTTTTTGTTGGTGTTTTTTGGTTTGTGCTAAAGGTGGTCTTCGTCATTGGAAGTGCGGTAAACAGGCTTTGTGGTTGATTTAGGGATGGCCTTTGTGGATAACTGGGTGGTGGGTAAGGAGGAGGTTTGTTATTGGCTGAGTAATGACATTGTTGGGTTGGTGGGAAACTTGGCCGTATAGGAATGGCAGTCATTGCATGGGTTTCTCCCTCATCCTCACCCTCTTCATTTGCCCCAGTTTTCTCATTCGTCCAAGCAGGATGATTAAATTTGCCTCTTTTCAGATCCACTTCGATCTTTTTGCTGGCGAAGACCAAATCTGTAAAACTTGAAGGTGTGTAACCCACCATCTTTTCATAGTAGAATACCGGTAATGTGTCTACTATCATTATCATTTTTTCTCTGTCATTGAGGTGCCACTTGAGCTGCCAGGTCTCTCCACCTTTGGGCGTATTCTTTGAAAGATCTGTGCCCCTTTTTGCACATGCTCTGTAGTTGCATCCTATCCGGAACCATATCAAAATTGTACTGATACTGCCTAACAAAGGCAACCATTAGGTCCTTCCAAGAATGGACTCGGGAAGGTTCCAAGTTAGTGTACCAGGTAACAGCTACCCCAGTAAGACTTTCATGGAAGGAATGTATCAGCAATTCCTCATCTTTTGCGTATTCCCCCATCTTCTGACAATACATCTTTAGATGGTTCTTGGGACAAGTAGTCCCCTTGTACTTGTCAAAGTCCAGCACCTTGAACTTGGGAGGGGTGATGATATTGGGTACTAGGAACAACTCTTTTAGGTTAGCAAAGGCATAATCTTCACCTCCTTCAATGGCCCTGAGCCTTTCCTCTAGATGATCCAACTTTCCCATTCCTGCCATAGTCATGAGGGTTTTTAACCGCTGTGGAACGTGAAGGTTGTGCTTGTGGATGATATTGATGGCCCTCCAAAGTGTTTTGCAGGGGTATACCACCAACTGCTTGCCCTTCAGCGACATATCCGAGGCAAGGCTCGAAGTTGGCTAGATCGTGGTGGGGAATTTCATGTGTCTCCTCCATGGGTCGAGAGACATGTGCATGATCAGATTGAGGTTGTTGGCTCTTAATGAGTATGGGAGTGGAGTTATTGACATCCTCATTGGGAATGTACGCCACATTGGGTGGTGTATAGTTTGGGAGGCAAGCCATATGGCGGGAAGGCGTGCTTGTTTTGAATTTGCACATCATGGGGTCATCTGTACTTCCCAAATCTTTGCCTACCATATTTGAGGTTGGATGATTCATTTGCTTGAGGCCAGATGGGAGCATCGGGTTCACCTTAGCGACAGCGCTAGTAGCGGCAACTATAACCGCATTGGCTTCCATTATCTTCTTCATGCTCATCATGGCCTCCATCATTGTGGCCATTTGCTCTTTCATGGCCTCCATGTCGGCCTTCATCTTCTCTTGCACCTCCTCTGCTTCACCCATTACTCTAGCTCTAGCACGAGTTCGGTAAGGGCGCCGTAAAGCGTGTCCTTTTATTTTATTTTATTTTTCAAGGAAAGAATGCAATGAGCAATGCAACCAATGAAAAGCATGGATGCATGCGAATGATGTACAGTTGAAGTATTGCGAATTTTTACGCAGGATATGGGGTTGAATCAATTTAGATTTTCAACATGGTCCATGACATCTTTGTCAAGGTGAAACTGGAAGTAACAAGGACATCAACAATCCTAAATATGTTTGGCAGTAGACGAAGCAGTGATGTGACTCGATTCATCTTTTGCCCCAATTTTGCAAGACGGTTACTTCCATATTTCAACTTGACTTGATGAACCTTTTTGTAAAAGCATGAGCTTGGTTCAACCCTATAATCCAAGGAATGGCAATTCTGATCGCCAATACTTCAACAACCTTTCATAGGGATGAATGACTCGGGCATACTTCAAACGGTTGGAAAATGTAATTATGAAATTGAGATACCAAAAAAAACATCATTTCCTAGTTAACCATGCATTAGGTACCATGCTCAATCATTTTGTTTTGTTGTAATTTATATTTTTTCGAAATGGGTTTATGATCCCAACATGGTTGGCTCATGGTGCCTAACACATGCAACTAAGAATGTAGTGTGAAGTTTCACGCTTCCCCTTTTTTGTTTTTGTTTTGTAGAGGAAAACACAAGGATGAGCAAACATGAAAACAAATGGTATGCAATTTTGCAGATCAAAAAGTTTGTTGAACGCATATGCATGATGATGCCATGACTCATGCAAAATGTGAGGCTGTAATATGATAACAGACAAATGCAGGAACGATATGTTCATTATGATGCCATGAAGAGATGTTTCTGCGATGCATGATATGAATGCATTTACGGACACGAGAGCCCGAAAAATTATCTCTTCTTACTTGCGCATTTGGGGGCGCAGTGCCCTATGTGTATAGTTAAGAAGGTGATATGGACCTTCCGGCTTCCCGTGACAAAGGATGAGACCAACATACAATGCATGCTAGAGATAAAATGCGGGAGTGACTTGATTCACACTGATTTTTGGAGTAAAAACGTGGGATAAACTCATTTTATTCAAAAAGTTATAACTAGTCAAGATCTGAGCGACAATACAAACTTCCTAGCGGTTTCTAATCATATGGTCCATTAAGTCTATCATATGCTGACAATAGCTGAGAAGTCCGTGGATCTCCTCGGGGGCGGAGTAGGTGTCCGCCATTGCTTTGGCCTTGGCTAGCAATCGGGGAAGTTCCTGACTCCTGTTAAAATTAAGAGCAAATTGGTCCATCCACATTGTTGCCTCTTGGTGCAATGAATCAATTACCCTTTCCCTCGCTTCCCTTTCTGCTGATATCTTAGCGTACTCATCTTCTAGCCTTTGTTCGTGAGTCGCCGCTAGATTTAGCTTCTCTTTGCACTCATCGATGATGGCCCACATATTCCCTTTAGTCTCGCTTAACTGTTGGGACAAAATTCTTTTCGACCTAAGGCAAGCTTTTAGCTCGCCCTTCAAGATCATGCCTTTGACCCGTGATGATTCCTTTCACCTCTTCGGAGGTTGAGCTCACTACTGCTGCCCTATAAAGCCCCTCAAAACTTTGCTTTGGTCGTGTTCTTCCTTTCGGGCCTTCTTGGTTTCTCGTTCCAAGGCTTCAGCGGTGGCCATATTGACGTCCCTTAGTTCATCATACTCTTTTCAGACTTTGATGGCTATGGACTTGAACTTCTCTTCGACTACCCAGGCTCTTTCAAGCTCTGCCTTTAGGGCTTGTACCTCATCACTTTCTTCCGAAGCTTTAACCTCATCGTCCCTCACAGTCTTTAGATTTGGGAGCCAATCCAATCCTTGTGTTTGGACTCTCAGCCACTTATGATAGCCGCCGATGATCCCATTACTGCTTCCCCTAAGCTCTCTGTCCTTTCTTCACGCCGCATCCCATGCCTTGCGAACTCCTTGGAGTACCCTCGCGTTGTGGTCACTGAAACCCCGTGCGATGAAAGGCGTGATGCTTTCGTCTAATGGCGCTCCTCTCATGGGGTAGCCAAGCTATCTTATGGCGAGGACAGGATTATAATTTATACAACCCCTTGTTCCCATTAAGGGAACATTTGGAAATCCTTCGCATGAAGATAGAATCCTGATTCTTCCTTCCTTCTAGCGAGGGAACCAATTAACAGACGCCCCTCTATGCTAGCCAAGAGTTGGTCCCAATTCGTCTTTCTTTTTTCGACGCAGGAGCGTTTACCTTGTAGCGGATAGACGGGCCTACCTTCTTGGAGAAAAAGGTGCGAAACCAGTCACACATAGAGAGCCGGTGTACAACAAACAATTCTTGCGCCGCTCTTTTCACATCTCTGGTCGAACGTGTCATGCATGGCGAAAATGGCGACGACCGGGCTTTCCTTGCCATGATGAAAGGTGAGGAAATCGTCAATCGCTGCTAGGTCCACGAACCCTTCCATATTTGGAAAGAGGACACCTCTAAAGATCAAAAGCGCCAAGATGTCAATAAAAGAAGCCCATTCGCCTTGATTTTGCCAAGGCCTTTGCCCTTTCCTCCAAACACTTCCTTGGTACTCCGACTACTCCATTTCTGTTTTGCTTTACACGGTCCAACTCTTGTGCTGAGATTTTCACTACCTTGGCAACTCTTGTCGTGGAGGGATAGAACCCAGAGAAAAGATATGGCTTCCTTCCTCCAAGTGGGCATCCCAGGATTTCTTCAAACTCTTTCACAGTCGGCACTAGCTGGAAGTCCTCAAATGTGAAGCACCTTAGGGGCTGGTCATAATACTGGGAAAGGGATGCAATCGGTTCCATGGAGACTTCTACCCTAGCTAGGTCCCAAATCTTACCATAGGCTTTGCGGAAGGCTTGCCGTTGAAGTTGACCCATTAATTGCCCCAACTCTCGTAAACTAGTGACCTCTAAGCTCTTGATTTTGACTTGATAGAACCTCTGTTTAAGCGAAGGCTTTTGACTTGATCCCATGTTTTACTAAAGTGAAATAAAATCTAGTGCGAATCAAAACTCCGACATCTATCATGGGTGGAATGGATGAATGCATGAAGAAATGCATATGACACATATGCAATTTACGAATACGGGAGCCCGAGAAACTGTCTCCTTCTTAGATACAACGTCTAGGGGTAGCAAAGTGCCCCAACGTATGTATTTAAAACGGTGACACGGACCCTTCGTTGGTTTGTTTACAGAGGGGATCAAGACAGAACCCATGTGCGATGCAAATGCGAAAGGCACAACACGGAAATGTACATAGTATGACAATACTCACTGAATATAAGCAAAAGGGTATATGACACTTATGCATGGCAGTGTGAAAAATGGCACGCAGCGTGTTTGCTTCGTGCCCCTATTTAAGGGACCTATAAGGGAGAGAGCTAACTAGGCTTTTAGTAATAACCCCCAAAGTAGTCATATCTCTCTTGATGGTTTCTAGAGGTATCATCCCCTTCGAAGAACATACTGCAGCAGTAGGGACTAATAGCAACAATATGTTTTCAAAGAGAAAAACTCTAGATGAGGGTTCACTGTAATCAAGCAAGTCGGAGACCTAGCATGATCACGGATTCACCTCCACTCCTTATGTTCCCACGAACCCGGGTATAGGGCCCTTTTTCAACTCACCGTGTGTGCAAATAGTGTTAGTGTTTGTGTGCATCAAATGAATAAATATTTACCTCAAGCATACAAAAAATGCACTAAAAGCATCAAAGAGTTATATATACAAGAACATAATGAAGGAAAACCAACAAAGGAGTAAGTCATGGTAAAACATTGCACAAGATTAAATGGCCTAACTCTCTAAAAATAGTCCCCAGTGGAGTCGCCAACTGTCGCCAACTGTCGCAACCTACCCTTCGGCGGGAGGGCGACGCGTGACTCGCGGGATGCGTGTTCCACGAAAGGAATACGCGCGGAGTCGCCACCAACGTTTATTTGAGGAAAACGTCGGAAAAACCAGAAAAGACGCGATCTACGAACTTTTAAGTGAAAGGCTTGGGAGTTGTATTTACGCGCGGGGAAGGTATTAGCACCCCACACGTCCGTCACAAGGGATGACAGCCTTTAATCGAATGTGCAAACATGACTTTGATTTTTACGTTCCCTTTTATGTCCTTATATCCTTTATACCCTTTTTATATTTTTTCTCTTTTTGTGGTCGACAAGGGTGTTTCCCTTTGCTCCTACGTATTCCTCAATTGGGATGAGAAAATCAGACCTACGTAGTTCTTTCGGAACAAAGTGTTTGGTTAAGTTGTTTTTGTCTTTTTTTTGCAAAATATGTTTTTATTGAACAAAAGGTCATTTAAGGTGTTGGACCATTAAACGGTCTTTTGAAAGGAGAGAAACGTTAAGGCGTTGGACCATTAACAATCTCTTGTTTTTGAAAGGAGTGAAATGTTAAGGCATTGGACCATTAACGATCTCTTGGGGTGGTCGACAAAAGCGGGGCTTTTGCTCCTACGTATCCTCAATTGCAATGAGGAAATCAGACCTACGTAGTTCTTGCAAAAGCGGTAAAGTTACATGTTGATTTTATGCTTTTGAACGGTCCATGTTAACCGATAAAAGCAAAGAGGACCGTTTAAGGCGTTGGACCTTAAAACGGTTTTTAGTGATTTTTCGGACAAAACTTGATTTGTGAGTCGATTTTAGTCTTAGTTTTACTTTGGTTATTAATCAATTCATTCAAGGAAACTTCCAAAGAAAAACGTCTGATTGATTTTTTTGATTATTTTATTCAAAGATATTTTGATTATTTTATTATTCTTTTTCAAGATATTTTGATTATTTTATTATTATTTTACCTTTTTTGGTTTAACCGAGGTTATAGCGTGAACGATCGGTTAGATTTCGTTTTAAAAGTGATTAAATGAGATTACAACACAAATGATCGGTTGAAATTCATTTTATCATTTATTAGGCGAGAAAACGACTTAAATAAACGGTTAAAGCACGTTAAAAATGGAAGAAAAGAAAACTGAAAGTAAACGAAATTAAAGTGAAAGTACACAAAACAAGAAATGAATTGAAAGTCTCGGATTCGAAAACTTACCCGTTGAAGAATGAAGAAAGAAGGAAGAACGGATGAAGAACGGTGAAGAACGATGAAGAATTTCCATAGAATCGCTTACGGAAGCGTTATGGAAGTACTTCGACTTGATTTTTCTTCACGAAAACGTGTTTTTTGCCCAAAATAGCCGAAATGCATAGCCAAAGGGGTCTTGAACATTTTGAAACAGCTCCCTCCTCCCCTATTTATAGAAAAAAGGGAGGTGCTTGCCGCCCAAAGACTTAATGAAGAAGATTTCTAAGCGCACCCGAATTACTAAGTTCACCCCCCTTTTCGTATTTTACGGAAAAGTTATGGAAGCCTTACGGAAGTGTTTTCGAATTTGATTTTCATCTTTTTTCTCTTCCCTTTCACCAATGTTAAGTGGAATATGCTTACCCAAGGTTTTCGGAAATTTTACGGAAGTATTACGGAAGCCGCGGAAGCCCCGGAAACCATTTTTCAAAAACGTGGAGGAGCTTGCCGCCCAGTTGCTTCCTCCTTAAGCAACCCAACTTCCAAAATGTTCCGGAAGGGCCTAGATTTGAATTGCTATTTACACCCCTATCTTGATAAGTTCACCCCTTTACCTTTTTTGGTGATTCTTTTTTCGTAAAGTTACGGAAACTTACGAATCTCGTAACGATACTTGTTTTCTTTCTGTAATGTTACGGAACCTTGCGGATTACATAATCATCCCCTCTTTTGACTTACGGAATGTTACGGAACCTCACTAATTATGCAACGATGCTTCCATTTGATTTCCGGTGTGTCACAGAACCTTACGGATTGTGCATCAGTATTTTCTTTTGATTTCTGGCATGTCCCGGAACTTCACAAATTGCCTAATGATGGGTGCCAAGCACCTCACAAGGACCAAACAAAAGTTGCATGTCATCAAGCAAAGGTCCCCGGACGAAATTAGGGTATGACAGTGATATATCAAAAGGGTTAACCACTAGACATTCTCTTAAAGATATATGCAATAGTATGGCTTTTGTTTCTTTGATTGAACCTAAAAATCTAAAAGAAGCCATAATTGATGAAAATTGGATAATAACTATGCAGGAAGAACTAAACCAATTTGAAAGAAATAATGTTTGGGAGTTAGTTGAGAAACCTGAAAACTACCCAATCATTGGAACAAAATGGGTGTTTAGAAACAAATTAGATGAAAATGGCATAGTTATTAGAAATAAGGCAAGATTAGTAGCCAAAGGATATAATCAAGAAGAGAGGATAAATTATGAGGAAACATATGCTCCAGTTGCTAGATTAGAAGACATCAGAATGTTATTTGTGGAAGCAAAGCTTCCAAGCTTATTTTGATGATGCCAAAGACTCAAGTAAAGAATCAAGATTCAAGCAAGTTTCAAGAATCAAAGATACATTCAAACAAGATTAAAGAAATCAAGAAGATTCAAGTGAATATTGAAGAGAAGACTCAAGATATGCAAGAACATCAAGAAAAGAATCAAGATAAGTATAAAAATAATTTTTCAAAGAAAAGATTGAATAGCATAATTTGTCCAAAAGAATTTTTCAAAGAAAAATCTTTTACCAGAGTTTTTACTCTCTGGTAATCGATTACCCTAAGGCAGTAATCGATTACTAGAAGCCCAAAACAGTTTTATAACAATTTTACAAAGTAGTAATCAATTACCATGGGCATGTAATCGATTACCAATGTTTTTGAACGTTGAATTTCAAATCTCAAGAGTCACAACTTGTGACAAAATATTTTCAAAATAGTGCAATCGATTACACAATATTTGTAATCGATTACCAGTAGTTTTTGAACGTTGGATTTCAAACCTCAACATGAAGAGTCACAACTTTTGATAAAATAAACTGTGTAAACAATTACACCATTATGATAATCGATTACCAGCGACTGGTTTTGAAAAATTGCCATGAGTCACAACTTTTAAAGTGACTGGTTTTTTTAAAGAAATTCCAAGAGTCACAAAAATTGTCAAGGGTCACAACTTTTAACATGGTGTTTTCAAGAGCCATCAAATGGCTATAAATATGTGACCATGGCACTAATTTTGAAAAAGATTATTCTCAGCATTTTTTCTAAAAGTTTTTGTTCAACACTTGCTTTGTCAAGAAAAGTTCATTGGGCAAAAACTTAAGCTATTCTATTTTCTTCCTCTCCTCCATTCTTACAAAAAGCTTTTCAAGAAATCTACTATTGGTGACTATTTTCATGAGAAGGTCTTCTTGGTTACAAACACTGAACACAAGGGACCAACGTTCCTTGGGTTCATTGCAAGAAGCAGAATTTGCTTCTTGGTTGATCACTGGACACAAAAGACCAACGTCTTTTGGGTTCATTACAAGAAGTGGGTATAACTTCTTGGTTGTTATCACTGGACACAAGGGACCAATGTTCCTTGGTGTTCATTGCAAGAAGTAGGAATAACTTCTTGGTTGTAATCACTGAACACAAAAGAGGGAACTCCTTTGTGGTTCATTTCTTGTAAAGGATTTTACAAGGATAGTGGAAATCTCAAACGGGTTGCTTGGGGACGGAACGTAGGCACGGGTTGTGGTCGAACCAGTATAAATCCGATTTTGCATTCTCTCTTCCCTTAATCTCTTTTACTTTCTGTTGTGTTTATATTTCTTTAAAGTTACTTCTCCTTATTTATTATTCAAGTAACTTATAATTAAAGAAATAATTGAATCTAAGGAATATCTAAGAAAGGAAAATTTTCAATTAGAAATAGTCAACGAAATCTTAATTCAACCCCCCTTCTTAAAATTTCTGAGGCCACCTGTCCAACATTATTGGCCTATGCATCCATAATGGACTTTAAGCTTTATCAAATGGATGTAAAAAGTGCATTCTTAAATGGCTTTATTCAAGAGGAAGTATATGTAGATCAACCCCCTGGATTTGGAAACTCAGACAAGCCTAATCATGTTTTTAAATTAAAAAAGGCTTTATATGGCTTAAAGCAAGCCCCTAGGGCTTGGTATGAGCATCTGAGTAAGTTCCTTTTAGAAAAGGATTTCTCTAGAGGTAAAATAGATACTACTCTTTTCATAAAGAGAAAAGTAAATGATATATTATTGGTCCAAATTGATGCTGATGATATTATTCTATTTTCTTCTGATGATCAACGTCTATGGTACTCTTCTTAATTTTCTTCTAGGATCATCTTAGACCCTAAGTACCTAGACATAGACTTCTTTGATGGTGAGACATTTGACTGCTATCAAGTGTTTCAAAATTCTGGATTAGTTGATTTTATGTCCTTAAAATTGCCTTATTATCCTGAACTAGTTAGAATCTTTTATAATAATTTAAAAATTCAGGATGGTACGCTTCACTCTGAGGTGCATGGTATTTCTATGATCATTGGTCAATCTCAGTTCTTTTTATTAACTAAATTACCCAATAAAGGTGCACCTTTTGAGGGCACCATTGTTGATGACAGAAAGTTCAATTTTCTAGTCATGATGCTCGTCGTATGGTCTGTAATGACCAGGCTGATATGACCGGTAGATTGCTTATCGGATCATTAACCTTTGATTGTCACATCATGCACTACATCATAGTTAGAATTTTGCTTCCCCGTTCTTCTAATCTGGCTCAAGCCTCTGAGGAGGACTTGATTTTGGTGTGGGCTTTCCTTACCGGTCGTCAGATCGATTGGGCTCACTTGGTTAGGTATCGAATGCATAAGGCATTACGGGCCAATGCACCTCTTCCATATCCTCAGTTGGTCACCCTTTTTCTTCGTCACTTTCAAATTTCTCTTAATGATGAACCTTTTGTTCAGGTCAAGAGATCTTTTGCCATTGGTGCTGGTGTAGTAACTTCCTTTGGTTACCGTAAGGATCATGATGGACAGTGGCTTAGGAAACAAGAGTTACCATATGAGCGTACTTCGTCACCTCAGCCACAGCGAGATGCTTCCTTTGCTCTTATGAATGAAGTCCTTTCTGAACTCCGTGGGCTTTGAACATTCGTCGGTGACTGTTTCGATGCCATGGATAGTCGTCTGGATGCCATGGATGCATATTTCGTCGGAATGGACACCCGTATTACTTAGCTTGAAGATGACATGAGTTTCATTCACCATTGCTTTGATCCACCGGCCGACCCGTAGTTCTTTCTACTATTACTCGCAGTACTTTATTTCAGCCATGTATTCTGGCTTTTATTGCTTTAGTTATGATTTTGTTGGATTTTATTATGGATGGTTATTTTTAGATTTTGTGTTTGTTTACTCTTAGATTTTGCATTGGTTGTTTATGACTTTGTGTGGTTTGCTTTGATTTATGAATGACTTTGTTTGATATTGATTGTATTACATAGTTCTTTTCATGATTTTGGCTTTTTGATGTTGCCAAAGGGGGAGAGAACAAGAACATGGGTAGTTAGAAATTATTAGAATTTATCCACTTTATCAACTTAGGCATAAATTCTAAAAGATAGGGGGAGAAAGGGTTGTGTGTACGCATTATCAAAAAGTATGTTAGCTTATCTTGATTTCAGGATGTTGTCATCATCAAAAAGGGGGAGATTGAAGAAGCAAAGCTATCCTAATGTTTTGATGATGCCAAAGGAATGCGCTTTTCAAGTTTTATTCAAGACAAGAATCCAAGATATCCAAGAAATTCAAGAAATATCATCAAGATAATTCCTAGAGTCTTAGGAAGAAAATTCAAGTTGAAACAGCAAAAGGTTTGGCCAAAGGATTTAACTTAAAATGTTTTTTTGAAGAGTTTTACTCTCTGGTAATCGATTACCAGAAGATGTAATTGATTACCAGTGGCCAATGTGCCTTCTGAAAAGCTTTTAAATGTTTTAGAAAGCATGTAATCGATTACACATGTCTTGTAATCGATTACCAGAGGTTTGGAACGTTTTAAAATAGCCATAAGAAATTGGAATTTAAATTTCAAGTTGTGTAATCGATTACAGTAAGTTGGTAATCGGTTACAGTGTTTAAATATTCAAATTTCAAATTTGAAGAGTCATAACTCTTCAGAAGTAACTGTGTAATTGATTACACCATTATTGTAATCAATTATCAATGAGGATTTTCGAATATAACTCCCAACAATCACATATTTTCAAATGTTTTTGAATGGCCATCAAAGGCCTATATATAAGTGACTTGGGATACAAAAATTCTTCAGAGTTTTTACTGACCAAAAAGTCTTATCCTCTCAAAAGATTAAATTGTCTTATCTTCTAAAAATTCCTTGGGCAAAACACTTGTAATTCAATAAGGAATTATTTGAGTGCTTCATTGTACAATCTATCTCTTACAAGAGAGATATCTTCTTCTCTTTTTTCTTACTCAAGAAAAGTGATTAAGGGACCGAGGGTTTCTTGTTGTAAAGTGATATGAACACAAAGGAAGGGTTGTCCTTGTGTGGTTCAGAACTTGTAAAGGGTTTTTACAAGATAGTGGAACTCTCAAGCGGGTTGCTTGGATACTGGACGTAGGCACAAGGGCGTGGTCGAACTAGTATAAAACTGAGTTTGCATTTTCTCTTCCCTTAAACTCCTTTACTTATTGTTATTTTTTCATTAAGGAAAATTAGTCTGAATTGACATTGTCTTTAAAGTAGGATAAAATTTTAATTAGGGAAATAGTTTATGATATCTTAATTCAATCCCCCCCTTCTTAAGATATCTGAGGCTACTTATCTAACACTCTTGAATGTGCATGTGCTCCTCTCTTGAATGATAACCAAATTTAAGGAATATTCCCATGGAAACTTCTATTCCCTTCTATTTTGTCCTTCCTTAAATTAAAATGTTAGCCATTCAAAATAAGAGAGGCAAAAAAGAATTTGTGAAAATTGAGTTTGTGATCCTTCCTATGCACCTATATTGATTTCAGTACAATGTTGGATGTCACTTGTAACATCCCATTTTTCATGAATTAAATTAAAAAGGTTTTTCATTTAAAATAAATAGAGTTTTAGAAAAATATTGAGATTTTTATAAATAAATAAATAAGGAGAAATAACTTTATTAAAATAATGATTTGAAAGAAAATAAAAATGATATTTTATTTATTCATTTGATAGGAAATAAAATAAAGTATTTATTTATAAAATAATAAACAAAAAATAGAGTAAATAATAGGCTCTGAGTACCCTAACTATAAATAGAGACATCTTAGGTCAGTTTTCAAACTGATGATACCTCCTACGCCTCCTCTTTCTCTCAATTTTGTTTTCCCTTCTCCTCCTCCCAAAACCCTCTCTTTTTCCTGCATACCACCAAACCTATCTTAGAAAAACGATGATCTCGGACTCATTCACCATTGGGAATTACAAAACCCTGTCAGAGCTGAGAAAAATACCCTTTGCATCATAGATTTTCCTTTTCCCGCAGAAACCCAAAACTATCTCAGTAAAACTAAGATTCCGGACTCGTTAACTGTTGGATTGTTGTGAAATTTCTATATGTGATTCGTGATTCATTTCCTCACACCTGCACCGTTGGGATTTGCAAAATAATATTTTTGGAAGGAGAAATCCTAATCACTGTTAGAATAGACACGTGAGCCCGCTTAGAAGTAAGGAATGAGTTTATCGCAATTAGGACTAGAATGAACATGTGTAGGGGTTCTTAAAGGATAAAATTGGGGTTTATTTTGAGATGTTTATTGTATTGAAATTATTATTGTATGATTATGTGAAATTATTTGAGGGGTTTTACTCCCCGTGAATTGAGAAATATTTTTGTATAATTTGTTTGTGTTTTGAATAAGATTAGCGTAATAAATAGTTATAATGGGATTATGAAATTATGATTGAAATTGTATATAAGTGATAAATTGAATATATGATGAATGATAGAATAATATATTACTTTGAGATTATAATATTGTTATGGAGATTGAGTATGAGTGCAAAGTTGAATGTGTTAAATTGCGAGATACACATAAATATAAGATGGTTAATTGTGACATAATGAGATGTGAAGTTGTGAACATGAGTTTTAGTTGTGAATAAGTGTGTGGTTAACACTTGATGTGACATTACTTGTGTTGTGAGCTGTGAATTATACAATAACCTGACCAGTGTTTATATTGAGAAAAGTGTTTATGCGCAGTGTTAAAGAGAAAGTGTAGGTTCCTAATTAGGAACCAGTGTTAAATTGTAGCGCAATGTGTTAAACGTGTTTGAAACACGAGTGTGAGGTCATGGGTATTGTATAATTCATGAGCAGTGTCAGCTTGCAAAAAATTGTTTTAGGGGTTGGACCTTAATCAGAAAGGTGAGGCCTTAATGGATTCTTTGGAGTCTAGGCCTTGGGGGTAAAGACACTCGGTTTGAGTGCTCCTTTAATCCTATGTTGATCCCATATGGTTAGAGCATTCTCGCAAAATAGAGTGACCCTGACTGGTCACCTTATGATTTTACTTAGTGAGAGTGACTTGACATACCCATTGTGTGATGTGTGTGAAAGCAATGCCTTCCAAGGTTATTTTGATGATGCCAAAGAATCAAGAGTTAAGCAAATTCCAAAGACTCAAGAATCAAGATTCAAGAATCAAGTTTCAAGAATCAAGATTCAAGGATAATCAAGATCAAGATTCAAGACTCAAGATTCAAGAATCAAGAGAAGACTCAATCAAGATAAGTACTAAAAAAGTTTTCCAAAACATTGAGTAGCACAAGAAGTTTTCACAAAATCATTACCAAAGAGTTTTACTCCCTGATAATTGATTACCAGAAGGTAGTAATTGATTACCAGTGTTTTAAAACATTAAGATTTCAAATTTCAAGAGTTATAACTTATGTTTAAACAATTTTAAAGTATTTTAAACTTGTGTAATCGATTACACAATACTTGTAATCGATTACCAGAGCTTCTAAATGTTTTAATTTTCAAAATTCAAAATGAAGAGTCACATCTGTTGATGTGTAATCGATTACACCTTAATGGTAATCGATTACCAGTGACTGATTTCAAAAAATACATTTCCAAAAGTCACAATTCTACAAGTGACTTGTTTCTGAAGATTTTTTCAAAAGTCACAACTTTTTAAGTGACTAGTTTTAAAGAAATTTCCAAGAGTTACAAGCTTTGACTTGAGTCATCAAGAGATTATAAATATGTGACCATCCTTGAATCAATCTTTCAACATCCTTGAATCAATCTTTCAACATCTCTCAATATTTTCTTTTATCTCTTTCAACACTTTCAAAAGAACTTTCTAATTGATTTCTCTTCATCATTCTAAAAGTTTTTGTTCAACACTTTCTCTTCCAAGAAAAGTTCTTTGATAAAAAACTTGTGCTATTCATCTTTTTCATTCTCTTCTCCCTTTGCCAAAAGAACGAAGGACTAACCGCTTGAATTCTTTTGTGTCTCTCTTTTCCCTTACAAAAGATTCAAAGGACTAACCTCCTGAGAATTCTTTTGATTCTTCCCTTCCCCTTAAGAAAAAGATTTCAAAGGACTAACCACCTGAGATATCTTTTGTTCCCCCTTACAAAGATTCAAAGGACTATCTGCCTGAGAATTCTTTGTCCCAACACATTGGAGGGTACATCCTTTGTGGTACAAGTAGATGGTACATCTACTTGGGGATTGTTATACTAAGAACAAGAGAGGGTACATCTCTTGTGGATCAGTTCAAGTGGAGGGTACATCCACTTGGTTTTTCAAAGAGAACAATGGAGGGTACATCCCTTGTGGATCTTTGGCTTGAAAAAGATTTTACAAGGTTGAAATAAATCTCAAGAACCGAAGGTTGCTTAGGGACTGGATGTCGGCACGATTTGTGGTCGAACCAGTATAAATCTTGTGTTTATCTTCTTCTTCCTACACTCTTTAATTTCCGTTGTGTACTTTTAATTATCGCTTTTACTTTTGGTTAAGTTTCTATTTCTGTTCTTTACTCTTTTAACTTAGTAGTAAAAGCCTATTTGAATCTAGTAACATTAAGAAGGATATATTTTTAATTAGTCAAGACACATTCATAATTAATTCAACCCCCCCTTCTTAATTATTCCGAGGCCACTTGATCCAACAAGTGGTATCAGAGCATGTATCTTGTAGAAAGTTTAACAACTTCAAGATTAATGACCTCTTTAAATTCTCTGTTTGTCAAAAGAAATTTCAGGTATAGGTCAAATCTGAAATCATTTCAAGATCATGATGAAGATCAAGTCAACTTATGTTTCATGACAAAATCTCATGAAAACAAAGAGGAAGAATTTGTAAGGAAGAAGTGGTACATCGACAGTGGATGTTCCAAGCATATCACAGGAGATGTATCCAAATTCACAACCATTTCCCCCAAGAAAAGTGGACATGTTACATACGGTGACAACAACAAAGGAAAAATCATTGGAGTCGGCAAAATAGGTATGAGTTCCTCTACTCCCATTGAAAACGTGTTACTTGTAGAAGGTTTAAAGCATAGTCTATTAAGTGTTAGTCAATTGTGTGATAAAGGATATAAAGTATCTTTTGATTCTGAAAAATGTATTATCAAGCATAAGCATGACAAGGATATTGAGCATATAGATTTCAGAGAAAATAATATTTACATGATTGATTTGAAACAAAAATCTGAAAATGATAAATGCTTTCTAAGTAAAGATAGTGATCCATGGTTATGGCATAAGAGAATTGCTCACATTAACATGGATCATCTAAATAGATTAATCTCAAAAGACCTAGTTGTTGGTTTACCAAAATTAAAATTTGAAAAAGATAAATTATGTGATGCATGCCAAAAAGGTAAACAAACAAAAGCATCTTTTAAATATAAAAACATTGTCTCTACCACTCAACCATTACAATTATTGCATATGGATCTGTTTGGACCCTCTAGGGTCATGAGTTTTGGTGGTAGTTACTATGCTTTAGTAATTGTTGATGATTATTCTAGATATACTTGGACTTTATTTCTTACTCATAAAAATGATGCATTTCATGCATTTAGAAGACTTGCCAAAGTCATCCAAAACAAGAAAAATCTCAAAATTATCTCCATTAGAAGTGATCATGGAGGTGAATTTGAAAATAATGATTTTGAAATGTTTTGTGATGAACATGGCATAGAACACAACTTTTCTGCACCTAGGACACCCCAACAAAACGGAGTAGTAGAAAGGAAAAATAGATCTTTAGAAGAAATTGCTAGAACCCTTTTAAATGACACACCACTTCCAAAATATTTTTGAGCAGAAGCAGTCAACACCGCATGTTATATTATGAATAGAGCCTTAATAAGACCCATTCTTAAGAAAACGCCATATGAACTTTTTAACAATAGAAAACCAAACATTGCTCATTTACATGTTTTTGGATGTAAATGTTTTGTCCTAAACAATGGTAAAGAAAGCCTAGGAAAATTTGATGCTAAGGCAGATGAGGGCATCTTCCTTGGTTATTCCCTACATAGCAAAGCCTTTAGGATATACAACAAAAGAACCATGACAATTGAGGAATCAATACATGTTTCTTTTGATGAAACTAATATTACCTCTCCAAGAAAGGAGTTTCTTGATGATATTGCAGATTCTTTGGAAGATATGCACAATCAAGGAGATCTAAAAAGAAAGAGAAATGAAGAAAACAAGGATGCTAAAGATGACATAGCTCAAGAAAATGATGATCTTCCCAAAGAATGGAAAACTTCAAGAAATCATCCTCTTGACAACATCATCGGAGATATCTCAAAAGGGGTAACAACTAGACACTCTCTTAAAGATTTATGCAATAACATGGCATTTGTTTCTATGATAGAACCTAAAAACTTTAAAGAAGCCATAATAGATGATCAATGGATAGTTGCTATGCAAGAAGAGTTAAATCAATTTGAGAGAAATAATGTTTGGGAACTAGTTGAGAAACCACATAACTACCCCATTATAGGAACTAAGTGGGTATTTAGAAATAAACTAGATGAAAATGGTATAGTAATTAGAAATAAAGCTAGACTAGTTGCAAAAGGGTACAACCAAGAAGAAGGGATAGACTATGAAGAAACCTTTGCACCCATAGCTAGATTAGAAGCCATTAGGATGCTTTTAGCTTATGCATCTATTATGAATTTTAAATTATATCAAATGGATGTCAAAAGTGCCTTCTTAAATGGTCTAATCCAAGAGGAAGTATATGTAGAACAACCTCCCGGGTTTGAAGACTCATAAAAATTAGATCATGTCTATAGGTTAAAGAAAGCACTTTATGGGTTAAAACAAGCACCTAGGGCTTGGTATGAAAGATTAAGTAAATTCCTATTAGAAAAGAATTTCATTTGAGGAAAGGTAGATACCACCTTATTGATAAAGAAGAAGGAAAATGATATCTTATTGGTACAAATATATGTTGATGATATAATCTTTGGATCTACTAATGAATCTTTGTGCAAGGAATTTTCTATTGACATGCAAAGTGAGTTTGAGATGTCCATGATGGGTGAGTTAAACTACTTTCTTCGACTACAAATCAAACAAACAAATGATGGGATCTTTGTCAACCAAGAAAAATATTGCAAGGAACTCATCAAGAAATTCGGAATGGAGAACTCAAAACACTTGACTACTCCTATGAGCACTGGTTTCTACCTTGATAAAGATGAGTCCGGTCAACCCGTTGATGAAAAGCAATATAGAGGTATGATTGGATCTCTACTTTACTTATCCACAAGTAGGCCAGATATTATGTTCAATGTATGCATGTGTGCAAGATTTCACTCAAATCCAAAGTTTTCACATTTATCTACAGTAAAAAGGATAATAAGATATCTCTTAGGAACAGTTAACTTAGGATTATGGTACCCTAAAAATTCTGTTTGCAATTTAGTAGGATACTCAGATTCAGATTTTGTTGGATCCAAAACAGATAGGAAAAGTACTAGTGGCACATGTCAATTCATAGGATATGCTCTTGTCTCTCGGCAAAGCAAGAAACAAAATAGTGTAGCATTATCCACAGCCAAAGCAGAATACATCTCTGCTGGTAGTTGTTGTGCACAGATTTTGTGGATGAAACAACAACTATCTGATTATGGGATTGTATTAGACCATATCCCCATAAAATGTGACAACACAAGCACCATAAATATATATAAGAATCCAGTTCTCCACTCTAGAACCAAGCACATAGAAATTAGACATCATTTCCTTAGAGATCATGTCCTAAAAGGTGACTGTGTTCTAGAATTTGTAGATACCAAAAATCAACTCGCAGATAGCTTCACAAAACCACTACCCAAAGATTCCTTCTACACCATTAGAAGAGAATTAGGACTTCTAGATGCTAGTGACTTAGACAAATGATTTGTTTTATGTTATGATGACTCATGACTTTGTTAATACACATGCTTGTATTATGATTCTATGAATGATTTATGACAATATGTGATTTATTCTTTGAATATAGGTTATGTGTTAAGTATTTGGTACTTAGTTAAACATGACTAAACATGATATTTATGGTTTATGATATATGACTAAGTGATTTGCATTTCAATTTAGTTTTTATTCATGTCTTGATTCATGAATGGTTTAAAATCTTTTATATTTATTTTACAAAATATGCTTTGTGTATGTTTTAAATTATGCATGTTTTACGCACTTTGGCCTTTTTGATGTTGCCAAAGGGGGAGAGAAAAATGGGTATTTTAAGAAATCAAGATATTATATTTTTTTTCAAGCATAAATTCAAAAAGAAAGGGGGAGAAAGGGATGAGTGAACGGTAGAACAAGACTTGTATGCATTCTCTTGATTTCAGGGTTGTCATCATCAAAAAGGGGGAGATTGTGAAAGCAATGCCTTCCAAGGTTATTTTGATGATGCCAAAGAATCAAGAGTTAAGCAAATTCCAAAGACTCAAGAATCAAGATTCAAGATTCAATAATCAAGTTTCAAGAATCAAGATTCAAGGATAATCAAGATCAAGATTCAAGACTCAAGATTCAAGAATCAAGAGAAGACTCAATCAAGATAAGTACTAAAAAAGTTTTCCAAAACATTGAGTAGCACAAGAAGTTTTCACAAAATCATTACCAAAGAGTTTTACTCTCTAGTAATCGATTACCAGAAGGTAGTAATTGATTACCAGTGTTTTAAAACGTTAAGATTTTAAATTTCAAGAGTTATAACTTATGTTTAAATAGTTTTAAAGTATTTTAAACTTGTGTAATCGATTACACAATACTTGTAATCGATTACCAGAGCTTCTAAACGTTTTAATTTTCAAAATTCAAAATGAATAGTCACATCTGTTGATGTGTAATTGATTACACCTTAGTGGTAATCGATTACCAGTGACTGATTTCAAAAAATACATTTCCAAAAGTCACAATTCAACAAGTGACTTGTTTCTGAAGATTTTTTCAAAAGTCACAACTTTTTAAGTGACTAGTTTTAAAGAAATTTCCAAGAGTCACAAGCTTTGACTTGAGTCATCAAGAGATTATAAATATGTGACCATGGCATGAGTTTCAAAAAAAAAAAAAACAATCAATCATCTTTGAATCATCTATCTTTTACATCATCTTCTTTCAACATCCTTCAATCAATCTTTCAACATCTCTCAATATTTTCTTTTATCTCTTTCAACACTTTCAACAGAACTTTCTAATTGATTTCTCTTCATCTTTCTAAAAGTTTTTGTTCAACACTTTCCCTTCCAAGAAAAGTTCTTTGATAAAAAACTTATGTTATTCATCTTGATGTAAGCTCCATTTGAGCTTGTAGGCCCAGGATCTTCTTCATAAATGGATTCCTTTGCTTCTTGGTAGATGAATGGCAGCAAAATGGAGAAGGAAGGGAGAGAGGAGACGCCACTTCAAGGAGAAGATGAGTCTAGAAGAAGCTCACCACCATAGGAGGCCATGGATAAGAGCTTGGAGGAAGAAGGAGATGAATGAAGGGAGAGGAAGAGAAGAGCACGAAATTTTGTGCTATAAAAGAGCTCTAAAATCTGAAGTTTAATATTCAAATGATCAAAGGTTAAAAAAATTCACACACATGACCTCTATTTATAGCCTAAGTGTCACACAAAATTGGAGGGAAATTTGAATTTCAATTCAAATTTCACTTGAATTTGTGGAGCCAAACTTTGGAGCCAAAATTTCACTAATTATGATTAGTGAATTTTAGTTATGGTTCAGCCCACTAATCCAAGATCAATTCCAAGATTCTCCACTAAGTGTACTTAGGTGTCATGAGGCATGTAAAGCATGAAGGACATGTACAAAGTGTGACTATATGATGTGGCAATGGGGTGTAGTAAGCAAATGCTCACCTCCCCCTCTAAAATTTAATTGGATTGGGCTTCTACCAATTCAATTAAATTTTATTTCCCAACACACACATCAAATATTCACTTAGTGCATGTGAAATTACAAAACTACCCCTAATACAAAAACTAGTCTAGGTGCCCTAAAATACAAGGGCTGAAAAATCCTATATTTCTAGGGTACCCTACCTACAATATGGAGCCCTAAATACAAAGACCAAATATAATGACATCCTAGTCTAATATGTACAAAGAGAATTGGACCCAAACTTGGCCCATGGGCTCAGAAATCTACCTTGAGGTTCATGAGAACCCTAGGGCCTTCTTCAGGAGCTCTAGCCCAATCCTCTTGGAGCCTCTTACTCATGGCTCTAGTGACTGGTCCCTTCCTAGGGAGGATTGCATCACATCTTTTTCATTCTCTTCTCCCTTTGCCAAAAGAACGAAGGACTAACCGCCTGAATTCTTTTGTGTCTCTCTTCTCCCTTACAAAAGATTCAAAGGACTAACTGCCTGAGAATTCTTTTGATTCTTCCCTTTCCCTTAAGCAAAAGATTTCAAAGGACTAACCGCCTGAGATATCTTTTGGTTCCCCTTACAAATATTCAAAGGACTAACCGCCTGAGAATTCTTTGTCCCAACACATTGGAGGGTACATCTACTTGGGGATTGTTAAACAGAGAACAAGAGAGGGTACATCTCTTATGGATCAGTTCAAATGGAGGGTACATCCACTTGGTTTTTCAAAGAAGGGTACATCCCTTGTGGATCTTTGGCTTGTAAAGGATTTTACAAGGTTGAAAGAAATCTCAAGAACCGCAGGTTGCTTGGGGACTGGATGTAGGCACGGTTTGTGGCCAAACCAGTATAAATCTTGTGCTTGTCTTCTTCTTCCCTACACTCTTTAATTTTCGCTGTGTACTTTTAATTATCGCTTTTACTTTTGGTTAAGTTTATATTTCTGTTCTTTGCTCTCTTAACTTAGTAGTAAAAGCCTATTTGAATCTAGTAACATTAAGAAGGATAGATTTTTAATTAGTCAAGACACGTTCATAATTAATTCAACCCCCCTTCTTAATTATTCCGAGGCCACTTGATCCAACAGTGTGTCTTGTTATGTACTCCTAAGCGCCCCAGGGTGGTTTTTCACTGACATGATACCACATTGCATGTACGCTTGAGTCTTAGTATAATTGTTGCATAATGCTTGCTAGTTGTTTATTATGAAATTGATGGGTGTTATTGTGTCTTGACTCAAGTGTGTGATTCATGTGTAATGTGATTAGTGATTGAAAAATGAATTTTAAAGATAAAGTGGTGAGGTGACGTGGGTTGTATTAAGTTAAGTTATGTTATAAATATTTTCATAATTTATTTTGATTACGTCTTATTTATTTGTTTTGTTATTTTTTTGTGTGATAACTCACCCCCTGTGTGCTATTTGTGTTTGGATCCTGTGATGATCTCGAACCTTGTGTTTGTGGGAGCAGATGACTAGGTGGATGACTTTAAAGAACTTCGTGCCATAGGATGTTGAGACACAATACTCTGATAGGATGTGACATTGGGGAAGAGTTTTTGTTTTAATTGCATGGTGTTATTTTATTTTATTTTACCTCATTGATTTAACAAAACTTTTTTTGTAAACTTTGATGGTCTTGTTTTGAGCCTTTTACCCACGTGAATTTGTTGATCAATATTTTTATATGTTTTATTTATTTATATGTATGTCGGGGTAGAGGGTGTTATATCACTTATACTTGATATAAAATATATTGTGTAAGTCATTAAGTCCGTTGGACCCGAATAAAAACAACATAACATATGGACATTGGTTTTCTCAATAAGTGAACGCTAGTTTATAACAACATGTTGGACACTTAATATTACTCTTTAATAAAACGGTTTGCACTTGTGATTGGACGCACGCTAATAGGAGTTGTAGGATAAAAAATAATACCATGTGTGCTTATATGTAGTAGGTCTTGTTCACTTAAGAATAACTCATTAGTCCATCAATAATTTATACTTATGTAATCATCAAAATCATGGGTAAAGATGGATTGTTCAGACTTAACAATCTCTCTCTTTTTTATAATGACAAACTGTATAAGTTTTGATCAAGATAAAACATAATCATGATAAGATAGAAGGATAATGCATGATTATGAGTTATGTATCAAATCAAATATATGTGTGTGAAGTTGGTAAAAACTCCCCCTGAATTCAAGAACCTTTATGCATGTAGTAAATAATGAATATGAAGAATAAACATGCATAACATATCTATCTATCTATCTATCTATATATATATATATATATATAGCAACAGAAAATTAATTAAAACCACACAAGAGATCACCAAACCACACTTGTATTATTTAAGAGTGTGATATTTACATAAATCAAAATTCATTAACCTTCTCTCCCTTTTGACATTAATAAACAAACTTAGCATTCAAAGAAAGAAATGATGATGTGACCTTATTTTCACTCTTGATTGGACAGTGGTAGTGGTGGTGGCGGCTAAACAGGTGGTGTAGATATTGGTGATGGTAGTTTTGCTTCAGCAAGTGCAAGCAATATACTTGGAGTTGGTTGTTGTTGAACGATTGGAGATGGTTGGATGACAACACCCAACATGTTTTGTGAGCTTGTTGTAGGTTCTGAGTAGAATTTGAGAGAGATTGGTGAATTGAGTTGCAATGGCAAACTAAATGGATTGCTTGTATTATTCACTCTCTAATCTTTGTTGTTCAGCATAAGCTTGCAGTTCCATTCTTGTTTCTTCTTTTTATTGCTCCATGGTATGAGTTACCAATGTTTGAGTTTCTTCTTTCTACCATATTAGAGCTAGATCAAGCATTGCTTGGACATGAGCTAGATGAAGCAACATCTAAGTTGCTACAAAAGACAAAAACAACATTAGGAACCTCGTTTTGCAATGAAGAGGCATCATTTGAGGTGTCAGCTTGCTTGGACGCATGCTTAGGTTGACATGTTGGATTAACCTTATCATCCTTGATTGCATTGGACTTAAAAGGGGATGTTACTTGTTCTTCAACTTCATGCATTGCACCAGAGATAGTGAGATCCATAAAGACCTTAATAATATTGGTGGTATTGTCCACTACTTGCTTCTTAACTCTTGCTTCCTTTTCAGTAGAGCTACTTCTACAACTTTTATCCCTTGATAGGATTTCTCTACTTGTTGCTTATCAGGCTTTTGTACTTCATGAAGTTGCACCACATGATCCTTGAAGTCCCTCTCTTATCCATCTTTGTTAGATCATAGACAATGTTGTTGAAGATGATAGGAAGTTTATTTAGCCTAGAGATGAATTTGTCATCTTCAAAGTCCTTCACAAAACACACACATGCATAATCAAAGTGATACATCTTAACTGGATGCAACACTTGAATGGAATCCTTGTGGTCAGCATTGTCACTTCCATCATAATCGGAAGATGAGGCTTTTGAAGTGCCATGCCAAACAATTTAATTCTAGAATGTTATAGCATAAAAAAAATGTCTAGTTTCTTCATGAACTTTTTCCCACTGAAGAGTGAACTCCATTTTTGGGGGTAGTTGACAACTTCAACTTTCTAATGTCTTTCGGGCATCTCTTCAATATAGTAAATCTTGAAGCCTTTCTTCTTGCCTTTATCTTTGATAGGTAGTCTGGGGCAGCAATGATCAAGTACAATCTTAATATCAATGGTTCTAATGTTGTGTAGACTTAGTGGATACGAAATTTCTTGGTCGAAAGTATACATTTGTGCAAGAATGCCACCTATCATGGAAAACTCAGCAGGTGTTTGAATCAAATTAGCTGGATTCATCATAGAAGCTTTGAAAGGGCATCTAGATGTTGATCTTCTTCTCCCACATGACTTGTGGAGGTTGGAATTCCATAGATGGATTCATTTTTGTTTATTCAAATGTTGAGAGTGGGATATGATCCTGAGTGCTTTTCTTTTCTCTATTTTTTTTAACTTTGCTCTTTCTAGTTTTGGTCCTTTTTCTGAAGCTGGACTTACATATTGTTTTGTTCCAGGAGTCAACCAATAAGGTTGCATCCTAAACAAGTTTATAGGCACTGTTCGTGTCCATACAAGAGTATCCAAGGTCACTATCACATCAAAAGGATTTAGAAGGAGTATGTTCAAAATCATACCTCGTCTATTTTGGTGAAGCGATTGTGATGACTTCACGTGGTTGAATGGGTCCATGAAGGTTGACCTCTAACATGGAAGTCTTTTGTTAACATTTTTTCTTGTTTTGTGTAAAGAAGGCAGTAGGAAATTCTTCCTGTTCTAATAGAAGGGTTTTCATTTTTTGGTTGTGCTTGAACTTATCCAAGTTGATAGCAGATGAGGGTGGACACTGCCTTGGTGGTGAAGGTGGACGACGATCTTGTGGTGAGATAATAGCATAAGAAAATGCACCATCACTACTAGATCCCTAAGAAGGAGAAGGTGTAGCTTATTCCTTTTCAAAGATGGCAGGATTTGCCCTTGTTGATCTTGTCTTCATCTTTCTTGGCCCAACAGACGCAATGATGGGTTCTTTGTCAGATGGAGTATCCTTATCAACTTTTGCCTTCTTTGGAGGAGGAGGAGCTTGTTGTTGAGCTACGACCTTTCTCTTTCTAAATAACTTCATCTTCTGTCTCACTACGATATTTGAGTCTGCTGTTAGTGTTCTTCTCCACAACTTGCTTCTTTGGACTTTTCTTTATGGGAGTAGCCTTGGATGGTTGCTGGAGGGGATGGACACAGGTGCAGACTCATGCTTCTTCTTTGTCCTCTACTTCTTTCTAATAATTTCTGCCTCTTCCTCAGATTTTTGTGCTTGGCTTCTTGTCTGCTTCTTGTTGGCTTGTTTAGACATGATTTGTTTTATCTTGTTGGCAATGCCAAACTAAGATAAAGCTTCATCATCAACAACTAACATAATCTTGATATGCTCATTTCTTCTTTTGCTATCTCTTCCTCATCCAACCGAGGAACCTCTCTTTGTGATATCTTCATAGCCAACCTCATAGATTTGATGTTTAAAGGTCCATAGTTTTGTTACTTGGAAATCATGGACCCTTTAACCATAATCTTATTATTGCTTGCATTGTCTAGTGCATTGAAGACATGGTAGACTTCTTGCTCCCATAAAATTTTGTTGAGCAAAACAACATAATAGATATCTTCAAGGCCATCCATGGTCTTTGTGATGCGCAAAATGTTGAGGTAGATGGTGTGAGGCAAGTCGAACGTTATTCATTCCATTAGATGAAAAAGCAAAAACTTGTGCAAGTCTAATATAGAGTCCTTGGAACTTATTTTATAAAGTATGCTATTGTTGCAAACATTCTGCCAAATTTGTGCTTGAAAGTAGATTGTAATCCACTTTCTTCTTGTCTTTTGCCTTGAAGGAGTTTTCTTTGTACATTGCCCTTGAAACATGCTCTTTATATTTCTTTTCCTAGCTATTGTTGTATCTATTGCCTACCCTCATGTAGCCTATGACTTAAGCGATGGTCTCCATGGATAAAGTCATTTTCTTGCCAAGAACAGTGGAGACTATGGCATAGGTAGTTTTGAACTCAACTTTGTGACAAAACATTCTGATCAATTATGAGTGAATGATTTGGTAGTCATTGTAGAATCATTTAATACCACAACAGAGCATGGCCTCATTGAGGTTCAACCCAATACCTTCCACAACCAAAACATCGAACAAATGCTCAATGTGGATGGTGACTTCATTCTTAGTGTGAACCAAATTTGTGTCAATCTTGAGAATGAACTCTTCATACACAGATGCTTCGCTTCCACTTGCCATTGTTGAAAAGTTTGAATCTTTTATGAGCTAGGGTTTGTGTTTAGGGTTCAGAGAATGAGAGTGAATGCGGAGAGATTATCAATGAAGGGTTTCATGAGAGAGAAGAATGAGGTTTTTGTTCTTTTGAAGATGAATGGTTTTGTGGTCTTTTTGAAAAGAAATCATGAGGCCCGCCAATCAAGAAGTGACTCAGCAACAACACTACTATGTTTTCTTACCAAAACATTGCGTTTCAACTTAAATAACACGGTGCTTTTGATACAAGTACACCTATACATTGGATGCACATTATACATATATTATGCACATGTTATTAACTTAGAGTCATTGGACAATGAATCCTCTGGACACTAAGTCAAATTGGACGACATATACATATTAAATCATTCCTTTTTCAAGTCCATTCCAAGTTGATTCCTTAGCAAAATCAAGCTTTCCTCAATAAGGGGTTTTGTAAAAATGTCAACAAAATGATCATCAATAGGTAAAAATTGCAAGTCCATTGTCTCTTTCTAAACATGGTCTCTTATAAAAATTGATGTTAAATTTCTATATGTTTTTTCCTTGAATGCAACGTAGGATTTTTAGAGAGACTGATAGCAGCTTTGTTATCACAAAAGATAGGAATACTCTCATAAATGTTGTAATCTTCTAGATGATTCTTTATTCAAAGAAGTTGAGCACAACAAGTTGCAGCTAATATGTATTTTTCTTCAACGATGGAATGCAACTGATCCTTGGTTCTTAAATATCCAAGTTACTAAGTTGCCACCAATGAAGAGACAACTTCTACTGGTGCTCTTTCTTTCAAGTTTGTCTCCAGCATAGTTAGCATCACAATAACTTGATAATTTGAAATCTTTCCCTCTTTTAAAGCAATGACAAAGGTTAGGAGTACTAATAAGATATCTAAAGATTCCCTTAATATCATTAACATGGACTTCCCTTGGTTCTTTATGAAATCTTTCACACAAGCACACACTAAACATGATATCAAGTTTGGACGCTGTAAGACACAGTAGAAACCTAATCATTGCTCTGTATTGGGTTCCACCCATTTTCTTAGATTCCTCGTCCAGTCCAAGATATGTGGTTGAATGCATTGGTGTCTTCATTTCCTTTGCATCGCCCATGTTAAATTTCTTCAACAACTCATTCACACACTTGGTCTAATGAATATATATGACTTTTCTTATTTGCTTGATTTGTAGACCGAGGAAAATTTTTAGTTCTCTCATCATACTCATTTCAAACTTCATCTACATTAGCTTAGAAAAATCCTCACAGAGAGTTTCATTAGTAGCCGTAGAAATAATGTCATCAACATAAACTTGAACTAAAATAAACTGAGTCATAGTTTTTGCAAAATAGAATTGTGTCCACTTTTCCTCTTTCAAAACCTAGTACCACTCTCTAACCCAAGGGGTTGTTCCACATAAACTTCCTTTTGGATGAGTTCATTTAGAAATGCACTTTTTATGTCCATTTATATAACTTCATATTGTTAAAAGCAACAAATGATAGTGAAATGTGTACTGCTTCAAGATGAGCAACAAAAGCAAAATTTTCAGTATAGTCAATATCTTCTTGTTATAGGTAACCTTTAGCAACCAACTTTGCTTTGTTTCTCACAACCTTACTGTCCTCGTTTAGCTTTTTTCTAAACACCCACTTAACTCCAACAACATTCTTGTGCTTGAGTAGCTCTACTAGTTTCCATACATCATTCTTTTAGAATTAGTCGTGCTCCTCTTACATGGCTCTAACCTATTTTTCATCTTGCATTGCCTAATCTATGGTTTGGGTTCAATTTGTGAGATCAATGTTGTTTGAACTTAAAGTTTGAGGGATGCTCTAGTTTGGAATTTGTTTTGTTAGATCACCAATGATTTGGCTTTCTGGATGGTTCTTTCTCATATTGTGTCCAGTTGGTTCCCTTATCTCTTCTTGAGGACTATCCAATGGTGGATTGGATGCTGCAATTTTTGTGTTGTAACTGGACGACACAAAGTTTTTGATTCCATCGTCTAGTCTTAGATATGCAAAGGACTCATCTGCCTCTAATAATTCCTTATCAGCGTTGGTGTTATTAAACTTCACATGGATAACTTCTTCTACTATTAAGGTTCTAGACTCATATACCCTATATGTCTTCAATGTTTCAGAGTACCAAAGAAATATTCCATTATCACACTTAGAGGCAAACTTTCCCAAGTTGTCCTTAGTGTTTAAAATGAAACGTTGACATCCAAAGAGATGGAAGTATGATATATTGGGTTTTCGTCATTTCCGCAATTCATATGGAGTCTTTTTCAGAGTAGGTCTTATGTAAATTTTGTTTTATAAATAGCAGCCAATATTCACTACTTCAACCCAAAAATTCTTAGGGGAAGAATTATCATTAAGTATGGTCTTAGCCATTTCCTATAATGACATGTTCTTCCTTTCAACCACATTATTCTGTAGAGGTGTTCTTGGAGTTGAAAAGTTGTGAAGGATAGCATTTTCCTCACAGAATAGTTGAAAATTATTATTTTCAAATTCTCATATGTGGTATACCTCTTACAAGGTTATCCTTTTGTAGCTTTGAGATCAACCTCAAGCTGGCATGATCAAGTTTTTTTATGTCATGCCCAGTGATCTTCTTTGAAAGAAAGCAAACAAGATACATTTTGATCTGATAGCTCACTCAGTCTAATCTTATAAAGATTATCTTTTCTCTTGGTAGAAAAGAGTAAGGACCCATCATTGTTATGGACAATACACTCATCCTTGTTAAAGGAAACATCATATCCATTATCAGACAATTGACTTATGCTCAGCAAATTATGTTTTAACCCTTCAACAAATAGAACATTATCAACAAGTGGATATGGAGGTATACCTATCTTACCCACTTCTATTATTAACCTTTTTTTATTCCCTCTTAAAGTTATAGTTTCACCATGGATAAAGGTCAAGCATTGGAACATACACCTTTCTCCTATCATGTGTCGTGGGCGACCACTGTTCAAGTACCATGATCGATGTGTCTTTCCTGCAGTCAAGGAAATTTGCAACAAGTATAATCTTGTCCTTAGGTACCCAAATCTTCTTGGGTCATTTTTTGTTAGTTCTGAATGCATTGAACACACCCTTCTTAGGAAAGTCCCTGCATATGAACGCCATATGTCATAATTTTCCACAAAAAATAACAAACAATAATATCCTCATCATGAACATATATTTCTCCTTTATACCTATGGTTAAATTTGTTTGTCGAACATTTGCTATATCTTAACAATTTGTCAAGATTTGCAGTTCCTCCAACAAACTTGGCCAAGGTTGTCTTTAAAGTATCAATTTCCTCATTGAGTTTTATAGCATCTTGAGGTTGATCCTTTAAGACTTCATTATTTAAAAACTTATCATTTAAGAATTTCACAGACATTTTGCAATTTTCATATTCTACCCAAATATCATGTTTACTATTTTTCAAGTCCTCATAATCTTTGTGAGCTTGTGCATACGTTTTTCCAAAGATTATACCTTTTATCAATGAGGTGATCTTGAAGTTCATTGAATTCTTTTAACTCTTTTTGTAGAACTTCAGTTTACCTTCCAAAATGTGAAAGTCTTGCATCAAATTATCTCGTTCTTTGGAAACTTTTTCATTTTCCAAACAAAGCTCCTTTTTAAAGGTCTCATAAGCTTCACTATTTTGAATAGTTTTTGTCAAAGAACTGATATCTTTAAATTGATGGATTTCTTTTAGTTTAGTATGATATTTGGATAGTTTCTTAAATTCTTTTCGCAAGGTTATGTAAGCTTTTGAAAGAATGGATGGGTTTGAAAGTAGTTCATGATAGGATAATTTTATAATTCAAGGTTATCAAGATCTCGCCTTTATGTTATAATTCTGATTCTTCATAAGTTGCATTAACCATCAGACATAGGTTGACTTCCTCTTCTCCTTCTTCATTAAAGGTGGTGTCGTCCAAATCCTCCCAAGTGCTAATGAGCCTTTTCTTTTCCTTGGACTTGCAATGCTTGTGTGAATGTATGTATACATGATTTTGATGATGCCAAAGATAAGTGCTTCTCAAGTTTGATCCAAGTCAAGAATTCAGAAATTCAGAAAATAACTCCCAAGAGTCACAACTCTTCAGAAAATAACTCCTGAGAGTCACATTTGTTCAAGAGATTTTTGAATGGTCATCAAAGGCCTATAAATATGTGACTTGGGACACAAAATGTATGAGAGAGATATTCCAAGAGAACTTCATTGCCAAATGCTCTCTCAAAAGAAACTCTTGGGCAAACACTTGCAAATCCATTAAGAGTTCATCCACGGACTTCAATTGTAATATCCTTCTCTTCAAGAGAGAATTCCTTTTCTTTCTTCTCATTCAAAGAGATTGATTAAGGGACTGAGGGTCTCTTAAGTTGTAAGGATTCCTGAACCCAAGGGTTGGGTTGTCCCTGTGTGGTTCAGACTTTGTAAACGGATTTTTACAAAGTGAGTGAAAAATCTCAAGTGGGTTGCTTGAGTACTGGACCTAGGCACGGACTTTGCCAAACTAATATAAAACTGTGTTTGCACTTTCTCTTCCCTTAAACTCTTTTATTTATCGTTGCTTATTGTTTCTATTCAGTAAGTTTAATTTGAATTATTATTTAGGAATTCATTTTAAAAGGAAACTTGGGACTTGGGTTAAAATCAAAGTAGAATTTTTAATCAGGGAATAGTTTACGATATCTTAATTCAACACCCCCCCTTCTTAAGATATCTGAGGCTACTTGTCCACTAAGTGGTATCAGAGTAGGATTCTTGTATAAAGTTTAAAAACTTCAAGAATAGATATGGCCTCATCCAACTTTCCATTTCCTGAGGAAATTCTATCAATAGGCTCTTATGTTCAATGGTGAGGGTTATCATTATTGGAAAACCCGAATGCAGATCTTTAAAGAAGCCATAGATTTAAATATATGGAAAGCCATTAAATTTGATTCCTTTATTCCTACAATGGTAGAGAGAAATACAACTACATAAAAAAAACTAGAGAAGAAAGAAGATGATGATGAAAGAAGAAAGAAGAAGATTCCTCCTTACCCCCAAAATGCTGAATGCAATCAATCTGGGCACATGAGATTCAACTGTCCTATCTTCAAAAGAAAAATGAAAAATCTGACAAGAGGAATTTCAAAGAGAAGAAAGAAAAGAAAGGATACATCACTTGGGAAGATAATGTCATAAATTCTTCAAGTGATTCAGAGAATAAAATCATAAGTTTTGGTATCGTGATGAAAGACTATGAAAACGAAGAAGAACAAATTCGATATATTGATAGCAATTTCTCCAAACACATGGCATGCATCAAAGTTTATTCATATTTCTCCCTAGGATAAGTGAATATGTGATTTATGGAGACAACAAAGGCCACTTGATCAACAAGTCTAACAAGTGATATCAAATGATACCAACAAGTCACTTGTCTTTGATTGATTACTTTTGATGCTTGTTTTCTACTTAAGTTTAGACTGTTCTTCATGATTGTGATTGAATTTGATTGATTGTGTTTGATGATTGATTGATTGTGTTTTTTGATTGATGTGTTTGTCTTTGCTTGATTGATATTCAATGTTTGTTAGTTTGATTGATTGATTATATTTTATATTTGATTAATTATGTTTGATGATTGTTCTTGATGCAATCCTACCCTGCAAGGGCATTGGATAAAGAAGACTCCAAGTAGATTAGGCCAGAGATCCAAGGGAAGGCCCTAGGGTTCTCATGAGCCTTAGGGTTGATTTCGGGCCCATGGGCTAAGTATGAGCCCGCTTATCTTTGTAAATATTAGAATAGGTTTTTTCTTCTTTTGGGCCTTGTATTTTGGCCATTCTAGTAGTATAGGATTTTAGCCTTGTATTTCAAGGAATTTTGAGTAGTCTTTGTAGTATGGATTTTTTTTTTGTATTTTCATGTATTTTTGGAATGGGGGTGAGCTTAGCTATTATAGGGGGTGTGTAGCTAAGCTCTAGCTTCTCATCTTAAGGAGGTGAGCTTAGCTATTATAGAGGTGTGTGTAGCTAAGCTCTAGCTTCTTTAGGAATCTTCTCAAGGAATTTTCTCAAGGAGGTGAGCTTAGTTATTAGAGGGGTGTGTGTAGCTAAGGTCTAGCTTCTCAGGGAAGTTTTCTCAAAGAAGCTTCTCAAGGAAGTTTTCTCAAGAAAGCTTCTCAAGGAAGCTACCTAGTCTATAAATAAAAGCATGTGTAACACTTGTTGTTACTTTGATGAATGAAAGTCTTATGAGACACACTTCAAAGTTCCACTTCTCTCCCTTTTTTATTCCTTGAATTCCGTGCTCCCCCCCCCCCTTCTCTCTTTCTTTTCCTCCATTAAAGCATCCTCTTCAAGCTTATTATCCAAGGCACATTCTTGGTGGTGAAGCTTCTTCTTCCATGGCTTATTCCCTAGTGGATGGTGCCTCCCCTCTCCTGTTCTCCTTTGCCTTCCGCTGCATCTCCATGGTGGAAAATCACCATTGAAGGACCTCATTGAAGCTCAAAGATCCAGCCTCCATAGAAGCTCCACAAGCAAGCTTCCATCAAGTGGTAATCAGAGCACAAGAGCTTCAAGTAGGTGCTCCTTAAACCTCCATTAATTTTTTACTTTACCTTCTCTTCCATTGTTGTTTCTTCATTTTTCTCCATGTATCTCCTCACATGTCTTGTGCTAAATGTTTTTAACATGATTTTTTAGAGTTTCCACCGATTAAACTTGCTATAGAAGCCAGATTTGATTTTCTATGGTTCAAATTTCTTGTTCTTGTTCTTGAACCATGAATTGTGTTAAGTTTAGGTTCCTTTGAGTTTTGTCTTGTTATTTTTTATGGCTGAAACCTAAACTATAAAATTCTTACAAAAACATTAAATTAGAAGAAAACCTCAAAAATATAGAGTGACTTGTTCATCTATTGTAGTTTTTTCATAGAAGTCATGTCTAGTCATGAAACTTGTCACATAAGATTTCTTATGTTGTGGTGAATTTTATTTTTCTTGTTTCTTTGTCTAACTCATTTGTTCATGAGTGTATGAAATTCTTTTATCCTATTATTTGATTTGAGTCAAATCTTTGCATGTTAATTAGTCCTTAAGATGTTCATGCAAAATTCTTAGAGATTCTTTGATAGTGATCCTTTTCTTGAACTTTTAGGTTTCCTTATGATTGTGTCTATTGTGAATTTGAGTTTTGGTGAATGAATTGCTGGCTGAAATTTTGATTCTAAGTGGATATTAAACTCCTAAAACTATGGTAAACAAGCCTAGTGAGTTCAACATACATAGGAAGGTTGAAAGTAATCCCAAGGCAATCAATATTCCATGCTAAAAAAAATTCGAAGTCTAAAATTGCTAGCGCTGGCAGCTTGGACATACAAACTTGTAAAAATTACTGAGAATTGGTCACTGCAAATTGTGAGCTGAAATTTTTACTGAATTTTCTAAAGATCTGGAAAAGAAAGTTAGAAAAAAAAGAACCAAGTGATTTGAAAAAAAGGAAAAAATACGAAAAATCACACAAGTTGGCAGAAAAATCAGTATCCAGAAAAAAAAAGGTGAAAGGGAAGTGTGCTTGTTTTTTTGGCTCAAAATTTATTTATAATTGGTGCCTATTTTATACCAATCTTAGTTCCAAAATTTCAATTGAAAATTAGTGTGAAAACAAGTGCCAAAGCTAGAGGTTTGTTGAGTTTTTCTTATAGTTTTTTTTTTACTCTACTCTACTAGAGCCATTCTAAGTTTCTCTTTGAGACCTAGCTTGCTTCTATGTCCTTTTCATTGCTTTAATTGTTGAAAAATCCTTGAAAATTGTCTTTTTAAACCTCCATTGGTTTAGCTTTCATTTCATTTTTTTTGGTCTTTGGTTATTGCTTGTCTCTTTGTTTCCTTGTTTGGGAGTTGCCATATAGGGAATTGGAAAGGAGGACTGATGCCATCCCTTGAAGAATTTGAGTCAAGAAGCAAGGGGCCAACCACCTTAAGAGCTATTGGACTAAGAAGCACTCCAAATTGAGTGAATCACCAAAAAGAGAACAACCACCAAAATTGGGTATCTTTTTGTAATTTTGTAATTGACAATTTACTTACTTTCATTACTTTCAAATTTTGTAACAAAAAGACCTTTCATTGGAAGTAAGTTTAGGCAATTTTTGCTTAGGACAGTGAGTATTTTGTTGGGAACCTTAAATGTGTTCATCCAAACACTCTTAGGATTCGCCTAGTTTACATTTCCTACTTACTTTCATAGCTTATTTCCTTTACCTTCCATTATCAAACCGCCTAGATAGCTTGCCTTTTACCAATTAGTTTTTACCTTATCTTTCACACCTCTTTTAGTGTTTATTTTGGCTAGTTTCAACCATAGTTTATTTTACCTTTTGTTTTCAAACCCCCAACAAGAAAGAACCACAACTTAGAAACCAACATGAGTCTTCATTCTTCATTTAGTGTTAAGGTGAGGGTTCTACTCCTAAGGACCCCTTGTATAAGACATTAGATGAATTGAGATCCCTTAAGTTGTGGAAAGAAAAACAAGAGAGAAAAGAAAAAGGAAAAAAAGAGTGGAAGAAATAAGTCAAGATGAAAAAGAGAAAATAAGGGAAGAAGAAAGAAGGAAAATACTAGAGTTAAGAAAAGAAAAACATGCCACCTATAGTAGTCATAACTCTTGCAAGAGCCTAAGTGAAGAACTTCGTGACTATTAAGGAGGAAGGCATAGGGCACATCTTAGATCTCACTCCCATAGGAGAGAAAAGGAAGGAAAGCCTCAAGAGGCTAACATTAACCTCCCATACTTCCATGGAAAGGACAATGTAGAGGCTAACTTAGATTGGGAAATAAGGGTAGAGCAACAACTTAAAAAGAAGTCTACTTCAAAATCTTATGGCTCTCACTCTTATCCAAAGAAAGACCAAGGCCAAGGCATCCTAGGGGTGACACCTTCTAAGACCAAAGATGATAAGGGGAAGACAATAGAAAAGCAACCCCTTAAGGATAGTATGCAAGAGAAGACTAGCTCCATGAAGTGCTTTAAATGTCTTGGAAGAGGACATATTACTTCTCAATGCCCCACCAAGAAAACCATGATTATGAGGGGCCAAGACATTTATAGTAGCCAAGATGAGGCTACTACTTCACCTTCCTCTAGTGAAAGTGAAGAAGCAAAAGGGGAAGAATCTAGTGAAGAAATCTACCCCCAAGAAGAAGGACAACCTTTAGTGGTTAAAGAGAAGTGTAAGGAGGTAAGTGTCTCCTTCAAGAGGTTAGCTAAGAAGGACACTCATTTTACAATAAAGACAAACATTAAAGAAACTCCCCCTCTTAGACAACCTCCACATTTTCTCTTTTGTAAAAAGACACTTGCTAGCATTGCCACACCTCTTGGGCTTAAGTTTATTCCTCAAGTAAAAGAGTTGTTGGATGAGGGTTTGGTTCGAAGGAGCTTAAATCCTTGTGCTTTGTTGGTGCCCAAAATAGGTATTATTAGGCACCAAATCCCTAAAATAGGTGGTATGATGAATGTTTTTGAGTAGTACAACCCTCTTTTGTAAAATCACTCGTGCACCCAACATCTTCATGATTTGTGTACGTAGGGACTCATTAGGTAGGTTTGTTCTTATTTTTAGTTTCAATACAAACTTAGGTACTCATATGGGACACCTTAGGTTTGTCATACTTTTTGGTAGGAATAATCAACATGAAAATACAGAAAAATGTATGTTTTATTGCATTACTTTTCTTAATTTTTCATATAGTGATCCCATGAACCCTAAGAGAATAAAGGTCATTCCTGAGTGGCCCACTCCACCAAGTATAAGAAAAATTTGGGGCTTCCATGACTTAACAAACTTTTACAAAAGATTTGTCCCATATTTTTCTATACTTGTAGCACAACTCATTGAGTTGGCGAGGAACCATGTTCCTTCATGGGAAGATGCCCAGGAAATGGGTTTTCAGACCTTACCTTACTTCAACATACCAAACACCACTAATACATATGATTTTGTTCTTTTTACAAGTGTCGAGGGAAGGAGCAAAGAGTATGAAGAACCTTAGGATTTGAGATCAAATCCTTCCCAAGGTGGAGGGAATGATGCAATCCTACCCCGCAAGGGCATTGGATAGAGAAGACTCCAAGTAGATTAGGCCAGAGATCCAAGGGAAGGCCCTAGGGTTCTCATGAGCCTTAGGGTAGATTTTGGGCCCATGGGCTAAGTATGAGCCCGTTTATCTTTGTAAATATTAGAATAGGTTTTGCCTTCTTTTGGGCCTTGTATTTTGGCCATTCTAGCAGTATAGTGTTTTAGCCTTGTATTTCAAGGCATTTTGAGTAGTCTTTGTAGTAGGGACTTTTTTTTTTGTATTTTCATGTATTTTGGGAATGGGGGTGAGCATAGCTATTATAGGGGGTGTGTAGCTAAGCTCTAGCTTTTCATCTCAAGGAGGTGAGCTTAGCTATTAGAGAGGTGTGTGTAGCTAAGCTCTAGCTTCTTTAGGAATCTTCTTAAGGAAGCTTCTCAAGGAGGCGAGCTTAGTTATTAGAGGGGTGTGTGTAGCTAAGCTCTAGCTTCTCAAGGTAGTTTTCTCAAAGAAGTTTCTCAAGGAAGTTTTCTCAAGAAAGCTTCTCAAGGAAGCTACCTAGTCTATAAATAGAAGCATGTGTAACACTTGTTATAATGAATGAAAGTCTTATGAGACACACTTCAAAGTTTCACTTCTCTCCCTCTTTTATTCCTTCAACTTCGTGCTCCCCCTTTCTCTTCCATCAAAGCATCCTCTTCAAGCTTTTTATCCAAGGCACATTCTTGGTGGTGAAGCTCTTTGGCTTATTCCCTAGTGGATGGTGCCTCCCCTCTCCTGTTCTCCTTTGCCTTCCGCTGCATCTCCATGGTGGAAAATCACCATTGAAGGACCTCATTGAAGCTCAAAGATCCAGCCTCCATAGAAGCTCCACAAGCTAGCTTCCATCAGTTCTTGATTGAGTTTTGATTGTCTTTGATGGTTGTTCCTGATTGAGTTTTTGATTATCTTTAAAGAATCTATTAAACTTTTCAAATTAGTTTCATATTTTAAGAAAACTATTTCAAATTTAGAAAAGGAAATTTTGAAATTGAAATTTGAAATTTGAATCTGAAAATTGAAATTTGAAAAGTTAAATTTCAAATTTGAAATGTGAAATTAAAATTTTGAAGTTGGAAGTGGAAGTTACTGGAAGTGGAAGTTGGAAGTTGGAAGTTGGAATTGGAAGTTGGAAGTTGGAAATGGAAGTTGAAAGTTGAAAATGGAAGTTGGAAGTTGGAAATGGAAGTGATGCGTCATCATTTTCTCCTATTTCTTAACCCTTTTTGTCACCATTTTAATTACTGATTAGTCTTAATTATCAAATTAATTATGTAGTTTTATCATTTGGGCCTATTGGACTAATTTTGTGTTTTTACTTTAATTTCAGGAGAATTATAAGCAATTGGGCTTGAATCTAGAATTAGGCTTGGACTTGAAGAGAGAGACAATTTTATCAAATCTTATCTTATCTAGATTTTATCTAATCAAGATATTATTTCATCTAGATCTTATCTTATCTTATTTAGATTTTATTTCATCTAGATTTTATTTTATTTATGGGCTTCGACTTAAAACAGATTTGTAAGCTTTGGGGTTGAAAATATATAACAACACCAAGGCTCTAGTTTGAGGGCCCTCTCTCTCTTTTTTGTTTTAGTTTTAGAGTGCTACTCTCAATTCGTTTTAGTCTCTTTTTCGTTTTGGAAGAATAATTCTAGTTTTCTTCATTTTCTACTGATTAATGGAAGGCTAAGTCTCCAGCGTTGCTTTTTCTTAAGAATCAAGCACAACTCTCTTTGAGGTTCTATTATTACTATTAAATTCTGATAAGTTTTTCCTCTTCACCAATTACTCTGTATTAGTTGCTATTAATCCATGCATGCTTAGTGCTTGATTAATTGTCTCTGCGCTTAATTTACGTTCATGCTTAATGATCGTTCATGATTAATTGGTGTATGTGTTGCTTAATCACATAATGAATGCCTTATGTTAAATTTCGCTTAGTAATTTAATTTAGGGTTAGATTAAGTGGTTGAACTGATAAAGGATAAATTCTCGCAACCTAGGATAAGAGACTTGCTTGTGAATCAAGGGGAAGCAACGTGTTTTAATTCTAATATTTTCTATCAATTTTACTCGCTGTTTAATTTACAAAAACAAACAACCCCCCCCCCCCCAATTCGTTACTGTTTTATTACTATCTATTATGAACATTTGGTTGACCATTGCTCGTTGGGAGGCGACCTAGGATCACTTCCTAGATACTGCATTTTTAATGTTTATTTGATTCAGGTACGGCCTCGATTAAATTTGGTGCCGTTGCCGGGGAGCAGTGGGCCAAAGGTTCACAATAGCTACTGATTTGTGTTTTATGTTTAGTTGTTTTACGTTTACTTCTTTTGTTTAGTGTGTTCGTGTTGTATTAGTGTGGTATTTTGTTTTATTTGATGTTCTGTTTTGCAATTTAGTAGTACCCCTTGTTCAGCGCCTTCCCTGTTTCAGTTATTGTTTTGCTGTTGTCATACCCTAATTTCGTCCGGGGACCTTTGCTTGATGACATGCGACCTTTCTTTGGTCCTTGTGAGGTGCTTGGCATCCATCATTAGGCAATTTGTGAAATTCCAGGACATGCCGAAAAACCAAAAAAATATTGATGCACAATCCGTAAATTTCCGTGACACACCGGAAATCAAATGGAAGCATCGTTGCATAATTAAGTGAGGTTCCGTAACATTCCGTAAGTCAAAAGGGGGATGATTATGTAATCCGCAAGGTTCCGTAACATTACGGAAAGAAAACAAGTATCGTTACGAAATTCGTAAGTTTCCGTAACTTTACGAAAAAAGAATCACCAAAAAACAGCAGAGGGGGGTGTACTTAGTAAAAATGGGGCTGCAAATAGCACCCAGGCCCACTTGGGCCCTCCAGAATATTCCTCCAGAAAGCTGTTGCTTCTGGAGGAAGCAACCTGGCTCGCCTGGGCGAGCTGAGCTCGCCTGGGCGAGCTGGGCGGCAACCACCTCCCCTATTTTGCTATAAATAGGGGAGGAAGTGAAGAAGAAAAGGGTTCAGCCCCTTAGGCACTTCTCTCTCTTTCGAATTTGCTTGGAAAAATTGTTTTCGTGAAGAAAATCTAAGCCGAGGCACTTCCGAAACGTTTCCGTAACGTTTTCGGTGAGGAATTTCGCAAAGGTTTTGACCGTTCTTCGACGTTCTTCATTCGTTCTTCATCGTTCTTCGATCTTCAACGGGTAAGTACCTCAAACCAAGCTTTTCGATTCATTCTATGTACCAGTGGTGGTCCACATTGTGTTTTGTGTATTTTTATTCTCGTTTCATTTACTTTTTATACCCCCTGTTGACGTGCTTAAGCCATGTTACTTAAGTCGTTTCTCGCTTAACTTAAAAATAAAATAAATTTCCACCGAACGTTTGAATTGTATTATCCGTTAACTTCGGTTAAAATGAATTCCGACCGTTCGGTCGTGCCATAACCACGTTGGAAAACAAAAAGAGATAAAAAATAATATAATAATCAAAAAACATCTTTTAGCAAAATAAAGCGGAAAATCAATCGGACGTTTTCTCTTTGGGATTTCTCATTCTTAATCGAATTGATTAATAACTAAAGTGAAACTAAGGCTAAAATCAACTCGCCTAGTCAAGCTCGTCCATAAAAATAGGCTTTTGAAGTTTGTCATTTCAATTTCTCACTAAGTAAAATGGATCATTTTTAAGGTCCAAATGCCTTAAAATGATCACCACTTAAGTAAAAAAGAATCACTTGATAAGAAAGAACTACGTAGGTCTGATTTTCTCATCCCAAATTGAGGAATACGTAGGAGCAAAGGGAAACACCCTTGTCGACCACAAAAAAGAAAAAATATAAAAAAGGTATAAAGGATATAAGGGCATAAAAGGGAACGTAAAAAATAAAGTCATGTTTGCACATTCAATTAAAGGCTGCCGTCCCTTGGGACGGACGTGTGGGGTGCTAATACCTTCCCCGTACGTAAATACAACTCCCGAACCTTTCACTTAAAAAGTTCGTAGATCGCGTCTTTTCCGATTTTTCCGACGTTTTCCTCAAATAAACGTTGGTGGCGACTCCGCGCGTATTCCTTTCGTGGAACACGCATCCCGCGAGTCTCGCGTCGCCCTCCCGCCGAAGGGTAGGTTGCGACAGTTGGCGACTCCACTGGGGACTATTTTTTTAGAGAGTTAGGCCATTTAATCTTGTGCAATGTTTTATCATGACTTTCTCCTTTGTTGGTTTCCCTTTATTTGTTTTATGTTCTTGTGTATATAAACTATTTGTTGCTTTTAGTGTGTTTTAGAATGTATGCATGAGGTAAATATTTATTCATTTGATGCACACAAACACTAACACTATTTGCACACACTGTGAGTGAAAAAGGGCCCTATACCCGGGTTCATGGGAACATAAGGAGTGGAGGTGAATCTGTGATCATGCTAGGTCTCCGACTTGCTTGATTACAGTGAACCCTCATCTAGAGCTTTTCTCTTTGAAAACTTATTGTTGCTAGTAGTCCCTACTGCTGCAATATGTTCTTCGAAGGGGATGATACCTCTAGAAACCATCAAGAGAGATATGACTACCTTGGGGATTATTGCTAAAAGCCTAGTTAGTTCTCTCCCTTATAGGTCCCTTAAATAGGGGCACGGAGCAAACACGCTGCGTGCCATTTTTCACACTGCCATGCATAAGTATCATATACCCGTTTGCTTATGTTCGGTGAATATTATCATACTATGTACATCCCCGTATTGTACCTTTCGCATGTGCATCATGTGTGGGTTCCGTCTTAATCCTCTCTCTTGGGCAAACCAACGGAGGGTCCGTGTCACCTTCTTAAATACATACGTTGGGCACTTTGCTACCCCAAGACGTTGTATCTAAGAAGGAGACAATTTCCCGAGCTCCCGTATTCATAAATTGCATCCGTTTCATATGCATTCCTTCATGCATTCATCCATTCCACCCATGATAGATGTCGGAGTTTTGATTCGCACTAGATTTTATTTCACTTTAGTAAAACATGGGATCAAGTCAAAAGCCTTCGCTTAAAAAGAGGTTTTATCAAGTCAAAATCAAGAGCTTAGAGGTCACCAGTTTACGAAAGTTGGGGCAATTAATGGGTCAACTTCAACGGCAAGCCTTCCGCAAAGCCTATGGTAAGCATTTGGGACCTAGCTAGGGTAGAAGTCTCCATGGAACCAATTGCCTCCCTCGCCCAGTATTATGATCAGCCGTTGAGGTGCTTCATCTTTGGGGACTTCCAGCTATCACCAATGGTGGAAGAATTTGAAGAGATCCTAGGATGTCCTCTAGGGGGAAGGAAACCATACCTCTTCTCAGGGTTCTACCCCTCATTAGCCAGAATTTCTAAAAAAGTCCAAATCTCGGCGCAGGAATTAGACCGCCAAAGGCAAGTCGAAAATGGGGTGGTCGGAATACCGAGAAAATATTTGGAGGTAAAAGCAAGAATCTTGGCAGATAAAGGCGAGTGGACCCCATTCATAGATATTCTCACACTGTTGATTTTCGAGGGAGTCCTCTTTCCAAATGTGGATGGGTTGGTGGACCTGGCAGCGATCGACGTTTTTCTCGCCTATCATAACCACAAGGAAAGTCCGGTTGTCGCTATGCTAGCCGGCCTATATGACACCTTCGACCGAAGATGTGAAGAAAGCAATGCAAGGATTGTTTGCTGTACTCCAGCTCTCTATGTGGGGCTGGTTTCACACCTTTTTCTCCAAGAAGGTAGGCCCGTCTATCCGCTACAAGGTTACCGCTCGTGCGTCGAAAAAGGAAAGGCGAATTGGGACCAACTCTTGGCTAGCATGGGGGGGCGTCTGTTAATTGGTTCCCTCGCTAGAAGGAAGGAAGAATCAAGATTCTATCTTCATGTGAAGGATGTCCAAATGTTCCCTTGATGGGAACAAGGGGTTGTATTAATTATAATCCCGTTCTCACCATAAGACAGCTTGGCTACCCCATGAGAGGAGCGCCATTAGACGAAAGCATCACGCCTTTCATCGCACGGGGTTTTAGTGACCACAACGCGAGGGTACTCCAAGGAGTTCGCAAGGCATGGGATGCGGCGTGAAGAAAGGACAGAGAGCTTAGGGGAAGCAGTAATGGGATCATCGGCGGCTATCATAAGTGGCTGAGAGTCCGAACACAAGGATTGGATTGGCTCCCAAATCTAAAGACTGTGAGAGACGATGAGGTTAAAGCTTCGGAAGAAAGTGATGGGGTACAAGCCCTAAAGGCAGAGCTTGAAAGAGCCCGAGTAGTCGAAGAGAAGTTCAAGTCCATAGCCATCAAAGTCTGAAAAGAGTATGATGAACTAAGGGACGTCAATATGGCCACCGCTGAAGCCTTGGAACAAGAAACCAAGAAGGCCCGAAAGGAAGAACACGTGCCAGCAAAGTTTTGAGGGGCTTTATAGGGCAGCAATAGTAAGCTCAAGCTCCGAAGAGGTGAAAGGAATCATCACGGGTCAAAGGCATGATCTTGAAGGACGAGCTAAAGGCTTACCTTAGGTCGAAAAGAAATTTGTCCCAACAGTTAAGCGAGACTGAAGGGAATATGTGGGCCGTCATCGATGAGTGCAAAGAGAAGCTAAATCTAGCGGCGACTCACGAGCAAAGGCTAGAGGATGAGTACGCCAAGATATCAGCAGAAAGCGAAGCAAGGGAGAGGGTAATTGATTCATGGCACCAAGAGGCAACAATGTGGACGGACCGATTTGCTCTTACTTTGAACAGGAGTCAAGAACTTCCCCGATTGCTAGCCAAGGCCAAAGCAATGGCAGACACCTACTCCGCCCCCAAGAAGATCCACGGTCTTCTCAGCTATTGTCAACATATGATAGACTTAATGGACCATATGATTAGAAACCGCTAGGAAGTTTGTATTGTCGCTCAGATCTTGACTAGTTATAACTTTTTGAATAAAATGAGTTTATCCCACGTTTTTACTCCAAAAATCAATGCGAATCAAGTCACTCCCGCATTTTATCTCTAGCATGCATTGTATGTTGGTCTCGTCCTTTGTCACGGGAAGCCGGAAGGTCCATATCACCTTCTTAATTGTACACATGGGGCACTGCGCCCCCAAATGCGCAAGTAAGAAGAGATAATTTTCCGGGCTCTCGTGTCCGTAAAATGCATTCATATCATGCATCGCATAAAGCATCTCTTCATAACATCATAATGGACATATCCTGCATTTGTCCGTTATCATATTCCAGCCTCACATTTTGCATGAGTCATGGCATCATCATGCATATGCGTTCAACAAACTTTTTGATCTGCAAAATTGCATACCATTTGTTTTCATGTTTGCTCATCCTTGTGTTTTCCTCTACAAAACAAAAACAAAAAAAGGGGGAAATGTGAAACTTCACACTACATTCTTAGTTTCATGTGTTAGGCACCACGAGCCAACCATGTTGGGATCATAAACCCGTTTCACTTAAAAACAAAATAATTGAACATGGTACCTAATGCATGGTTAACTAGGAAATGGTGTTTCTTCGGGCATCTCAATTTCATAATTACATTTTCCGTGCATAAGCTTAAAGTATGCCCGAGTCATTCATCCCTATGAGATGTTGTTGAAGTATTTGCGATCAGAATTGCCATTCCTTGGATTATAGGGTTGAACCAAGCTCATGCTTTTACAAAAAGGTTCATCAAGTCAAGTTGAAATATGGAAGTAACCGTCTTGCAAAATTGGGGCAAAAGATGAATCGAGTCACATCACTGCTTCATCTACTGCCAAACATATTTAGGATTGTTGATGTCCTTGTTACTTCCAGTTTCACCTTGACAAAGATGTCATGGACCATGTTGAAAATCTAAATTGATTCGACCCCATGTCCTGCGTAAAAATTTGCAATACTTCAACTGTACATCATTCGCATACATCCATGCTTTTCATTGGTTGCATTGCTCATTGCATTCTTTCCTTGAAAAATAAAATAAAATGAACTTAATCATTGTTATCAAAAAGAAAAGGACACGCTTTACGGCGCCCTTACCGAACTCGTGCTAGAGCTAGAGTAATGGGTGAAGTAGAGGAGATACAAGAAAAGATGAAGGCCGACATAGAGGCCATTAAAGAGAAAATGGCCACAATGATGGAGGCCATGATGAGCGTGAAGAAGATAATGGAAGCCAATGCGGTTGCAATTGCCGCTACTAGCGTTGTTGCTAAGGTGAACCCGACGTCCCCATCCGGCCTCAAGGAAATGAATCATCCAACCTCAAATATGGTAGGCAAAGATTTAGGAAGTACGGGCGGCCCCCATGATGTGCAAATTCAAAACGAGCACGCCTTCCCGTCATATGGCTTGCCTCTCAACTATACGCCACCCAATGTGGCGTACACTCCCAATAAGAATGTCAATAACTCCACTCCTATACCCATTGAAAGCCAGCAACCCCAAACTGATCATGCACATGTCTCTTAAACCGTGGAAGAGACCCATGAAATTCCCCATCACAATCTAGCCGACTTCGAGCCTTGGCTCGGATATACCACTGAAGGGCAAGCAGTTGGTGGTATACCCCTACAAAACCCTTTGGAGGGCCCTCAGTATCACCCACAACTGCACCTCTTGCATTCCACAGCGGTTAAAAACCCTCATGACTATGGCAGGAATGGGAAAGTTGGATCATCTAGAGGAAAGGCTCAGGGCCATTGAAGGAGGTGAAGATTATGCCTTTGCTAACCTAGAAGAGTTGTTCCTAATACCCAAACATGGTCATTCCCAAGTTCAAGGTGCCGGACTTTGGCAAGTACAAGGTGACTACTCGCTCCAAGAACCATCTAAAGATGTACTGTCGGAAGATGGGGGCATACGCAAAAGATGAGAAACTGCTGATACATTTTTCCTGAGAAAGTCTTACTAGGACAACTGTCGCCTGGTATACTAACTTAGGAACCTTCTTGAGTCCATTCTTGGAAGGACCTAATGGTTGCCTTCATTAAGCAGTGTCAGTACAATTCTGATATGGCTCCGGATAGGATGCAACTACAAAAAGTGTGCAAAAAGGGGGCACGAATCTTTCAAAGAATACGCCCAAAGATGGAGAGACTTGGCAACTCAAGTAGCACCCCCAAAAACAGAGAAAGAGATTATCACAATGATAGTAGACACGTGACCGGTGTTCTACTATGAAAAAAATGGTGGGTTACACACCTTCAAGTTTTACAGATTTGGTCTTCGCCAGCAAAAAGATCCAAGTGGATCCGAAAAGAGGCAAATTTGATCATCCTACTAGAACGACTGAGAAAACTGGGGCAAATGAAGAGGGTGAGAAAGAGGGAGAAACCCATGCTGTCATTACTACTATACGGCCAAGTTTCCCACCAACCCAACAATGTCATTACTCAGCCAATAACAAACCTCCTCCTTACCCCACCACCCAGTTATCCACAAAGGCCATCCCTAAATCAACCACAAAGTCTGTCTACCGCACTTCCAATGACGAAGACCACCTTTAGCACAAACCAAAAAAAAAAAAAAAACACCAACAAAAAGGAATTTTGCAGCAAAAAGCCTGTAGGGTTCACCCCAAATTCCGTTGTCATATGCTAAACTTGATCCCATATCTACTTGATAATTCAATGGTAGCCATAACCCTAGCCAAGGTTCATCAACCTCCATTTCTCCGAGAATATGACTCGAACGCAACGTGTGCTTGTCACGGAGAAGCCCCGGGGCGTTCCATTGAGCATTGTAGGGCTCTGAAGCGTAAGGTGCAAGGTCTAATTGATGCGGGCTGGCTGAAATTTGAGGAGAATTGCGTGTAAATCCTGACATTGACAAGAGATGCCACACATGGGGCAATTTTGAAAGCTGTTGTTAGGTGTCCCTAATGACTCATCAGGGTTTCCAAGTTTATGCCATTATTGTAAACCACAGCTACAATGTTAAATGAAATGGATAAAGTTGATATCTTTGTCCCTCATCCTCTCACAAACGCATGTTTGCTTATTCAACTTTCACCGGAATGTGGGTGTAAGCCATTGGTCTGTTTGCTCAAGCAACCTGCATTCTTGAGTGTTGACTTCCAAGACGGTTCAATCAGAGATTACTCATCTTGCACGTTGGTGGGGGGGCCGTAAAACAACGAGCAAAGTTCAAAACAAATAAGTTTCAAAATAAAAAATAAAAAGGCATTTGATTGACTGTGTTTTCAAGTAAAAATATAGACGTTCATGTGACCTCATTTTGTCTTTTTAGAGAGAAGTGAGTTATCAAGAATAGGATGTTGGACAAATGGCCTCAGTTACCTTAAGAAAAAGGGGGGTTGAATTAAGATGCAAAGACTATTCCCCAATTGAACTATCAATCTCTCTTTTCGGATTAACAATGCACATAGGGACAACCCTTCCCTTGTGTTCAAGAATCCTCTACTACAAGAGACCCACGGTCTCTTAATCCCTTTTCAGAAATAAGAAGAAGAAATCTCTCTTAAAAGGGATAGATTGTACAATGAAGACCAATCAAAATTCATTATTGAATATGCAAGTGGTTGACCAAGGAATCTTTTTGAGAGGATAAGACATTTCAGTTCAGAAAAACTCTTGATCTTTCGAGAGGATAAAACTGTTTGGGCAATGAAAACTCTCTTTAAAACATTTGAATGGCCGTTCATAAAACATTTGAATAGATATGTCTCTTGGAAATTATTTTCTGAAAATCCCCTCTGGTAATCAATTACAAGACTTATGTAATCGATTACAGGTTTTAAAAATTTGAATTAAAACATTTTCAAACTGCTAGTAATCGATTACCAGAGAGCAAATCTCAATTTGAAAGGATAGAATTCCTTGGTCAAACCTTTTGCTTCTTCAATTTGGAAACTTCTTCCTAAGATTCTAGAGATCAACTTGATCATATATCTTGATTTTCTTGGATTCTTGTCTTGAATAAAACTTGGAAGCACTTGATCCTTTGGCATCATCAAAACATCTTGCTTCTACATAGGAGTCATTTGACTTAATCCATCAACTAAAAAAAATCCTTCAACTATTTCTCGTCCTTGGAAAATTCTTTTTGCAAGAATCAACTGCTTCTTTCATTCTTCCTCACTACGAGGTCGTGAAAACAAGACAACACTTGGTACCTCTAAGCCCTACACTGGGGCAACGAAAGGCACCATGCAAAAACCTCAAGCGAACCTAGGGGCAGATTAGAAGTTCTCACCCAATAGGTTCCCTCCTACAAGGTCATGACGAAAGGCAACGATTGGTACCTCAAAGCCTTACACTGGGGCAATGAGGGGCACCGTGCATGAGCCTCAAGTGAACATAGGGGCCGATCAAAAGTTCACACCCGTCAATGCTTTTAAACAAGAAAAAAAAAAGGGAGACAAGCCCTGGAATTTCAATAGATTGATTAATTATCAAACGACTCCATTCCCGTCACTCCAAAACGGTCAAGTGACTAAATCAAACAGAACATACACTCTGAGGGAGTTCCCAGAGAGATTTGCAAAAAGATAGGATAAGGTCGCATGAATTATCACCTCTTTCAAAAGGACAGTCAATCTATGTTTTCCAAAAAAAATCAAATCAAAATCAAAATCACAAAATAGGGAAAGAATGTCATGAACATTGTACAACTTTCCATTACATTGCATTGTTTCATATGAAGTCCGCATTTACCAAATTTCACGACAAAGGTTGCATGCATCTGCATCCCTAAAAATCATGTTAACTGCATAGATTTCCTACATCTAATGTCCAAATCTTGTGGATTTGGGATGACCGGCCCTCTCGATGAGTCGATCTCTTGCTTTCTCATAAGGGTGGACCCTTGGGTACTTGTACCTATCACTTTTAGAGGACTACACGTCCTCGCCAACAGAGGGTTGCACGCCCTCACCTTCAGAGGACTACATGTCCTCGCCTTGAGAGGGCTACACGCCCTCACCTTGGGTACTAGTTACCCTCACCGTTGAGAGGACTACACGTCCTCGCCTTGAGAGGACTACACGTCCTCACCATCAGAGGGCTGCACGCCCTCACCTCCAGAGGACTACATGTCCTCGCCTTGAGAGGGCTACACGCCCTCACCTTGGGTACTAGTTACCCTCACCGTTGAGAGGACTACACGTCCTCGCCTTGAGAGGACTACACGTCCTCACCATCAGAGGGTTGCACGCCCTCACCTCCAGAGGACTACATGTCCTCGCCTTGAGAGGGCTACACGCCCTCACCTTGGGTACTAGTTACCCTCACCGTTGAGAGGACTACACGTCCTTGCCTTGAGAGGACTACACGTCCTCACCATCAGAGGGCTGCACGCCCTCACCTTCAGAGGACTACATGTCCTCGCCTTGAGAGGGCTACACGCCCTCACCTTGGGTACTAGTTACCCTCACCGTTGAGAGGACTACACGTCCTCGCCTTGAGAGGACTACACGTCCTCACCATCAGAGGGCTGCACGCCCTCACCTCCAGAGGACTACATGTCCTCGCCTTGAGAGGGCTACACGCCCTCACCTTGGGTACTAGTTACCCTCACCGTCAGAGGACTACACGTCCTCGCCTTGAGAGGACTACACGTCCTCACCATCAGAGGGTTGCACGCCCTTACCTCCAGAGGACTACATGTCCTCGCCTTGAGAGGGCTACACGCCCTCACCTTGGGTACTAGTTACCCTCACCGTCAGAGGACTACACGTCCTCGCCTTGAGAGGACTACACGTCCTCACCACCAGAGGGCTGCACGCCCTCACCTCTAGAGGACTATAAGTCCTCGCCTTGAGAGGGCTACACGCCCTCACCTTGGGTACTAGTTACCCTCACCGTTGAGAGGACTACACGTCCTCGCCTTGAGAGGACTACACGTCCTCACCATTAGAGGGCTGCACGCCCTCACCTCCAGAGGACTACATGTCCTCGCCTTGAGAGGGCTGCACGCCCTCACCTTGGGTACTAGTTACCCTCACCGTCAGAGGACTACACGTCCTCGCCTTGAGAGGACTACACGTCCTCACCATCAGAGGGCTGCACGCCCTTACCTCCAGAGGACTACATGTCCTCGCCTTGAGAGGGCTACACGCCCTCACCTTGGGTACTAGTTACCCTCACTGCCAGAGGACTACACGTCCTCGCCTTGAGAGGACTACACGTCCTCACCACCAGAGGGCTGCACGCCCTCACCTCCAGAGGACTATAAGTCCTCGCCTTGAGAGGGCTACACGCCCTCACCTTGGGTACTAGTTACCTTCACCTTCAGAGGACTACACGTCCTCGCCTTCAAAGGGTCATGTACCTTCAACTTCAGAGGACTACACGTCCTCGCTGTCAAAGGGTCATGTGCCTTCACCTTTGTAGGGCTACACGCCCTCACCTTCAGAGGACTACACGTCCTCACCTTTAGAGGACTACACGTCCTCGCCATCAGAGGACTACATGTGCCCCATTTTCAAAGGGGGGCATGCCCTCACCTTTAGAGGATTGCGCGTCCTTGCCATCATAGGACTACACTCCCTCGCCTTCGAAAGGCGACACGTCCTGAACTTCAGAGGGCTACACGCCCTTGCCTTTAGAGGACTACGCGTCCTCACTTTCAGTGGGCTCCATATCCACACCTTAAGATAATTTAAGGTCGTCTGTCCTTAAATGCTTAACCGAGACTTGCACTCCCGGTTAAGGGACCAATAGTTTCCTTTTAACGGTTCCTGGGCCACCCCCTGATATTGGAGGAGGGCCAACTGTGCGAGCACAACCAGAGAGGGAGGCTATCACACAGCTACTATGCATACTGGGGCAAGATTTCACCCGTGCCGCTGCAAAGAGAAGAGTGCGGACCATGCGCACCAACATGACCACTCTTACACAGATATAGATGACATTGCTACTTAGCAACATTCTGCCCAGCGACCGCAATGCCAATCTCCCCCTGCGGAAGTATCAGTTGGTCTGTGCCGTCCCGATATGGGTAAGTATGCATATGGTTCAACTGATTTCTGATACCATTTATTTGTTTGCAGGGATCGCACCCACAAAGACACCCAGTGAACCTGAAGAAGTCCAACAGGGCCCTGGGGTTTCCAGCTCTGGTTACGGGCCTCTATCAGTCCTACGGGGTGCCCGTACCCCCCCGGCAAGGTCACGTCATCATAGGTAAGTATGCACATCGCTCAACTGATTTCTGATTTCATCTATTGTTTGCAGGGATCGCGACTGCAAGACACCTAGTGGACCCGAAGAAGTCCAACAGGGTCTTGGAATTGTCAAGCTCTAATTACGGGTCTCTGTCAGTTCTACGGAGTACCTGTCACCTCCAGCAAGGGCATCAGGCCCCCTACTAATCGAGCTTTCATCAAGAAGTACTGCGCCCCAGACAGGCGCAGGGCGAAACACCACAGCAGCATTGGGATGGTCGGCAGCGGGAAACAGACGCACCGCCATCACCTCTAGAGTTCACCTCTTCTCATCCATAAAAAGGTTTGAGTATTGCCTACACAACATGGCCGACCAATAGGCGACCAAGTCCAAAGCCAAATGTAAGAAAAGTACTAGGTCAGTGACCGACAAGTCATAAGGCGTCCAGCTAAAGACGTTAAAGAAGCGCTACTAGGAGGCAACCTAGTACCTTTTGAATCTATGCTTGTTATTTGATCACTTTTTATAGTAGGACGCACCTAGTTGCTCATGATCCTGGGGATTTAAATAAAACAAGCGCAAGCTCGGAAGGTAGTCATACCTCACAAAATATATATATGTATGTTTAGGTAGTGAAGATACCTTAGATGTGCGTGTATGTAGCAAAAAAATACCCCACAAAACATATATATGTATGTTTAGGTGGCAAGATACCTTGGATATGCATGTATATAGCAAAAATACCTCACAAAAATATGCACATGTTTAGGTAGCAAAATACCTCATGAAAAAAAAAGAAGAAAAAAAAACAAACAAGAAAAAGAAATAAACAAATGACAATGATAAAAAAAAAGAAGGAGAAAAAAGAAAAATAAGTTGTCAAGCTGAAAAACCAACATGCTTTTGAAAAGAGATGACTTCCAACTTTTCTTTGGAAAAATTCACTGATCATAACTAGTTTTTGAAAAAATGTGTATACACCTGAAGGGTGAATGCTGTGAAGATTTTCCCAGACGCCCAAAATGGACTCGGATGAATGCACAAATTGATAAAAGAACATATTTTGGAAACATTGGGTTGATTTAAAATAGAGGAAATGAATCCTGAGCCCTAGCATCACATGACCATAAAAATTTGACACTTGAGCGTCCACATAGGTGCATGCATGACCAGTTTTGCATAAAAATTCCAAATCATCATTTTTGCATTTGTGTCATGGAAATAATGTGGGGCATCCCTTTTTATCCTTGAACCAAACCAAACCCTGACATGTATCATGTCTAGCCATTCTACAAGCCTTGAGCCAAAATCCTGACTCACCATAAACCTTACCCTCGGAAGCAAAAAAAAGAAGGAAAAGAAATTCCCAATCAAAGAGTGGGAGAAAGAGAAAAAAGAAAAGAAAGGAAATTCCCAATCAAAGAGTGGGAGAAAGAAAAAAGAAAAGAAAGAAAATTCCCAACCAAAGAATGGGAGAAAGTAAAAAAGAAGAAAGCTCCCGGCCAAAGAAACCAGAAGAAATGTGCTGAGAGGTCCTTGGACCAGATGATATGTGAACAATACAGAATTGTCACCAAATGAACAAAAGAAGAAAAGGAAACCATGACCTAAAATGGTCTTCTCCCTTTGATTACCAACCAAAATCCCGTGCGCTAGCGACTTTTTCGCCCCGCACTAAACAAAAACAGAAAAAGAAAAAGCCAACAAAAAGATCAAAAGGCAAAAAATAATCAAAAGCCGAAAAACCCACCAAAAGAACCTATTCCCAAGGGAAGTCCTATTGATCCATGATCACACATGTATTTTTTGATTTGATAGGAAATAATTTGCAAAGTCAAGTCAGGATATATCTATGGTTCGGAATTAGGATGAAAACACTTACCTGTGCGAGGTTGATACACTTTGAGTGATTTTCTTCTATTTTGTCGAACCCAGTGTTTCATCTAAATGTTCATTTAGAAACGAAATGCTAACATCCAAAATCTCAGTTAAGGTTGTGGGGGATTTCATCAACATACTCTCCTTCCCCGGTAAACGCATTGTTCTTTTCACTCGAAAAAAAAAGAGCGTATGCTGCTCTAATCAGTTGGAATATTTATCTCTTTACTAAAGCATGTTTGCATTTTAGCGAAGAAAACACCGAGACTTTTTCAAGTCTCACAAGTTATCCAGAACTACGTAGGTCTGAGTTCCTCATTGGAGGATACGTAGGAGCAAAAGCCTCTCTTTTGTCGACCGCGCCGCTTTCTGTTACCATGACCCAAGAGCTGGTAGCCTGCGGAGACACCTTACGATTATCCGCACCTCGAGTGTGATTGATAAGCGGAGGCCAAAATGGTCATCTGCACCCTTTCCGAAGATGTAGACATCTTCTGGTGGAGACTTTTTCAAGTCTCACAAGTTATCCAGAACAACGTAGGTCTGAGTTCCTCATTGGAGGATACGTAGGAGCAAGAGCCTTGCTTTTGTCGGCCGCCCCATAATCTTTGTCATACTGACCCTGAGGTCATGTGACGTGCACCCTTGTATCATCCAGAGGCGGCGGGCCCGATGATACGCGGAGATACCTTACGGTTATCCGCACCCTTTTGTCATCCAGAGGCGGCGGGCCCGATGACAAGCAGAGACCAAGTTTGGTCATTCTGCACCCTTGTATCATCCAGAGGCGACGGGCCCGATGATACGCGGAGATACCTTACGGTTATCCGCACCCTTTTATCATCCAGAGGCGGCGGGCCCGATGACAAGCAGAGACCAAGTTTGGTCATTCTGCACCCTTGTATCATCCAGAGGCGGCGGGCCCGATGATACGCGGAGATACCTTACGGTTATCCGCACCCTTTTATCATCCAGAGGCGGCGGGCCCGATGACAAGCAGAGACAAAATTTGGTCATTCTGCACCCTTGTATCATCCAGAGGCGGCGGGCCCGATGATACGCGGAGATACCTTACGGTTATCCGCACCCTTTTGTCATCCAGAGGCGGCGGGCCCGATGATACGCGGAGATACCTTACGGTTATCCGCACCCTTGTGTCATCCAGAGGCGGCGGGCCCGATGATACGCGGAAATACCCGAGTGGTTATCCATATAAACATTCTTTTGCTATCTGTAAGACAGAACGCTTGATAGCATGCAGAGGCTGACGTAGTCTTCTGCACCTTTTGTTCCTCCGGGAACAACAAGTCATTTATATGCGGAAATTTCATGGTCACCCGCGACTCTCATCAACCGAGAGGAGCGAAATTAGTGTCATACCCTAATTTTCGTTCGGGGACCTTTGCTTGATGACATGCGACCTTTCTATGGTCCTTGTGAGGTGCTTGGCACCCATCATTAGGCGATTTGTGAAATTCCGGGAACGACAAGTCATGGTCACCCGCGACTCTCGTCAACCGAGAGGAGCGAAATTAGTGTCATACACTAATTTTCGTCCGGGGACCTTTGCTTGATGACATGCGACCTTTCTTTGGTCCTTGTGAGGTGCTTGGCACCCATCATTAGGCAATTTGTGAAATTCTAGGAACGACAAGTCATGGTCACCCGCGACTCTCGTCAACCGAGAGGAGCGAAATTAGTGTCATACCCTAATTTTCGTCCGGGGACCTTTGCTTGATGACATGCGACCTTTCTTTGGTCCTTGTGAGGTGCTTGGCACCCATCATTATGCAATTTGTGAAATTCTAGGAATGACAAGTCATGGTCACCCGCGACTCTCGTCAACTGAGAGGAGCGAAATTAGTGTCATACCCTAATTTTTGTCCGGGGACCTTTGCTTGATGACATGCGACCTTTCTTTGGTCCTTGTGAGGTGCTTGGCACCCATCATTAGGCAATTTGTGAAATTCTGGGAACAACAAGTCATTTGCGTGTGGAGATTTTTATGGTCACCCGCGACTCTCGTCAAATCGAGAGGAACGAAATTAGTGTCTTATCTTTACTTTCCTTTTATCTCCAATAAAAGACAAGTAAAGAGGGGCAATTGTCATACCCTAATTTCGTCCGGGGACCTTTGCTTGATGACATGCGACCTTTCTTTGGTCCTTGTGAGGTGCTTGGCATCCATCATTAGGCAATTTGTGAAATTCCAGGACATGCCGAAAAACCAAAAAAATATTGATGCACAATCCGTAAATTTCCGTGACACACCGGAAATCAAATGGAAGCATCGTTGCATAATTAAGTGAGGTTCCGTAACATTCCGTAAGTCAAAAGGGGGATGATTATGTAATCTGCAAGGTTCCGTAACATTACGGAAAGAAAACAAGTATCGTTACGAAATTCGTAAGTTTTCGTAACTTTACGAAAAAAGAATCACCAAAAAACAGCAGAGGGGGGTGTACTTAGTAAAAATGGGGGTGCAAATAGCACCCAGGCCCACTTGGGCCCTCCAGAATATTCCTCTAGAAGGCTGTTGCTTCTGGAGGAAGCAACCTGGCTCGCCTGGGCGAGCTGGGCGGCAACCACCTCCCCTATTTTGCTATAAATAGGGGAGGAAGTGAAGAAGAAAAGGGTTCAGCCCCTTAGGCACTTCTCTCTCTTTCGAATTTGCTTGGAAAAATTGTTTCCGTGAAGAAAATCTAAGCCGAGGCGCTTCCGAAACGTTTCCGTAACGTTTTCCGTGAGGAATTTCGCAAAGGTTTTGACCGTTCTTCGACGTTCTTCATTCGTTCTTCATCGTTCTTCGATCTTCAACAGGTAAGTACCTCGAACCAAGCTTTTCGATTCATTCTATGTACCAGTGGTGGTCCACATTGTGTTTTGTGTATTTTTATTCTCGTTTCATTTACTTTTTATACCCCCTGTTGACGTGCTTAAGCCATGTTACTTAAGTCGTTTCTCGCTTAACTTAAAAATAAAATAAATTTCCACCGAACGTTTGAATTGTATTATCCGTTAACTTCGGTTAAAATGAATTCCGACCGTTCGGTCGTGCCAGAACCACGTTGGAAAACAAAAAGAGATAAAAAATAATATAATAATCAAAAAACATCTTTTAGCAAAATAAAGCGGAAAATCAATCGGACGTTTTCTCTTTGGGATTTCTCATTCTTAATCGAATTGATTAATAACTAAAGTGAAACTAAGGCTAAAATCAACTCGCCTAGTCAAGCTCGTCCATAAAAATAGGCTTTTGAAGTTTGTCATTTCAATTTCTCACTAAGTAAAATGGATCATTTTTAAGGTCCAAATGCCTTAAAATGATCACCACTTAAGTAAAAAAGAATCACTTGATAAGAAAGAACTACGTAGGTCTGATTTTCTCATCCCAAATTGAGGAATACGTAGGAGCAAAGGGAAACACCCTTGTCGACCACAAAAAAGAAAAAATATAAAAAAGGTATAAAGGATATAAGGACATAAAAGGGAACGTAAAAAATAAAGTCATGTTTGCACATTCAATTAAAGGCTGCCGTCCCTTGGGACGGACGTGTGGGGTGCTAATACCTTCCCCGTACGTAAATACAACTCCCGAACCTTTCACTTAAAAAGTTCATAGATCGCGTCTTTTCCGATTTTTCCGACGTTTTCCTCAAATAAACGTTGGTGGCGACTCCGCGCGTATTCCTTTCGTGGAACACGCATCCCGCGAGTCTCGCGTCGCCCTCCCGCCGAAGGGTAGGTTGCGACAGCTGTGAATAGTGCTTAGCAACGGAATTAGAGACTAATTCTGCGTTACTATTCACACAACATTACATTAGCGACTGAATTAGCGACGACTGTTTACAATTTAATTGGCGATTTTTGTTTGGATAGTTAGGGTTGTTATTTTTGGCTGAACTTTTGTGTGGTAGGTTCTTTTGACTCATATTTTGTGTGAAAAATACCAGGAACACTTGGTGTGGCTGGATTTGAGAGATTTAAAAAATTTGAGAACTTATTTTTAGCAAAACTTAAAACGGCCATAACTTTTGCTTCGGGTATCAGAACGACTATTATTATATATGCATTTGGGGTAGAAAAAAATTTCCCAAACTTTGGCAACCTGAGGAAGTTGGTTGGGGTCTCCCAAACTCCAAAAATCAGTCGTTTACTAAGTTTTTTTTTTATTTTTTAAGTATTGTTGTCTTATTTTTCTAAACTTTTCCTAGGTAGTTTTCATAATTAGACTTTGAATTTTTGTTTGAAAATTTTTGTTCTATCTTTTCATGATTTTAGGGTGTTCTTCACAAAATTTCAGCTCATCTTGATATTGTTTGAGTATAGCTGTAGTTTTACCCCCTTGTTAGGTGCTTGTTGAGGAACACATTATTTGCTGCATATAGTACATGACTAGGGGCAATCCAGGTGATTTACAACCCTTTGATCCAGAAATAGATAGAAGCTTCCATAGATTAGTTAGGCATAGTGTGCATCCTTGTCATTTTGTGCATTTTGAGCATTCTGTTGAGGGTGATTCTGAATATTCTAATTTTGAGCATTCCACTACTAATTTTTATATTGAGAACATGGCTCAACCTCCACCTCATGAGAGGACTCTTAGGGAGATGGCTGCACCTGATTTCACTTATGAAAGCTTATGCATTCAATATCCTAATGAGGGTGTTCCATATGTTCTCAAGACTGGACTAATACATTTGCTGCCCAAGTTTCATGGTCTTACAGGTGAAGATCCTCATAAGCATCTTAAGGAGTTCCATATTGTTTGTTCCACCATGAAGCCCCCTGATGTCCAAGAAGATCATATCTTTCTAAAGGTTTTTCCTCATTCTCTGGAGGGAGTGGCAAAAGATTGGCTCTACTACCTTGCTCCCAGATCCATTTTCAGCTGGGATGACCTTAAGAGGGTGTTCTTGGAGAAATTCTTCCCTGCATCTAGGGCCACTGCCATCAGAAAAGACATTTCAGGCATCAGCAAACTTAGTGGAGAAAACTTGTATGAGTACTGGGAAAGATTCAAGAAATTGTGTGCTAGCTGTCCTCACCACCAGATTTATGAGCAACTCCTTCTTCAATATTTCTATGAGGGACTTAGAAACATGGAGAGGAGTATGATTGATGCTGCCAGTGGTGGAGCTCTTGGTGATATGACCCATGCTGAAGCTAGGAATTTGATTGAGAAGATGGCTTCCAACTCCCAACAATTCAGTGCAAGAAATGATGCTATTGTCCTTAGAGGAGTCCATGAGGTGGCCACAGATTCATCTTCATCTACTGAAAATAAAAATCTTGAAGGAAAACTTGTTGCCTTGGTCAACCTAGTAACTCAGCTTGCCATGAATAAAAAATCTACACCTATTGCAAGAGTCTGTGGTCTATGTTCTTCCGCAGATCACCATTCAGATATGTGTCCTTCTTTGCAACAATATGGAGTCAATGAGCAACCTGAAGCTTATGCTGCAAACATCTATAATAGACCTCCACAGCAGAAAAACCAACAACAGCAAAATAATTATGACCTTTCAAGCAACATATACAATCCAGGTTGGAGGAATCATCCAAATCTGAGACGGACAAGCCCTCCACAACAACAACAGCCTGTCCCTCCTTTCCAGAATGCCGCTAGTCAAAGCAAGCCATATGTTCCTCCTCCAATACAGTAGCAGCAGCAACAACAAAGACAACAAGCAACTGAGGCTCCTCCTCAACCTTCCTTAGAAGAGTTAGTGAGGCAAATGACCATCCAGAATATGCAATTTCAGCAAGAGACAAGAGCCTCCATTCAGAGTCTGACAAATCAGATGGGACAGATGGCTACTCAGATGAATCAAGCTCAGTCCCAAAATTCTGACAAATTGCCTTCACAAATTGTGCAAAATCCGAAAAATATGAGTGCCATCACCTTGAGGTCTGGCAACCAAATTCAAGTGCCTCCAACAGTAGCAGCACCTGCACCTGAACCTCTCAAGCTTCATTCTACACCTGAAAAAGAGGATGAGATAGTTGCACAAAAGAGAAAGCTTCCTAACAAAAATTTTCATGCAGGTGGACCTTCTTCTAGTAATTCTGACTTACCGCAGCCTCCTATCCCTCTTCCATTCCCACCTAGAGCAATTCCAAACAAAAAAATGGAAGAAGTGGAAAAGAAGATCTTGGAGACCTTCAGGAAAGTAGAGGTGAACATACCTCTGCTAGATGCCATCAAGCATATTCCAAGATACGCCAAGTTTCTAAAGGAGTTGTGCACCCACAAAAGGAAGCTCAAAGGCAATGAAAGGATTAGCATGGGCAGAAATGTGTCAGCATTGATAGGTAAATTTGTTCCTCACATTCCTGAGAAATGTAAGGACCCAGGTACTTTCTGTATACCTTGAATTATTAGGAATAGTAAATTTGAGAATGCCATGCTAGATCTAGGAGCATCAGTTAGTGTCATGCCTCTGTCCATTTTCAATTCTTTATCTCTTGGACCTTTGCAATCTATAGATGTAGTGATTCATTTGGCAAATAGAAGTGTTGCTTACCCCGCAGGTTTCATAGAGGATGTGCTGGTTCGGGTTGGTGAACTTATTTTTCCTGTTGATTTTTATGTTTATAATATGAAAGAGGGATTTTCCCATGGTTCAATTCCAATTATTTTAGGCAGGCCATTTATGAAAATAGCCTGAACCAAGATAGATGTTTATGTTGGCACATTGTCTATGGAATTCGCTGATATTGTTGTTCATTTTAACATTCTTGATGCCATGAAACATCCATCTGAGGATCATTCTGTTTTTTATGCTGAGATAATTGATCAGATTTTTTTATAATTATATGTTTGATTTTGATTCTAGTAGGAAACATCCATTTTTATCTGATCTGCATATTTGTCATTCCTTATGCATTGAATCTGAATCTGAGTTTGAATTTGATCCTGTGTCTGATTTTTATGCTGAGAATGAATCTGAATTTGAATCTGTTTCTGATTTTCTAGGTGTTGTACCTCTTGATGTTGATTTTTTAGAGTCAGAATGCACTAACCATGTTGCAGGAAGTACATCTACTTCTGACTTGCTTTATGAGGTAGAGGCTAAGGAACCTTCTTCTTCTCCTACCATGGTTCCTCCCACTGTTCAGCCACCACCCACACCAGAGTTGAAGCCCTTACCAGCAACCCTCAAATATGCTTACTTGGAGGACAACGAAAAATTTCCAATGATCATCTCTGCCTCCCTTGATGCTAAGCAAGAGGAGAAGTTGTTGCTAGTTCTCAAGAAGCACAAAAAAGCCATCGGATGGACTTTAACAGACATTCCTGGTATTATCCCATCTACTTGCATACATAGGATACTTTTAGAGGATGGAGCTAAGCCAGTGAGGCAGCCATAGCGACGACTCAACCCCGTCATTCTAGATGTGGTGAAAAAGGAAGTAACCAAGCTCTTACAAGCTGGAATCATCTACCCCATTTCTGACAACCAGTGGGTGAGTCCAATCCAAGTGGTTCCTAAGAAGATAGGCCTCACAGTGATCAAGAATGAAAAGGATGAGCTTATCCCCACAAGAATGCAGAACAGCTGGCGAGTCTGCATTGATTATAGGAGGCTGAACCAGGTAACCAGAAAAGATCATTTTCCCCTGCCATTCATTGATCAAATGCTTGAGCGCTTGGCAGGTAAATCTCATTACTATTTTCTTGATGGTTTTTCTGGTTATTTACAAATTCATATTGCTCCTGAGGATCAAGAAAAGACCACATTCACCTGTCCCTTTGGCACTTTTGCCTATAAGAGAATGCCCTTTGGCCTATGCAACGCCCCTGGTACCTTCCAGCGATGTATGCTTAGCATTTTCAGTGATTTTTAGAGACTTGCATAGAGGTGTTTATGGATGATTTTACTGTTTAGGGATCCTCTTTTGATACATGTTTGGATAGTCTAGATAGAGTTCTTAGTAGATGCATTGAAACTAACCTTGTGCTGAATTTTGAAAAATGTCACTTCATGGTAGAACAAGGTATAGTTTTAGGGCATATCATTTCCAGTAGGGGCATAGAGGTAGACCCTACAAATATAGATGTTATTTCACAATTGCCTTACCCCTCTTGCGTGCGAGAGGTTTGTTCTTTTCTTGGTCATGCATGGTTTTATAGGCGCTTTATCAAGGATTTTAGCAAAGAGGCTTTTGATTGCCTCAAGCGTGCGGTGACTACCATCCCTATCATTCAGGCACCTGATTGGGCAGCCCCATTTGAGCTAATGTGCGATACATCCAATTACGCATTGGGGGTTGTCCTTGCTCAAAAAATCTCCTTACTTCACCTTACTTCTTTTCCGCCATGACTTAGGGAGTTTTCTTTCTTCTGTCTCCTTCTTTACTTTTATTGCACTTGTCCAAATTTTATTGATTGCTTTGATTGTTCTTGATCTTATGATTGTGCTACATTGAGGACAATGTGTTGTTTAAGTGTGAGGGGGGGAGAAGATTGTTCTTTAATTTTGTTGGGTATTCTAGTTTAATTTTATTAGGTTTTCTAGTTTAAGTTTGTTAGGTTCTAGGTTAATTTTGTTATTTTGGTTTTATGTTTGTGTACAACATTGCATGTTCCTCTTTGAATTTTGGGTTATGTACATGTAATGGGTAATTGTTTTTGAAATAGGAGTTTCTTGGCATTTTGTGAATTAAAACCCTTGTTTTTCTCTACATGTCAACTTAGTTTTGAAGGTTCGAATTGAAAGTGATAGATTTACCCTTGGTGAGAATTTGAGCCATCATCATCTATTTTATTCGGCGTGTTTTGCCCCATTGATTGCTTGCACAATAGCCTTGGCTTGATTCTTGTTGATACTTCTTGCTTCACATGCATGTTGGGAGATGATTTAGGCATTTTATTCTTATAAGCCTCTAGCCAAATGAGCCTACCCTGAATTAATTCCTTTGATAGCCATTTTAAGCCTATGTTCCCCTTTCTTTGTTTTGAGCTCATTACAGGCCTTAAGTGAAAAACCATGATTTCACCCTACCCTTAAGTATGTTTCATTGGATGATATGTTTTGTTGGCCATGCTTGATGAGGTATTTTGGCCATGCTTGATGTATATACATATATTGCCTAATCGTTGCTTTATTTTTCAAATGCTTTCAATTGCTACTATTCACGTTCAAAAAAAATCAAAAAAGAAAAAAGAAAAATAAAATAAAATAAAATCAAAAATAAATAAAATAGAAAAAAATGAAGTTGAATAAATGAGGTCTTGGTTTGAAGACTTGGATTGGTTTAAGGACTTGGTTGATTTTGTTTTGGGGTTACATTTTAATTTTGGTTTTGGGGTTTACTACTTTTTCTTACTTCCCAATTATTCCCCATTGCTCCTCTATTCCTTTGGGTTTTAGCTACTATCCCATACATTCATCTACCTTGTCCTTGGCCCCATTACAACCTTAAAAGATCTTTTGATCCTCATGTGCATGTGTTTGTGATGTGGTTGTCAATTTTAGAGTCTTGCCAAGTCTATGTGGTGTTTCTTTTCATGGGTGCTTTGAGAGTAAACAGTAGCCTAGACACTTGAGAGATAGAGTGCATATCTTGTGAGGCTTTATCACTTTTCATTCTTGAGCTGATTGACTATCTTACCATGTTTGAGATGCTTGGATAATTTTCATGACGGCCTTGATTCTTTAACTCTTTACGTGTTGGATGTTACCCATTCTTTTCATTCCTTGAGATTCATTGAGAAATATGTAATTGTTGTTGTGCCTGTTTCTCTATAATGTCTCTGGATTTGTCCCTTGCTTTGTTTTTTATTTTTTATTTTATTTTGCCTAGGAGTGCAAAAAGCTAAGTGTGAGGGGATTTCATGTGTCATCATTTTTTCCTATTTCTTAACCCTTTTTGTCACCATTTTAATTACTGATTAGCCTTAATTATCAAATGAATTATGTAGTTTTATCATTTGGGCCTATTGGACTAATTTTGTGTTTCTAATTTAATTTCAGGAGAATTATAAGCAATTGGACTTGAATCTAGAATTAGGCTTGGACTTGAAGAGAACAGACAATTTTATCAAATCTTATCTTATCTATATCAAATCTTATCTTATCTAGATTTTATCTAATCTAGATATTATTTCATCTAGATCTTATCTTATCTTATCTTATTTAGATTTTATTTCATCTAGATTTTATTTTATTTATGGGCTTGGACTTAAAACAGATTTGTAAGCTTTGGGGTTGAAAATATATAACAGCACCAAGGCTCTAGTTTGAGGACCCTCTCTCTCTTTTTCGTTTTAGTTTTAGAGTGCTACTCTCAATTCGTTTTAGTCTCTTTTTCGTTTTGGAAAAATAATTCTAGTTTTCTTCGTTTTCTACTGATTAATGGAAGGCTAAGTCTCCAGCATTGTTTTCTCTTACGAATCAAGCACAACTCTCTTTGAGGTTCTATTATTACTATTAAATTCTGATAAGTTTTTCCTCTTCACCAATTACTCTGTATTAGTTGCAATTAATCCATGCATGCTTAGTGCTTGATTAATTGTCTTTGCGCTTAATTTACGTTCATGCTTAATGATCGTTCATGATTAATTGGTGTATGTGTTGCTTAATCACATAATGAATGCCTTATGTTAAATTTCGCTTAGTAATTTAATTTAGGGTTGGATTAAGTGGTTGAACGGATAAAGGATAAATTCTCGCAACATAGGATAAGAGACTTGCTTGTGAATCAAGGGGAAGTGTCATACCCTAATTTCATCCGGGGACCTTTGCTTGATGACATGCGACCTTTGTTTGGTCCTTGTAAGGTGCTTGGCACCCATCATTAGGCAATTTGTGAAATTTCGGGACATGCCGAAAAACAAAAGAAATATTGATGCACAATCCGTAAGGTTCCGTGACACACCGGGAATCAAATGGAAGCATCGTTGCACAATTAGTGAGGTTCCGTAACATTCCGTAAGTCAAAAAAGGGATGATTATGTAATCCACAAGGTTCCGTAACATTACAGAAAGAAAACAAGTATCGTTACGAAATTCGTAAGTTTCCGTAACTTTACGAAAAAAGAATCACAAAAAAAAAAGGCAGGGGGGTGTACTTAGTAAAAATGGGGGTGCAAATAGCAACCAGGCCCACTTGGGCCCTCCAGAAGATTCCTCCAGAAGGCTATTGCTTCTGGAGGAAGCAACCCTGCTCGCCTGGGCAAGCTGGGCGGCAACCATCTCCCCTATTTTGCTATAAATAGGGGAGGAAGTGAGAAGGAAAAGGGTTCAGCCCCTTAGGCACTTCTCTCTCTTTCGAATTTGCTTGGAAAAATTGTTTCCGTGAAGAAAATCTAAGCCGAGGCGCTTCCGAAACGTTTCCGTAAGGAATTTCGCGAAGGTTTCGACCGTTCTTCGACGTTCTTCTTTCGTTCTTCATCGTTCTTCGATCTTCAACGGGTAAGTACCTCAAACCAAGCTTTTCGATTTATTCTATGTACCCGTGGTAGTCCGCATTGTGTTTTGTGTATTTCTATTCTCGTTTCATTTACTTTTTATACCCCCTTTTGACGAGCTTAAGCCATTTTATTTAAGTCATTTCTCGCTTAACCTAAAAATAAAATAAATTTCCACCGATCGTTTGAATTGTATTATCCGTTAACTTCGGTTAAAATGAATTCCGACCGTTCGGTCGTGCCGTAACCACGTTGGAAATCAAAAAGAGGTAAAATAATAATATAATAACAAAAATATACCTTTTAGTAAAATAAAGCGGAAAATCAATTGGACGTTTTCTCTTTGGGATTTCTCATTCTTAATCGAATTGACTAATAACTAAAGTGAAACTAAGGCTAAAATCAACTCGCCTAGTCAAGCTCGTCCATAAAAATAGGTTTTTGAAAGTTTGTCATTTCAATTTCTTACTAAGTAAAATGGATCATTTTCAAGGTCCAACGCCTTAAAATGATCACCTTTTAAGTAAAAAAGAATCACTTGATAAAAAAGAACTACGTAGGTCTGATTTCCTCATCGCAATTGAGGAATACGTAGGAGCAAAGGGAAACACCCTTGTCGACCATAAAAAGAGAAAAAAATATAAAAAGGGTATAAAGGATATAAAGACATAAAAAGGGAACATAAAAAATCAAAGTCATGTTTGCACATTCGATTAAAGGCTGCCGTCCCTTGGGACAGACGTGTGGGGTGCTAATACCTTCCCCGTGCGTAAATACAACTCCCGAACCTTTCACTTAAAAGTTCGTAGATCGCGTCTTTTCCGGTTTTTCCGACGTTTTCCTCAAATAAACGTTGGTGGCGACTCCGCGCGTATTCCTTTCGTGGAACACGCATCCTGCGAGTCACGCGTCGCCCTCCCGCCGAAGGGTAGGTTGCGACAGTTGGCGACTCCGCTGGGGACTGTTTTTAGAGAGTTAGGCCATTTAATCTTGTGCAATGTTTTACCGTGACTTATCCCTTTCTTGGTTTCCCTTCATTATGTTCTTGTGTATATAAACTCTTTATTGCTTTTAGTCCGTTTTAAAATGTATGCATAAGGTAAATATTTATTCATTTGATGCACACAAACACCAACACTATTTGCACACACTGTAATTGAAAAAGGGCCATATACCCGGGTTCATGGGAACATAAGGTGTAGAGGTGAATCTGTGATCATGCTAGGTCTCCGACTTGCTTGATTACAGTGAACCCTCATCTAGAGCTTTTCTCTTTGAAAACTTATTGTTGCCAGTAGTCCCTACTGCTGCAATATGTTCTTCGAAGAGGATAATACCTCTAGAAACCATCAAGAGAGATATGACTACCTTGGGGGGTTATCGCTAAATGCCTAGTTAGTTCTCTCCCTTATAGGTCCCTTAAATAGGGGCACGGAGCAAACACGCTGCGTGCCATTTTTCACACTGCCATGCATAAGTATCATATACCCTTTTGCTTATGTTCAGTGAATATTGTCATACTATGTACATTCCCGCATTGCGTCTTTTGCATATGCATGGCATATGGGTTCTGTCTTGATCCCCTCTGTAAACAAACCAACGGAGGGTCCGTGTCGCCTTCTTAAAAACGTATGTTGGGGCACTTTGCTACCCCTAGACGTTGTATCTAAGAAGGAGACAATTCCTCGGGCCCCCGCATTCCTAGATTGCATCTGTGTCATATGCATTCCTTCATGCATTCATCCATTCCACCCATGAGATATCGGAGTTTTGATTTGCACCGGCTTTTTGTCTCACCTTAGTAAGCATGGGAACAAATCAAACCGGCAAGAGGTTTTACCAAGTCAAGGTTAAAAGCCTAGATACCACCAACATCAAGGAATTAGGGCGGTTGATGGAACCTCTCCAAATGCAAGCCTTCCGCAAGACTTACGGAAAGATCTTAGAGTTGACCATAGCAGAGGTATCCATAGAAGCCATTGCATCACTCACCCAATACTACGACCAGCCTTTGAGATGCTTCACGTTCGGAGACTTCCAATTGGTACCAACCATTGAAGAATTTGAGGAAATTCTAGGATGTCCTCTCCGGGGAAGAAAACCATACCTTTCCTCCGGGTGTCTCCCCTCTTTGAGCAGAATTCCAACTGTGGTCAAGGATTCAGCGAGAGGTTTGGACCGCATAAAACAGACTCGAAACGGCATAGCGGGCCTACCACGGAAGTACCTAGAAGATAAGGCGAAGGATATGGCAAGTCAAGGGGATTGGGTCCCGTTTATGGATGTGTTAGCGTTGCTAATTTTTGGGGTCGTCCTCTTTCCAAACATAGATGGTTTGGTGGACCTAGCAGCAATCGACGCTTTCCTTGCATACCACCATAGCAAGGAAAGTCCGGTAGTAGCTGTCTTGGCAGATTTATTTGACACATTTGACCGAAGGTGCGAAAAGAGTAGCGCACGGATCATCTGTTGCTTGCCCGCTCTCTGTGTTTGGTTGGTTTCACACCTGTTCCAGCAAGACACGAGGCATTCATGTCCGCTCCAGAGCCATCGCTCGTGTACTGAAAAGAGAAGAATAGATTGGGACCAGCTTTTGGCTAGGATAGGAGGTAGAGCAATCAATTGGTTCCCCCGATGGAAGGAAGGAAAGGAGGGAGTCCTTTTCTCATGTGGAGGGTACCCAAACATTCCGCTGATAGGAACGAGGGGTTGTATTAACTACAATCCCGCGCTCGCTATAAGACAACTAGGGTACCCCATGAGGGGAGCACCGATGGAAGAAAGCATGTCTCATTTCCTTGTGAGGGATTTCGGCGCACAAAATTTCAAGGCTATACAAAGAATCCATAAGGCATGGGAAACCCCGTTAAGGAAAGATCAAGAACTTTGAAGCACCGAAAGAGGACGAAGAAGTCTAAGCTCTCAAAAGCGAGCTAGGAAAGGCGAAACTTGCCAAAGAGAAGTTCAAGTTGGCCGCTACACACATCCGGAAGGAGTGTGCCAGATTACGGGAAGAGAATGCAACTACCGCGAGAGCCCTTGAACAAGAGACCAAGAGGGCTCGCAAGGAAGAGTATGGCCGTAACAAATTTCGCGGAGCTCTGTGGGGTAGCAACAGTGAACTCAAGCTGCGAAGGGAAGAGAGGGACCAGTCGCGAGCACATAGCATGGTCTTGAAAGAGGAGTTAGTTTCCTGTTCAAGGTCCAAAAGGAACTTGTCTCAGCGTTTACGCGAGACGGAGACCAACATGCTAGCTATCATCGCCAAGTACCAAGCAGAGTTAGGCCTAGCCACGGCCCACGAGCATAGGGTCGCAGACGAGTATGCCCAAGTATACACGGAAAAAGAGGCTAGAGGAAGGGTGATCGACTCTTTACACCAAGAGGCAACCATGTGGATGGATCGGTTTGCTCTTACCTTGAACGGGAGTCAAGAACTTCCCCGATTGTTAGCCAAGGCCAAGGCGATGGCGGACACCTACTCCGCCCCCGAAGAAATTGATGGGCTTCTAGGCTATTGTCAGCATATGATAGACTTAATGGCCCACATAATTAGAAATCGCTAGGAAACTTGTATGGTCTCTCAGACCTTGACTAGATACGACTTTCTTTTTGAAATAAAATGAGTTGGTCCCATGTTTCTACTCCAAAAAGCTTGTGCGAATCAAATCACTCCTGCATTTCATCTCTACCATGCATTCTTTCTTTCTTTACCCACTCCTCACGTTTGGTTTTTTAGGGAAAAACACCATAACTAAACGCGCCACAAGGCATCCCTATCGCACCAGATCCAAATCTAGAACGATGGGTGATCAAGAGGAGACACAGGAACAGATGAAAGCCGACATGTCGGCTCTGAAAGAACAAATGGCTTCCATGATGGAAGCCATGTTAGGAATGAGGCAGCTCATGGAGAAAAATGTGGCCACCGCTGCCACTGTCAGTTCAGCTGCCGAAGCAGGCCCAACTCTCTTGGCAACTGCGCACCATCCTCCCTCAAACATAGTAGGACGGGGAAGGGACACACTGGGGCACGATGGCAACCCTCACCTGGGATACAACCGAGCGGCTTACCCTTATGTATTGCCGCCCAACTACTCACCACCCGTCCTGCAAGACGATGCGGGCCATCTAGCTTCTCCCGTCCTTGAAAGAGAACCTCCTCAACAGCCCAATGAGGTCCACAAAGACCCTCAAGACTATGCTCGAAAGGATGTCGAGTTCTATCCCCCGATCCCCGAAGGGCCGTCACCCAGCACGTTGCCTCAGCCCAACATCACGACACAACCAATAGTTTTGTCCACGGAAGGACCGCCCCCGGCAACTGAAGAAAGGAGGAAGCTCGATCTCCTCGAGGAAAGATTGAGAGCCGTGGAAGGATTTGGGGACTATTCGTTCGCAGACATGATGGATCTTTGCTTAGTACCCGATGTTGTTATCCCCCCGAAGTTCAAAGTGTCGGACTTCGACAAATATAAAGGGACAACCTGTCCCAAAAACCATCTCAAGATGTACTGTCGCAAGATGGGCGTGCACTCTAAAGATGAGAAGCTTTTAATACACTTCTTTCAAGATAGCTTGGCCGGAGCCGCAGTAGTTTGGTACACTAATTTGGAAGCTTCCCGTATCTATACTTGGAAGGATCTGATTACTGCCTTCCTAAGGCAATATCAGTATAACTCCGATATGGCTCCCGATCACACTGAGCTGCAGAATATGTTCAAGAAAGAAGGTGAAACCTTTAAAGAATACGCCCAGCGGTGGAGAGATTTGGCGGCACAAGTAGCTCCTCCCATGGTTGAGAGAGAGATGATCACCATGATGGTAGACACTCTGCCAGTGTTCTACTATGAGAAGCTAGTAGGTTACATGCCGTTCAGCTTCGCGGACCTAGTATTCGCTGGGGAAAGAATCGAGGTAAGATTGAAAAGAGGAAAGTTCGATTACGTTTCCTCCACGAGTGCGAATGCCAAAAGAATCGGGGCAACAGGGGCAAAGAGGAAGGAAGGAGATGACCATGCCATCTCTTCAACGCCCGCGTGGGTCAAACCCCCGCATACACCTCATGGTACCCATCAGTACACGCAACATCACCCGAGCTTCTCGGCTCATACCGGGAACGCCTCTACTTCAGCACCCGTGCAGCCTAAGGCACCCACCCAGAGGGAAGCTCCCCAAGTTCCAACTCCGAACACGACTCACCCAGCCGGTAATTCCAACGCGACAAGGAACTTCCCTCCGAGGCCATTTCAAGAATTCACCCCACTCCCAATGACGTACGAAGACCTCTTGCCGTCCCTCATCGCCAACCATTTGGCCGTGGTAACTCCCGGAAAGGTCCTCCAACCCCCTTTCCCAAAGTGGTATGACCCTAATGCAACTTGCAAGTACCATGGGGGTGTCCCGAGACATTCCGTTGAAAAATGCTTGGCCCTTAAATACAAGGTCCAACATTTGATGGATGCTGGATGGCTGACCTTCCAAGAGGATCGGCCCAATGTGAGAACCAACCCGCTCGCCAATCATGGAGGGGGAGCAGTTAACGCCGTTGAGTCCGATAGGCCGCGCAAGTCTAAACCTTTAAGGGATGTGGCAACCCCTAGGAGGTTTATCTTTGAGGCCCTACAAAAGGGAGGTGTGATTCCCCATAGTGGATGTAAGGAGGATTCCTGTTTGCTGCATTCCGGCGAGCTGCATGACATGGAAACGTGTTTGGGAGTAGAGGAATTGTTACAGCGGATGATAGATCAAGGTCGACTGGAAGTTGGCAGTGAAGGAAGAGAAGAGCAGCACATATGCATGCAGTCCACGGATGGGAGCAGTGTTGCGAAGCCCAAACCCTTAGTGATATACTTCACTAAAGGCACAGCTTCGCAAAAGCCCGGACACCCCTTAGTAGCTAAACCTGTTCCTTTCCCGTACCAAAATAGCCACGCAGTCCCATGGAGATATACACCTCCGAGGGAGAAGGAAGAAGAAGCCACCGACGTCAGCTCGTTGTCGGCTAAAGTAACAAATATCACGGGACTGAGTGGTGTGACCCGTAGCGGTCGTGTGTTCGCGCCTCCGGACCTACTAGTCCAACCCGCGAACGTCAAGGGAAAAGGAAAAATGGTGGAGGAACAAGATGGTGAAGCACCCCACGCTTCGAATAAAGATATTCCGGCAAAAGGCCTTCCGGAGAAAAAGGATGGTAAAAAGGAGGTGTCGCTAGAGGAAGCCAGCGAATTCCTCCATATAATTCAGCAGAGCGAATTCAAGGTTATCGAACAGCTCAACAAAACTCCGGTCAGGGTCTCGCTGTTGGAGTTACTCATGAGCTCCGAGCCTCATCGGGCTCTGCTAGTAAAAGTTCTGAACGAGGCCCATGTGGCCCAAGACATCTCGGTAGAAGGTTTCAGAGGGCTGGTCAATAATATCACTGCCAACAACTATCTTGCCTTCACCGAAGAAGAAATCCCCGCCGAGGGGAGAGGGTATAATAAAGCTTTGCACGTATCAGTCAAGTGTATGGACCATGTCATAGCCAAAGTGCTCATCGATAATGGTTCCAGTTTAAACGTGATGCCTAAGAGCACTTTGGAGAAATTACCATTCAATGCTTCCCACTTAAAGCCGAGTTCAATGGTGGTTCGTGCCTTCGACGGTACCCGCCGAGAGGTTAGGGGAGAGATCGATCTCCTAGTACAAATAGGCCCTCACACCTGTCAAGTCACCTTCCAAATAATGGATATTAACCCCCCTACAGCTGTCTGTTGGGGCGCCCGTGGATCCACTCAGTGGGAGTTGTTCCCTCTACACTCCACCAAAAGTTGAAATTCGTAATGGAGGGGCATTTGGTCATCGTGTCAGGCGAGGAAGACATCTTGGTGAGCTGCCCGTCCTCTATGCCTTATGTGGAAGCCGCAAAGGAGTCATTAGAAACCGCTTTCCAGTCTTTTGAGGTGGTAAGCATTTCCTCCGTGGACTCATTCTCTGGGCAAGCTTGCCTGTCCGATGCAGCAGTAATGATGGCCCGAGTTATGTTGGGAAATGGTTACGAACCCGGAATTGGTTTGGGCAAAGACAACGGCGGCATAACTAGCTTGATAAATGCCAAAGGAAATCGTGGGAAGTATGGTTTAGGCTATAAGCCCACTCAGGCGGATATGAAGAGAAGCATCGCGGGAAGGAAAAGCAGTGGCCAAAGCTCGCAGTTGAGACAAGAAAGTGAAGGAAGCCCGCCCTGCCACATAAGTAGAAGCTTTATAAGCGCGGGTCTGGGAGACGAAGGTCAAGTGGTCGCGATATACGAAGATGATGTTCCGAGTACATTGGATTTGGTACGACCATGCCCTCCTGATTTCCAGCTGGGAAATTGGCGAGTGGAGGAACACCCTGACATTTACGCAGCGAGCATAATGTAAACCTTTACGGTTTTAAAAGCTCTATAGTTGGGCCTAGGCTTTAGAGTTTTTCCTTTTGTTAAGGCTTTGTGTCTTTTGTTTTTGAATTTATAATATAAGGATCTTTCTTCATCTATTCCTACGTCTCTACCCATTCTCATTCTAATACCTGGGACCCGCTTATCAACTTCGAGCAAGAAACTAATCAAATGGAAGATGAAGGGAACGAGGATGTGGGACTTCCCCCAGAATTAGGAAGGATGGTCGCCTATGAGGACCAAGAAATGGGGCCTCATCAAGAAGAAATAGAACTAGTAGACTTGGGAATTGGCAGTGGAAAAAGGGAGGTAAAGATAGGCATAGGTATTACCGCACCTATCCGTGAAGAATTAATAATCCTGCTAAGAGACTACCAAGACATCTTTGCTTGGTCATAGCAAGATATGCCCGGTTTGAGTTCTGACATTGTACAGCACCGATTACCTCTAAATCCCGAGTGTCCCCCGATAAAGCAGGAACTGAGAAGGATGAAGCCCGAAACATCCTTGAAGATAAAAGAAGAAGTGAAGAAGCAATTTGACGCTGGTTTTCTGGCCGTCGCCCGGTATCCAGAATGGGTTGCCAACATCGTACCGGTCCCTAAGAAAGATGGGAAAGTACGAATATGTGTGGATTATCGGGACCTGAATCGAGCCAGTCCCAAGGACAATTTTCCTTTACCACACATCGATATCCTCGTAGATAACACGGCCAATTTCGCTTTATTTTCCTTCATGGACGGTTTCTCCGGTTACAATCAGATAAAGATGGCGCCAGAGGATATGGAAAAGACTACCTTCGTCACCCTGTGGGGGACATTCTGTTACAAGGTGATGTCCTTTGGACTCAAGAATGCCGGGGCAACTTATCAACGGGCCATGGTAGCTTTGTTCCATGATATGATGCATCAAGAGATCGAGGTCTACGTGGACGACATAATTGCTAAATCTAAATCCAAGGAAAAACACCTTGTCAACCTGCGGAAGTTGTTCGAAAGGCTTAAGAAATATCAATTAAGGTTGAACCACGCCAAGTGTACCTTTGGGGTCAAATCAGGGAAATTGCTTGGTTTCATTGTAAGCCAGAAAGGGATAGAGGTAGACCCCGAAAAGGTGAAGGCTATCCTTGAGATGCTGGAACCCCGTACAGAAAGGCAAGTCCGAGGTTTCCTGGGACGCTTGAATTATATTGCCAGATTCATATCACAGCTCACCGCTATTTGTGAGCCGTTGTTCAAGCTCTTACGCAAGAACCATACTGATCGCTGGAATGAGGATTGCCAAGAAGCTTTTGGAAGGATCAAGAAGTGCCTTATGAATCCTCCCGTGCTTATGCCACCAGTACCTGGAAGGCCTCTCATTTTGTACATGACAATCTTGGACGAGTCAATGGGGTGTATGCTGGGGCAACATGACGAATCCAGAAAGAAAGAGCGCGCTGTTTACTACCTTAGTAAGAAGTTCACGACCTGTGAAATGAATTACTCGTTGCTCGAAAGAACGTGTTGTGCTTTAGTATGGGCATCCCATCGCCTAAGGTAGTACATGCTGAGCCATACTACCTGGTTGATATCCAAGATGGACCCGGTTAAGTACATCTTTGAAAGCCAGCTCTCACGGGACGAATCGCCCGGTGGCAAGTCCTGCTATCCGAGTTTGATATAGTTTACGTCACCCAAAAGGCGATAAAAGGAAGCGCCTTAGCAGATTATTTGGCTCAACAGCCTCTTAACGACTATCAGCCCATGCATCCTGAATTCCCGAATGAGGACATCATGGCCTTGTTTGAGGAAAAATTGGACGAAGATCGGGACAAATGGACCGTATGGTTTGACGAAGCGTCAAACATTCTAGGCCATGGTGTTGGGGCAGTATTGGTCTCTCCGGACAATCAATGTGTACCTTTCACAGCCAGGCTAGGATTCGACTGCACCAACAACATGGCCGAATATGAAGCATGTGCCCTGGCCGTCCAGGCAGCGATTGACTCCAATGTCAAACTACTCAAGGTGTACGGCGACTCAGCGTTGGTAATCCATCAGCTGAGAGGGGAATGGGAAACTAGAGATCCCAAGCTGATACCCTACAAGGCCTATATCAAGGAATGGGCTAAAACCTTTGATGAGATCTCTTTCCATCATGTTCCCCGCGAGGAAAATCAAATGGCGGATGCGCTTGCTACTTTGGCGTCTATGTTCCAGCTAACGCCGCACGGGGATTTACCCTACATTGAATTTTGGTGTCGTGGCAAACCTGCGCATTGCTGCCAAGTAGAAGAGGAACGGGACGGTAAGCCTTGGTATTTCGACATCAAGCGATATGTCGTAAGCAAAGAATACCCGCCAGAGATTGCCGACAATGATAAGAGGACATTGAGAAGGTTGGCAGCCGGTTTCTTCATGAGCGGAAGCATACTGTATAAGAGAAACCACGACATGACACTCCTGCGGTGTGTGGATGCCAGTGAGGCAAATCACATGATCGAGGAAGTTCATGAGGGCTCGTTTGGAATGCACGCCAACGGGCATGCTATGGCTAGGAAGATCCTAAGAGCATGTTATTACTGGCTTACCATGGAAAGTGATTGTTGTGTCCATGTAAGGAAATGCCACAAATGTCAAGCGTTCGCAGATAATGTCAATGCTCCACCGCATCCTCTGAATGTCATGTCCGCCCCTTGGCCTTTCTCCATGTGGGGAATAGATGTCATCGGCGCCATTGAGCCCAAGGCCTCGAATGGTCATCGCTTCATCCTCGTAGCGATAGATTATTTCACCAAGTGGGTCGAGGCGGCTTCCTACACCAGTGTCACGAGGGGTGTAGTGGTCAGGTTCATTAAGAAAGAGATCATCTGCCGATATGGTTTGCCAAGGAAGATTATCACGGACAACGGCACCAACCTGAATAACAAGATGATGGGGGAAATGTGCGAGGAGTTTAAAATCCAGCATCATAATTCCACACCCTACCGGCCAAAGATGAATGGAGTCGTGGAAGCGGCCAATAAGAATATCAAAAAGATTATCCAAAAGATGACCGTGTCATACAAGGATTGGCACGAAATGCTCCCATTCGCATTACACGGTTACCGAACTTCAGTGCGAACGTCAACTGGGGCAACGCCATTCTCATTGGTATATGGGATGGAGGTTGTGTTACCGTTTGAGGTAAAAGTCCCATCATTAAGGATCTTGGCAGAATCCGGATTAAAGGAATCAAAGTGGGCTCAAACGCGCTATGACCAGCTCAACCTCATTGAGGGTAAGCGCTTAACGGCCATGAGTCATGGGCGCTTGTACCAGCAAAGAATGAAGAATGCATTCGACAAGAAAGTACGTTTGTGCAAGTTCCATGAAGGAGACCTTGTGCTAAAGAAAATGTCCCATGCTGTCAAGAACAATCGAGGAAAATGGGCCCCGAACTACGAAGGTTCTTTTGTTGTGAAGAGGGCTTTTTTCCGGAGGAGCCCTGGTGCTTACCAACATGGATGGCGAAGAGCTACCTTCACCCGTGAATTCTGATGTCGTCAAGCGATATTATGCTTAGAATCTGGGGCAATTAAGGATGTCGCTGCATGTTCTTTATCTTTATGCGTTTTCTGGATTTCCCCCAGGGATTTCCCATCTGCTGTATCTCTCGTTACAATCTTTCAAAGAAATGAACGTGGATTCGAGGCTTTAGTCCTCACGTTGGTTTCAAACCTTGCGTTGATTTGTGATCACCTGAGCCCTTCCGCTCAGTTCATGGGATGCCCCAAGCGCTTAATTAAAATTGAACCTAAACCAACTTTCGCTAAAATTTGCTGCGTTTGAAAACATTCATGCATACGCATACGCATGCATATTGTTGTGGTAAAACAGGGGCAGGATCATCTTGAGCTACCTTCTGGGGTAGGGACAAAACTTGAACAGCAGAAACCAATCAAGGTAAGACAACGACGCGGTCGAGATTGTCCAAACCTGGTTGTTTATTACTTGCAGGTACTTAGGAACGGATGCAAGTGGGGATGAAGTCACGATCAACTGATCGTTGCCCCTTCTCTGCGCTAAACAAGCAGAGAACGTCGCTGCAAGACAGCCCCGTATCCTTTGTATTCGCAGTTTTCTTTTACTATTTGTTTGTCTTAAAAAGAAAATAATAATAAATAATAAGTCGACGCCTAAATTCTAACTTAAGTAAGTTCAAGTTAGGCAAGACGCTAACCCATGAGAAAGGAAGGGACATGGTTAATGTTCCCGCCAAAAAAAAAATTGCAGCCCCTTTCAAAAGCCATACCCACGGGATTTACGAGTTTGCAGCCCTAGGGTCATCATTTTTCGCATTTTTTGATTCCATCTTGTGCTTTTGTTCATCACCAACAAGTAAGTATTCCATCCCTAAGCTTTCTAGCTTTTCATTGGTGTATTTTGATCTCCTTTTGGTGCTCTAAATTGTGGGAATGTGCTCAAATATGTGGGGCAATTTTGGTTTGTTTTCTTGCTTGATTGGTTTGAATTGGGGGTTTGTATGAGATGGCCCTAGGCCTATAATGCATTTTGAAGTAATGGGGCCTGCCACATTGTCCCCGTTCTCTTGCTATTGATGCCTAAACGCGCGCCCACCAAGTGTTCGGTGAAATGCCTCAATGGCATTAGCGCGCGATTTTTGTAAGGAAACAACCCATGGGGCATTTTGGTTTGCACATATTTTCTATTTTTTGGGACATGCATTCATTCCCGGAAAGGCTAGAGTAATTGCCCCATGTATGTCCTAGGCCTAGGAACCAAAGTTTTTATGCAAAAGAACACAAGAGGAGGTGCATATTGGGTAAAGTTACCCTTTTTGGCCAGCAATTAGCTATGAGCCACGCTACAATAATTTCCCTACGCCTAGATGTTTAGGAATTTTGCTCATCATAAATGTGTAGGTTTAAAATAGGTAGCAAAATACCTTTGGCAATTTACACTTTGGGTGTGGTAGCAAAATACTAGGATGTATGTACATGTAATTTTTGGTAGTCAAAATGTCTCACAAAAAGATATATATACATATGTGTTGCATGTTATGTAAAGAAAATACCTTACCAAAAATGCCTTTTAGTTTGAATGCAATTTTAGTCAGCAAAAGGAAATATACTTGAACTTGCATGCGGCTTTAGGTAGCAAAAACACTTGAATAAAGCATGAAATGTAGCACCTTGTTGCGTAGATAGCCAAGATTCATCACAAAGTTTGTATATGCATAGGTATTAGACATACCAGAATGTGCACGTGTGCAATTTTTGGTAGCCAAAATGCTTTGAGTATGCGTGTGTGTAAATTTAGCCAAGGAAGTTCATGTGATGTAGGTAACAAATACACCTCGGAAGTACATATAAATAATCTAGGTAATGAAGGTGCCTTGATTGTGCATTTTTCTTAGTCAGAAGAATATCTTGTGCGAGTGAATGTTCGTAAGGAAGTATGTGCATGAGTTTGCTCTAAATTTACATTGATGTTTGTGTTTATTGGAGGAGGTTGTATGTCATTTTTGTTTTAAGAGTAGCATTCCTTGGTAAAGCTAACTTTCCAAATGTTTGCCTTCGTAGGAAATGGCCCCGAGGAAGCTTGCCTCAAAGAGGTCCAGGAAGGATAAGGCAGCCGAAGGAACTAGTTCCGCTCCTGAGTATGACAGTCACCGCTTTAGGAGCGCTGTACACCAGCAATGCTTCGAGGCCATCAAGGGATGGTCGTTTCTCCGGGAGCGACGCGTCCAGCTCATAGACGGCGAGTATACTGATTTCCAGGAGGAGATAGGGCGCCGGCGGTGGACATCACTGGTTACTCCCATGGCCAAGTTCGATCCAGAAATAGTCCTCGAATTTTATGCCAATGCTTGGCCAACAGAGGAGGGCGTGCGTGACATGAGGTCCTAGGTAAGGGGTCAGTGGATCCCGTTCGATGCAGATGCTATCAGCCAGCTCCTGGGATATCCGTTAGTGCTGGAAGAGGGCCAGGAGTGCGAGTATGGCCAGAGGAGGAACCGGTCTGATGGGTTCGATGAGGAGGCCATCGCCCAGCTGCTATGTATACCGAGGCAGGATTTTGCCCGGACTGCTGCAGGGAGGCGAGTGCGAATCATGCGCACCAACATGACCACCCTGACTCAGATATGGATGACTTTGCTGCTTAGCAACATCCTGCCCACCGATCATAATTCCGACCTCCCTCTGCCGAAGTGTCAGCTGGTGTACGCCATCCTGACGCGGATGAGCATCCATGTGGCTCAGTTAATCGCTGATGCCATTTATATTTTTGCAGGTATGGAGCCTACCAGGCATCCTTTGGATCCAGATAAGTCCAACAGGGCCCTGGGATTTCCCTCGCTGATCACAGGACTCTGTCAGTCGTTTGGAGTCCCCGTTGCACCTACCAAGGTAATTCGGCCGCCCATCACCCGGGCTTTTATTGAGAAGTACTGTACCCAGAGACAGGCTCAGGGTGATGCTCCACAGGCCGCGGGCGCGCCACCACCACCTCATCAGGCTGGCCAGGCTGGGTTATTTGACATGGGGCAGTATTTACGGCATTTGGTACGCCAGCAGGCGGCCAACCACCGGGCACATGTGCAGACCCATGATTGTCTGTACCAGATGAGCCTCAGCATGCAGAGCCAGGGCTTCGCTGCTTTTTCATGCCCTACTCCAGACCAGTTCAGGGCAGAGGTCGCATGGCCCGGAGATTGGCCCGAGGCCCAAGTAGGAGAGGTGCTCCCAGAAGCTCCCGGTGATGGCGAGGAGGCCCACGAGGACGAGGAGATGGCCGATTTGCTTGACTTCTTGGGAGGGAGTGGAGCTACATGACTGGGAGATCCCCAGATTCATGTTTTCTTTCATATTTCTTTTATCATTTTTATGTTATGTTATTTTTTTTGACTTGAGAGACTAATGTTTGTTTTTGATTGCTTCGATTGTCATTTGTACAGCGCATACATTTTTGTTTGGATTGTTGCGTTAGTGTTTATATCATTACTATCAATGATGTTTGAAATTCTGGAACTGTGTAGAGTTCTTCGTTTAAGAACATCGTCAAAAAAAATATATATATGTAAAACAAACAAAAATCAAAATAAAAAAGAAAAAAATGAACTGGAAAGAAGAGAGCAAGTAAGAAAAAAAAAAAGAAGAAAGAGAGCAAGTAAGAAAAAGAAAAACAAGTTGTCTAGCTGAAAAACCAACATGCTTTTGAAAAGAGATGACTTCCAACTTTTCTTTGAAAAATTCACTGATCATAACTAGTTTTTGAAAAAAATGTGTGTACACCTGAAGGGTGAATGCTGTGAAAATTTTCCCAGACGCCCAAAATGGACTCGGATGAATGCACAAATGGATAAAAGAACATATTTTGGAAACATTGGGTTGACTAAAATAGAGGAAATGAATCCTGAGCCCTAGCATCACATGACCATAAAAATTTGACACTTGAGTGTCCGCATAGGTGCATGCATGACCAGTTTTGCATAAAGTTTCCAAATCATCATTTTTGCATTTGTGTCATGGAAATAATGTGGGGCACCCCTTTTATCCTTGAGCCAAACCAAACCCCGACATGTATCATGTCTAGCCATTCTACAAACCTTGAGCCAAAATCCTGACTCACTATAATCCTTACCCTCGGAAGCAAAAAAGAAAAGAAAAATTCCAATCAAAGAGAAAGCAAAAAGAAAAGAAAGGAAATTCTCAATCAAAGAGTGGGAGAAAGCAAAAAGAAAAGAAAGAAAATTCCCAACCAAAGAATGGGAGAAAGTAAAAAAAGGAAGGAAAGAAAGTTCTTGATCAAAGAAACTAGAAGAAATGTACAGAAAGGTCTTTTGACCAGACAATATCTGAACAATACAGAATTGTCACCAAATGAACAAAAGGAAGGAAAGGAAACCATGACCTAAAGTGGTCTTCTCCCTTTGATTACCAACCAAAATCCTGTGCGTCGGTGACTTGCTCGCCTCGCGTCAAACAAGAACAGAAAAGGAAAAGGCCAAAAACACACAAAAGCCGAAAAAACCCACTTAAAGAACACATTCCCAAGGGAAGTCCTATTGATTCATGATCACGCATGTAATTTTTGATTTGATAGGAAATAATTTGCAAAGTCAAGTCATGACATATCTATGGTTCGGAATTAGGATGAAACACTTACCTGTGCGAGATTGATACACTTTGAGTGATTTTCTTCTATTTTTGTCGAACCCAGTGTTTCCTCTAAATGGTCATTTAGAAACGAAATGCTAACATCCAAAATCTCATTTATGGTTATGGGGGGGTTTCATCAGCAGACTCTCCTTCCCCGGTAGACGCATTGTTTTTCACTCAAAAAGGCATATGTTGCTCTAATCAGTTGGAATATTTGTCTCTTTGCTAAAGCATGTTTGCATTTTAGTGGAGAAAACACCGAGACTTTTTCAAGTCTCACAAGTTATCCAGAACTACGTAGGTCTGAGTTCCTCATTGGAGGATACGTAGGAGTAAGAGCCTCACTTTTGTCGACCACACCACCTTTTGTTGTCATGACCCACGAGCTGGTAGCCCGCGGAGACACCTTACGGTTATCCGCACCTCGTCATTCAGTGACCCCAAGTGTGATTGATGAGCAGAGGCCAATATGGTCATCTACGCCCTTTCCGGAGATGTCAGCATCTTCCGGTGGAGACTTTTTCAAGTCTCACAAGTTATCTAGAACTACGTAGGTCTGAGTTCCTCATTGGAGGATACGTAGGAGCAAGAGCCTTGCTTTTGTCGGCCGCCCCACAATCTCTGTCATACTAACCCTGAGGTCATGTGACATGCGGAGACAAAATTTGGTCATTCCGCACCCCTTTGCCATTCAGACACAGTCGTGTCCGATGGCACGCAGAGACAAATTATGGTCATTCTGCACCCTTTTGTCATCCAGAGGCGGCGGGCCCGATGACATGCAGAGACAAAATTTGGTCATTCCGCACCCCTTTGCCATTCAGACACAGTCGTGTCCGATGGCACGCAGAGACAAATTATGGTCATTCTGCACCCTTTTGTCATCCAGAGGCGGCGGGCCCGATGACATGCAGAGACAAAATTTGGTCATTCCGCACCCCTTTTCCATTCAGACACAGTCGTGTCCGATGGCATGCGGTGACAAAATTTGGTCATTCCGCACCCCTTTGCCATTCAGACACGGTCGTGTCCGATGGCACGCAGAGACAAATTATGGTCATTATGCACCCTTTTGTCATCTAGAGGCGGCGGGCCCGATGACATGCGGAGACAAAATTTGGTCATTCCGCACCCTTTTGCCATTCAGACACAGTCGTGTCCGATGGCACGCAGAGACAAATTATGGTCATTCTGCACCCTTTTGTCATCCAGAGGCGGCGGGCCCGATGACATGCAGAGACAAAATTTGGTCATTCCACACCCCTTTGCCATTTAGACACAGTTGTGTCCGATGGCACGCAGAGACAAATTATGGTCATTCTGCACCCTTCATCAATCGCGCCCGACAAGCCCGTTGACACACGGAGATTTACATCATCTTCTGCACTCACAAGATCTGTCATACTGACTTTTGAGTCACGCTGACGGGCGGAAATACCCGAGTGGTTATCCGTATAAACATTCTTTTGCTATCTGTAAGACAGAACGCTTGATAGCATGCAGAGACTGACATCGTCTTCTGCACCTTTTGTTCCCTCGGGAACAACAAGTCATTTGCATGCAGAGATTTTATGGTCACCCGCGACTCTCGTCAATCGAGAGGAACGAAATTAGTGTCTTATCTTTACTTTCCTTTTATCTCCAATAAAAGACAAGTAAAGAGGGGCAACTGTCATACCCTAATTTTGTCCGGGGACCTTTGCTTGATGACATGCGACCTTTGTTTGGTCCTTTTAAGGTGCTTGGCACCCATCATTAGGCAATTTGTGAAATTCCGGGACATGCTGAAAAACAAAAGAAATATTGATGCACAATCCGTAAGGTTCCGTGACACACCGGGAATCAAATGGAAGCATCGTTGCACAATTAGTGAGGTTCCGTAACATTCCGTAAGTCAAAAAAGGGATGATTATGTAATCCACAAGGTTCTGTAACATTACGGAAAGAAAACAAGTATCGTTACGAAATTCGTAAGTTTCCGTAACTTTACGAAAAAAGAATCACCAAAAAAAGGCAAGGGGGTGTACTTAGTAAAAATGGGGGTGCAAATAGCAACCAGGCCCACTTGGGCCCTCCAGAAGATTCCTCCAGAAGGCTGTTGCTTCTGGAGGAAGCAACCCTGCTCGCATGGGCGAGCTGGGCGGCAACCATCTCCCCTATTTTGCTATAAATAGGGGAGGAAGTGAGAAGGAAAAGGGTTCACCCCCTTAGGCACTTCTCTCTCTTTCGAATTTGCTTGGAAAAGTTGTTTCCGTGAAGAAAATCTAAGCCGAGGCGCTTCCGAAACGTTTCCGTAAGGAATTTCGCGAAGGTTTCGACCGTTCTTCGACGTTCTTCTTTCGTTCTTCATCGTTCTTCGATCTTCAACGGGTAAGTACCTCGAACCAAGCTTTTCGATTCATTCTATGTACCCGTGGTGGTCCACATTGTATTTTGTGTATTTCTATACTCGTTTCATTTACTTTTTATACCCCCTTTTGACGTGCTTAAGTCATTTTATTTAAGTCATTTCTCGCTTAACCTAAAAATAAAATAAATTTCCACCGATCGTTTGAATTGTATTATCCGTTAACTTCGGTTAAAATGAATTCCGACCGTTCGGTCGTGCCGTAACCACGTTGGAAATCAAAAAGAGGTAAAATAATAATATAATAACAAAAATATACCTTTTAGTAAAATAAAGCGGAAAATCAATCGGACGTTTTCTCTTTGGGATTTCTCATTCTTAATCGAATTGACTAATAACTAAAGTGAAACTAAGGCTAAAATCAACTCGCCTAGTCAAGCTCGTCCATAAAAATAGGTTTTTGAAAGTTTGTCATTTCAATTTCTTACTAAGTAAAATGGATCGTTTTCAAGGTCCAACGCCTTAAAATGATCACCTTTTAAGTAAAAAAGAATCACTTGATAAAAAAGAACTACGTAGGTCTGATTTCCTCATCGCAATTGAGGAATACGTAGGAGCAAAGGGAAACACCCTTGTCGACCATAAAAAGAGAAAAAAATATAAAAAGGGTATAAAGGATATAAAGACATAAAAAGGGAACATAAAAAATCAAAGTCATGTTTGCACATTCGATTAAAGGCTGCCGTCCCTTGGGACGGACGTGTGGGGTGCTAATACCTTCCCCGTGCGTAAATACAACTCCCAAACCTTTCACTTAAAAGTTCGTAGATCGCGTCTTTTCCGGTTTTTCCGACGTTTTTCTCAAATAAACGTTGGTGGTGACTCCGCGCGTATTCCTTTCGTGGAACACCCATCCCGCAAGTCACGCGTCGCCCTCCCGCCGAAGGGTAGGTTGCGACAGGAAGCAACGTGTTTTAATTCTAATATTTTCTAATTCAATTTTACTCACTGTTTAATTTACAAAAACAAACAAACCCTCCCCCCCCCCCCCCAATTCGTTACTTTTTTATTACTATCTATTATGAACCTTTGGTTGGCCATTGCTCATTGGGAGACGACCTAGGATCACTTCGTAGATATTGCATTTTTAATGTTTATTTGATTCGGGAAAGCCTCGATCAGGAAGTTATTGAAAGTTGAAAGTTGAAAAAGGAAGTTGGAAGTTGGAAAGGGAAGTTACTGGAAGTTGAAGTTGGAAGTTGGAAGTTGGAATTTCAAATTTCAAATTTGAATATTTTTTTTTGAATAGAAATTATTGTGCATGGTTAGTTGATTGTTAATTAAATTAATTTGATTTGAAATGTTTGGTGATTGATTGTGTTTGATTGGTGTGTTATTGTACTTGTTTTTGCTTGATTAATATTGAATGATTGTTTTAATGCCTTTTGGTACCACTTGATTCTCATACATTGCAACAAGTGGTAACATTTTTCTCCTCTCTATTCATAATTTGTTTTTGATGTTGACAAGGGTGATGTGCCATCATTTTCTTCTATTTTCTAAACCCTTTTTGCACCATTTTAATTATTGATTGGTCTTAATTGTCAATTAATTAGGCAGTTTTATTATTTGGGCTCATTTAGCTAATTTGATGTTTTTAATCTAATTTCAGGAATTAATGAAACATTGGGCTTAATCCGGATTTTGGTTGTGGACTTGAAGAGGGCAAATAAAGCAGCGCTTACCTTAGTTAATTTCTAATTAGGAAATTTTGCAATTTTATTTTATGTTGTTCAGTGTTTATTTCGTTTTGGGCCAGAGTATTGTAATAGGGCCCAGTGACTTTGAGTGACTCTTTTTAAATAGCTGCCTTGGGATTCGTGCAGGGCATTCTGTTATGCTATTTTCATTATTCAGAGCTTTGGTTTTAGGTTTTCACGTTTTTCTGTTCCCTTGTTACGGTTTTCGTTCTTAATGCAAAATTCCCTTTTCTGCTTCTAATTACGAGTTCATTCTTGCTTCTTCTTCTACTTTCGTTTACGTTTCTGTCTCATTTACGTTTCTGTTCATTTACGTTTCTGCTTCATGTTTCATTTGCGTTTTCTGCTTGAATCCATGGAAGGCTAGATTTTCTGGTGTTGTTTCCTTTTGAGGACGAAGCCCAACTCTCTTTGAGGTTTCGCTTGTAATGTGGTTCCCTGAGCCTAACTTGCATTCATGCTTAATGGACGAAGGGCTAACTGGTGTATGTGGTGCCTAATCACGTATTGACAACCCTAAGTTGATTTTCGCTTAGTAAATTGAAATAGGGTTGGATTAAGTGGTTGACTGTTAGGGACGAATTCTCCATAACCCAGGATAAGAGAATGGCTTCTGAATCAAACGAAACAATCCGTTTTTAATATTAGTAGTTTCGTATTCTAGTTTACTTGTTCTGCTCTTTAATCACAAAACAAACAACCCCCCCCAATCGTTACTGTTACTGCAAGTATATTATGAACAATTGGTGTGTCACTGCTCGTTGGGAAACGACCTAGGATCACTTCCTAGTTACTGCATTTTCATGTTTATTTGATTCGGGTACGGCCTCGATCAAATTTGGCACCGTTGCCGGGGGGCAGTGTCCAAAGGTTCATAATAGCTAGCTAGTGTTGTGTGTTTAATCCCTTCGTGTTTTATGTTTAACTGTTAGTATTGTGTTAGTATGTGTGTTAGTGTTGTTTAGTGTCCTGGTATTTTGTTTAGTGTGTGTTCTGTTTCAGTTTTCCCATTAAGCATTTCCCCTGTTTCAGTCTTGGGTGTTTTGCTGTGAATAGTGTTTTGCGACGGACTTAGCGACCACTTTTGCTTGCGGCAAAACAGAGTAGTAGTAGAAATCAATTAGAGATGGATTTTAGCGACCACCCATGTTGAATTATTTGTGATTTTTTGTTTTAGTAGCTAGGGTTGTTATTTTTGGCTGAATTTTTTTGTGGTAACTTCTTTTAATCCATATTTTGTGGGAAAAATAGCTAGATCCTTTAGTTTGGTCAGATTTGAAAGTTCCAAAAAACTAGCAAATTTTGTGTTTGTCAAAACTTCAAACGGCCATAACTTTTGCTCCGGTTATCAGAATTGCAATTATTATATATGCATTTGGGGTAGAAAAAAATTTCCTACACCGTGGTAGTTGAACTTAGGCCGGCTGAGGTCTCCATCATTCAAAAATAGTGATTCTGTCAAAAGTTTTTTATTTTTCAAGTTTTATTCACTTATTTTTCTTAAACTACCATTTTTAGCTTCCATAGTTAGACTTTGAATTTTTGCCTAAAAATTTTGTGCTATCTTTTCATCATTTTATAAGGTAGCTCACAAAATTTCAAGTCATTTGGATATCATTTGAGGGTAGTTGTAGTTCAAACCTGCACCTTTATTTACATGACAAAGCAACTAGTTGTGCATGCTGAATGTAGTGTATGACTAGAGGCAATCCATCTGACTTACAACCCTTTGATCCTGAGATAGATAGGACATTTCATAGATTAGTTAGGCATCATTTTATACCTTTCGATCATCCTGAGCATTCCATTACTGGTGAATCTGTGCATTCTGTTATTGGTGATTTTGAACATCTTGATTTTGAGCATTATAATTTTGAGCATTCTGATTCTGAGCATTCTGATTTTGAACATTCTGAGAACACGGCACAACCTCCACCCCGTGAGAGGACTCTAAGGGAAATGGCTGCACCTGATTTCACCTACCAAAGCTTGTGCATCCAATACCCTGATGAGGATGTCCCATATGTTCTTAAAACTGGACTGATTCATTTGCTTCCAAAGTTTCATGGCCTTGCAGGTGAAGACCCGCACAAACATTTGAAGGAATTTCATATTGTCTGCTCCACCATGAAACCCCCAGATGTCCAGGAGGATCACATATTTCTGAAGGCTTTTCCTCATTCTTTGGAGGGAGTGGCAAAGGACTGGTTGTATTACCTTGCTCCAAGGTCCATCACGAGCTGGGATGGCCTTAAGAGAGTATTCTTAGAAAAAATTTTCCCTGCTTCCAGGACCACAGCCATCAGGAAAGATATCTCAGGTATTAGACAACTCAGTGGAGAGAGCCTGTATGAGTACTGGGAGCGATTTAAAAAATTATGTGCCAGTTGCCCTCACCATCAGATTTCAGAGCAGCTTCTTCTCCAATATTTTTATAAAGGACTCAGTAATATGGAGATAAGTATGATAGATGCTGCCAGTGGTGAAGCCCTTGGAGACATGACTCCTGCTGAAGTTAGAAATTTAATTGAGAAGATGGCTTCCAACTCCTAGCAGTTTAGCGCCAGAAATGATGCCATAGTCATTAGAGGAGTGCATGAGGTAGCTACAAACTCAGCTGCATCATCTGAGACTAAGAAGCTTGAAGGCAAACTGGATGCATTGGTTAACTTGGTAACCCAGCTGGCCTTGAATCAGAAATTTGTACCTGTTGCAAGGGTTTATGGTTTGTGCTCCTCTACTGACCACCATACAGACCTTTGCCCTTCCATGCAGCAACCTGGAGCAATCGAGCAGCCTGAAGCCTATGCTGCAAATATTTACAATAGACCTCCTCAACCTCAGCAGCAAAATCAACCACAGCAGAACAACTATGACCTCTCCAGCAACAGATACAACCCTGGATGGAGGAATCACCCTAACCTCAGATGGTCCAGCCCTCAGCAACAACAACAGCAGCCTGCTCCTTCCTTCCAAAATGCTGCTGGCCCGAGCAGACCATACATTCCTCCACCAATCCAACAACAGCAACAACCCCAAAAACAGCCAACAGTTAAGGCCCCTCCACAACCTTCCCTCGAAGAACTTGTGAGGCAAATGACTATGCAGAACATGCAGTTTCAGCAAGAGACCAGAGCCTCCATTCAGAGCTTAACCAATCAGATGGGACAATTGGCTACCCAATTGAATCAACAACAGTCCCAGAATTCTGACAAGTTGCCTTCTCAAGCTGTCCAAAATTCCAAAAATGTCAGTGCCATTTCATTGAGGTCGGGAAAGCAGTGTCAAGGACCTCAACCCGTAGCACCTTCCTCATCTGCAAATGAACCTGCCAAACTTCACTCTACTCCAGAAAAAGGTGATGACAAAAATTTACCTAACAATTTTTGTGCAGGTGAATCTTCTTCCACAGGTAATTCTGATTTGCAGAAGCAGCACATTCCCCCTCTTCCATTCCCTCCAAGAGCAGTTTCCAACAAAAAAAATGGAAGAGGCAGAGAAAGAGATTTTGGACACGTTTAGAAAAGTAGAGGTAAACATACCTCTGTTGGATGCAATAAAGCAAATTCCAAGATATGCCAAATTCTTGAAGGAGCTGTGCACTAATAAGCGGAAGCTTAAAGGGAGTGGACAGATTAGCATGGGCAGAAATGTCTCCGCATTGATTGGTAAATCTGTTCCTCAAATTCCTGAAAAATGCAAAGATCCAGGTACATTCAGTATACCTTGTATTATAGGGAATAGTAAGTTTGACAATGCCATGCTAGATTTAGGAGCCTCTGTTAGTGTTATGCCTCTGTCGATTTTTAATTCTCTATCTCTAGGTCCCTTGCAGTCAACTGATGTGGTAATTCATTTAGCTAATAGAAGTGTTGCCTATCCTGTTGGTTTCATAGAAGATGTCTTAGTTAGAGTTGGTGAATTGATTTTCCCTGTTGATTTTTATATCTTGAATATGGAAGATGGATTTTCTCAAGGATCAGTTCCCATCATTCTAGGCAGACCCTTTATGAAAACTGCTAGAACTAAGATAGATGTTTATGCAGGCACACTGTCTATGGAGTTTGGTGATATAACTGTTCATTTTAATATTCTGGATGCTATGAAATACCCATATGAAGATCTTTCTGTATTTCGTGCTGAAATAATTGACTATGTTGTTGATGAATACATGACTGATCTTTATTCTAATCTGCATGCCTCTCACTCTTCATTCATTGAGTCTGAAATTGTACTTGATCATATGTCTGAATTTGATGCTGAGAGTGAATCTGAGAGTGAATTTGAGAGTGATATTGATTGCATGTCTGGTGGTGGTGTTTTACCTCTTGTGATTGATTTTATAGAGTCAGATAGGACTAACCATGTTTCAGGAAGTACACATACCTCTGACTTTCTTTATGAGGTAAAGGCTGAGAAACCATCTCCTTCTACCATTGTCCAGCCGACCACACCAGAATTGAAGCCTCTGTCATCAAATTTAAAATACGCTTACTTGGATGATAGCAAGAGTTTTCCAGTGATTATATCTGCCTCCATTGCTGATGAGCAAGAGGAGAAGTTGTTGTCAGTTCTCAAGAAGCATAAGAAGGCTATAGGCTGGACCCTGGCGGACATTCCTGGTATTAGCCCATCCACATGTATGCATCGAATAAATTTAGAGGATGGAGCTAAACCAGTAAGACAGCCACAGAGAAGACTCAACCCGGTGATTCTTGATGTAGTGAAGAAGGAGATAACCAAGCTTTTGCAAGCTGGAATCATTTATCCTATCTCCGACAGCCAATGGGTGAGTCCCGTCCAGGTAGTCCCGAAGAAGACCGGCCTCACAGTGATAAAAAATGAGAAGGAGGAGCTAATTCCTACTCGGGTGCAGAACAGTTGGAGAGTCTGCATTGACTATAGGAGGCTGAACCAGGTTACCAAAAAGGACCATTTTCCCCTTCCATTCATTGATCAGATGCTTGAACGCCTGGCAGGTAAATCCCACTACTGTTTCCTTGATGGTTTTTCTGGTTATATGCAAATTACTATTGCTCCTGAGGATCAGGAAAAGACCACATTCACCTGCCCCTTCGGCACTTTTGCCTATAGGAGGATGCCTTTCGGCCTGTGCAATGCCCCTAGTACCTTCCAGCGGTGCATGATTAGTATTTTTAGTGATTTTTTAGAAAATTGCATAGAGGTGTTTATGGATGATTTCACTGTATATGGATCCTCTTTTGATGGTTGTTTGAATAGTTTGGAAAAAGTTTTGAATAGATGCATTGAAACTAACCTTGTTCTAAATTTTGAACAATGTCATTTTATGGTTGAGCAAGGTATAGTTTTAGGCCACATTATTTCCAATAAGGGTATTGAAGTAGATCCTGCAAAAAATTTTGTTATTTCACAATTGCCTTACCCCTCTTGTGTGCGAGAGGTGCGATCATTTCTTGGTCATGCAGGATTCTACAGGCGCTTTATAAGGGATTTTAGCAAAGTAACCCTTCCATTGTCCAACTTGTTGCAAAAGGAAGTGGAGTTTGACTTTAATGACAGATGCAAAGAGGCTTTTGATTGCCTCAAAAGAGCGCTGACTACCACCCCCATCATCCAGGCACCCGACTGGACAGCCCCTTTTGAGCTTATGTGTGATGCATCAAATTATGCATTGGGGGCTGTCCTTGCTCAGAAAATTGATAAATTGCCCAGGGTGATATACTATGCTTCTAGGACTTTAGATGCTGCCCAAGCGAATTATACTACTACTGAGAAGGAGCTTCTAGCCATAGTTTTTGCTCTTGAAAAATTTCGATCTTATTTGCTTGGTACTCGCATTATTGTTTATACTGACCATGCAGCTTTAAAGTACTTGTTGAAGAAGGCTGATTCTAAGCCTAGGTTGATCCGATGGATGCTCTGGCTCCAAGAGTTTGACTTGGAGATCCGTGATAGGAGCGGAGCACAAAATCTAGTTGCTGATCATTTGAGTCGGATCGAACGTGTATCTGATGCAGATTCACCTATTCGGGATGATTTCCCGGATGATCATTTGTATATACTGTATAGTATTTCTGACTCTCTTTCTACTCCCTGGTTTTCTAATATTGTCAATTATTTAGTTGCTTCTGTTTTTCCTCCCTTAGCATCTAAGGCCCAAAAAGATAAAATTAAAAGTGATGCTAAGCATTTTATTTGGGATGACCCCTACTTGTGGAAATTGTGCAGTGATCAGGTCATTAGACAATGCATTCCAGATCATGAGACTGACTCAGTCCTGCAGTTTTGTCATTCTTCCGCACTGGGAGGTCATCTAGGTGTTCAAAGGACAGCTCGCAAAGTGCTTGATTGTGGTTTTTTTTGGCCCACCATCTTTAAAGATGCGTGGAAGATCTGCAGCACTTGTGAGCAGTGTCAGAGTGCAGGAAATACACTTACATGGCGACAACAAATGCCTCAGCAACCTATGCTATTCTGTGAGGTGTTTGATGTTTGGGGTATAGATTTCATGGGCCCTTTTCCTGTCTCTTTTGGTTATGTTTACATTCTCCTTGCAGTTGACTATGTTTCAAAATGGGTGGAAGCCAAGCCCACTAGAACTAATGATGCTAAAGTTGTTGCAGACTTTGTCAGGTCTAATTTGTTTTGCAGGTTTGGAGTACCTAAAGCAATTGTTAGTGATCAAGGAACCCATTTTTGCAACAGGACAATGCATGCCCTGCTTAAAAAGTACGGGGTGGTACACAGGGTATCCACACCATACCACCCCTAGACCAATGGACAGGCAGAAATTTCTAACCGAGAAATCAAGCGAAATTTAGAGAAGATTGTGCAGCCAAGCAGGAAAGATTGGAGTACCAGGCTTGATGATGCTCTCTGGGTGCATCGGACTGCCTACAAAGCACCCATAGGAATGTCTCCTTATCGGGTTGTCTTTGGAAAGGCATGTCATCTTCCAGTGGAAATTGAGCACAAAGCTTACTGGGCAGTGAAGACTTGCAACTTCTCTATGGATCAAGCTGGTGAGGAAAGAAAGTTGCAACTGAGTGAGTTAGATGAAATCCGCCTAGAAGCCTACGAGAATGCCAAGTTCTACAAAGAAAAGACCAAGAAGTTCCATGATAGCATGATAGTTAAAAAAGACTTCGTGGTTGGGCAAAAAGTGTTATTGTATAATTCTAGGCTTGGACTCATTAGTGGTAAGTTGAGGTCTAAGTGGATTGGTCCTTTTGTTGTTACTAATGTTTTTCCTTATGGTACAGTTGAGATCTAAAGTGACTCCACAAACAAGAGCTTCAAGGTCAACGGACATCGACTTAAGCCATTCCTCACGAACCCTTCTTTAGTGGACGTAGTGGTGGAAGAGACTTCCTTACTCCACCCTACTCTTCCTCCACCATGACTTAGGGAGTTTTTCTTTTCCTATCTCCTTCTTTGCTTTTATTACACTTGTCCGATTCTCTTTGATAATTTAATTGTTTTTAATATTTTAATTGTGTTACATTGAGGACAATGTGTTGTTTAAGTATGGGGGGGGGGGAGTGTTCTTTGGTTTTGCTAGTTTTGTTGGTTTTGTTAATTTGTTAGTTGTGTTAATTTGTTAATGTTGTTAGTTTCGTCGGATTTTTAGTTTAATATTTTCGGTCAATTTTGTGTGCACGTACGACTTTGCATGTTTTTCTTTGAATTATAGGATATGTTCAAGAAATGGGTAATTGTTTTGAAAATAAAAGTTCTTGACATTTTGTGACTTGAAATCCTTGATTCTTCTCTACATGTCATGATAGTTTTGAAAGCTCAATTTGAAAGTGATGAGTTTACCTTTGTGAGAATTTGAGCCATCCATCATCATAATCATTTGGTGTGTTTTGCCCCATTGATTGCTTGCACAATAGCCTTGGCTTGATTCTTGTTGATGCGTCCCAATTCCCATGCATATTTGGAAATGATTGAGGCAATTTTGTTCTTATAAGCTTCTAGCCAAATGGACTTGCCTTGAATTAATTCCTTTGATAGCCCTTTTGAGCCTTGTTTCCCTTTCCTTGTTTTGGAGCTCACTACAAGCCTTAAGTGAAAAACCATGATATCACCATATCCTTAAGGAATTTTGGAGCTTTGGAATTGTTTTGGGAATAAGTGTGGGGGGTTTTTGTTTCATTGGACAACTTGTTTTGTTGGCTATGCTTCATGATGTATTTTGGGCCATACTTGATGTACATTGTATATTGGTTAAATGTTGGACATGCTGAATGAAATGTTGTTTCTCAAAGGCTATAGAGTAAAAAAAAAATCAGAAAAAAAAATTCGAAAAAAAGAAAAAGAAAAGCAATAAAGTTGAGTGAATAAGATCTTAAATGGCACAAGAATGATGAAACTCTTGGTTCTACTCTTCATGTTTAAATTTTATCTTTACTTCTTTTTATTTTCTTATTTTTTTCTTAATATGCACTTATTCCCCATTGCTCCTCTATTCCTTTGGGATTTAGCCACTTATTCCATATTTCTCCATACCTTGTCCTTGGCCCCATTACAACCTTAAAAGACCTTTTGATCCTCATGTGCTTGTGTTTGTGGGTTGATTGTCAATTTTAGAATCTTGCCAAGTCTATGTGGTGTTTGCTTTCATGGGTGCTTTGAGGGTAAATAGTAGCCTAGACACTTGAGAGATAGAGTGTATATCTTGTGAGGCTTTATCACTTTTCATTCTTGAGCTGATTAACTATTTTGCCATGATTAGGTTGCTTGGATGATTTTCATGAATGTCTTGACTTTTTGGATCTCCTTATGTTAGATGTTACCCATTCCTTTCATTCCTTGATGTTCATTGAGAAATATATGAATGTTTTTGTTTGTCTCTCTTTGATATCCTTGGATTTTGTTCTTTGTTTCATTTTGCCCAGGAGTGCAAAAGGCTAAGTATGGGGGGTTTTGATGTGCCATCATTTTCTTCTATTTTCTAAACCCTTTTTGCACCATTTTAATTATTGATTGGTCTTAATTGTCAATTAATTAGGCAGTTTTATTATTTGGGCTCATTTAGCTAATTTGATGTTTTTAATCTAATTTCAGGAATTAATGAAACATTGGGCTTAATCCGGATTTTGGTTGTGGACTTGAAGAGGGCAAATAAAGCAGTGCTTACCTTAGTTAATTTCTAATTAGGAAATTTCGCAATTTTATTTTATGTTGTTCAGTGTTTATTTCGTGTTGGGCCAGAGTATTGTAATAGGGCCCAGTGACTTTGAGTGACTCTTTTTAAATAGCTGCCTTGGGATTCATGCAGGGCATTCTGTTATGCTATTTTCATTATTCAGAGCTTTGATTTTAGGTTTTCACATTTTTCTGTTCCCTTGTTACGGTTTTCGTTCTTAATGCAAAATTTCGTTTTCTGCTTCTAATTACGAGTTCATTCTTGCTTCTTCTTCTACTTTCATTTACGTTTCTGTCTCATTTACGTTTCTGTTCATTTACGTTTCTGCTTCATGTTTCATTTGCGTTTTCTGCTTGAATCCATGGAAGGCTAGATTTTCTGGTGTTGTTTCCTTTTGAGGACGAAGCCCAACTCTCTTTGAGGTTTCGCTTGTAATGTGGTTCCCTGACAGTTCTCCCTTCACCAATTATCCCAAATTCGTGAATATTAATCAGTGCACGCTTCGTGTTCGATTAATTGCCTCTGAGCCTAACTTGCGTTCATGCTTAATGGACGAAGGGCTAACTGGTGTATGTGGTGCCTAATCACGTATTGACAACCCTAAGTTGATTTTTGCTTAGTAAATTGAAATAGAGTTGGATTAAGTGGTTGACTGTTAGGGACGAATTCTCCATAACCCAGGATAAGAGAATGGCTTCTGAATCAAAGGAAACAACCCATTTTTAATATTAGTAGTTTTGTATTCTAGTTTACTTGTTCTGCTCTTTAATCACAAAACAAACAAACCCCCCCCCCCCAATCGTTACTATTACTACAAGTATATTATGAACAATTGGTGTGTCACCGCTCGTTGGGAAACGACCTAGGATCACTTCCTAGTTACTGCATTTTCATGTTTATTTGATTCGGGTACGGCCTCGATCAAAGGGGGAGAGATAGATAAAAGATATATGAAATCTTTATGACACTGTCTCATATAAGCAATCATTGCAAAACAAAGGGGGAGTAAAACTATATACAAATGGATATTTTTTTGTTCTTGTTGCTCCTAACCTACAGGTGGTTGTCATCATCAAAAAGGGGGAGAATGTAAATCATGAAGATTTTGATGATGTCAAAAAAATCAAGCCTTGGATAATGAGTGTCATCATAAAAAAGGGAGAGAATATGGATCATGTATTGTTTTGATGATGTCGAAAAGAAATCACTTGATTGTCATTATCAAAAAGGGGGAGAATGTGAATGTATGTATACATGATTTTGATGATGTCAATGATAAGTGCATCTCAAGTTTGATCCAAGTCAAGAATTCATAAATTCAAAAAATAACTCCCAAGAGTCACAACTCTTCAGAAAATAACTCTTGAGAGTCACATCTGTTCAAGAGATTTTTGAATGGTCATCAAAGGCCTATAAATATGTGACTTGGGACACAAAATGTATGAGAGAGATATTCCAAGAGAACTTCATTACCAAATGCTCTCTCAAAAGAAACTCTTGGGCAAACACTTGCAAATCCATTAAGAGTTCATCCATGGACTTCAATTGTAATATCCTTCTCTTCAAGAGAGAATTCCTTTTCTTTCTTCTCATTCAAAAAGATTGATTAAGGGACTGAGGATCTCTTAAGTTGTAAGGATTCCTGAACACAAGGGATGAGTTATCCCTGTATGGTTCAGACTTTGTAAACGGATTTTTACAAAGGGAGTGGAAAATCTCAAGTGGGTTGCTTGAGTACTGGACATAGGCACAGACTTTGACATAAACTATATGATCGAATCTTGGTGTCAAGGTTCTTAACAGTTTGTCAATGATCCCTAAGTCTAATTGCTTGTCACCATAAGCATTCATTTGATTTGTAATTGCCAAGATTCGAGAAAAGAACTCACCAATGCTTTTTAGATCACTCATTAGTAGAAGTTCATACTGCCTTCTCAAGGTTTGCAACTTCACCTTCTTGAGTTTGCTATCCCCTGCATAGGATTTCTCTAGAATATCCCATGCCTTCTTTACAGTATCAACAGATCTAATTTTTTGGAAATTATCTGCATCTACACACTGATGAATAATGAACAATGTCTTTGCATCTTTTTTCATCAAATCACGGTGAGCCACCTACTGTGCATCAGTTGGGTTCTTTTCAGGTTCTTGAACCCCTTCTTGCACCACTTTTGTCACATCTTGAAATCGAAAGATTACCTTCATTTGAGCAGACCAATCATCATAGTTCTTGCCTATGAGAATAGGCATAGATGCAGGAAAATTTCCATTTGAAGAAGCCATCTCAATTTCGGTATCCAGGGATCTTAAACCTTGGCTTTGAATACCAGTTTGTTGGAACAATAAAGTTCTCACACTATGCACTCACTGTCACTCTATGTTAGAGAATAAGAGAAGATGATGAAGGAATTAATTGAGAGAAAATAGAGGGAACTTAGAATTCTGAATTAAAACTTTTGCATTCTCATCCTTCTCATTGATAATCACTATTGTTTTTATATACACTGCACATGTAGCTATAACAAACTTCATAGCTATCAAACTAACTTCTAAATGAATCACTAACTAACTCCTTACTAACTAACTGAATTATAGCATACATCAACAATATTGGCTAAAACAAAGTACCTTAGGATAGTAACCATAGAGACAAGGACCCCACTTGAAGCCCTCACTGCATGATAGAAAAAGAAAATTTACTATTATTGTAGGGTTTATAGTATAATGACATGATGAATGGAGGTGGAAATAGGATTTCTATTATTTTGTTGTTCGTCTTTTAAAAAATGCATTAATAAATGAGAGGGGGTTTACTAATTAATTGAGGAAGGTATATATATATATATATATATATATATATATATATATATATATCCTTGTAAAAAGAAAATTAAGATCTCAAATTATTAAAAAAAAAACCTTTCCCTTGTAAATTAAAATCGAGTTGGCCTATGAAGTAGATCCTTCACGAGTGACGATTTAGTATGGAAGGGGAAGATCTGATTAAAAGAAGGCCCACTTGATACGAATGAGCATGGGCCGCCATGATATTGGTCTACCTATACACATCACAAAATCTTACAATCCAACACCTCTAAAGGCATTGCTCTCCCTATACGAAATAATGATAATTTTTTAGAGGTATAATGATCAATTATTAAATGTTACGTATAATGTAATTTCAATCGGTTGTTTATAGCATAGTGTTGTGTTTGCAAAGTAAGCCAGTTGGTGTATATTGAAATACCTGAAATATCTTTCAAAAACTTTTGAAAGTTTTTCTCAAACAAATATCAATGGGCGATAGGTTTTGTCCAAGGAGTTTGAAATCACGTGGTACTTAAGAAATTAGTTCACAAAGCTTGGATACAGTAGTGTAGAAGTAACTTATAGAAAAGAATTAGTTATATAGAAGTAATAAAGAAAACACAAGCGTTTTATACTGGTTCACCCCAACTCTTGGGCTACATCTAATTCCCCGTCAAACCTTGAAGGATTCCACTAATCAATTCTTTGATTACAACCAAGTATTCTCTATGCCACTTCTAGTTACAACGAGTACTTTCTAGGTCACTCTTGACACTACCCTTAATCTTTCCCTGAGATTAAAAGTCAAATATTATTTGTCATCAAGTCACTCATGGCTTTCACAAACAACAGATGTTTGATAGAAAATGTATTTTAATCACTCAAAGAGTGGTTACCCAATTAGTTCTGATACAATGGAACTTGCTAACTTAGTACAACTAAGATTCACTTATTTCGCTCAAGTTTCTTTCAACCAGCAAGACTGGCCGCGTCACAACACTTTGTTCGTTTTGTCTCATATTATTCTCTTGTTATGCAAGAACTTAACACAAACATCTTTCAACTTTATATAGACTTCAAAGCTTCAATCCATTGAGAGATCTCAACTATCCATTATCTAATAGCTTTGGTGTTTGAAGTATAGTTTGTATCATATCTTCATAGAAGTATAGTTTGTAAGTGTCACCTTGTGCTCAGAACTGACTTTTCAGCATGCAAATTAAAAATAACGTTAACAACATAAGATGAAAAGAATTAAGAATATCAAGACAAGTCAATTTAAATATTCCCTTTTGTGCGCTAAGGCACGAGTTGCTTACTGAACCTATAGACGTTACTTTTTAATGATTGTTTTCAATACTTGGGGATCAAGTAATTGTTCCATTTCTTTTGTAATGCGAGTTAGGTGCTTTAGCGCCTGTCTTCTCAAGACTGGACATTGAGGTAGTATTGTCCAATGATCGATGCTTTGGCTATCATTTAGAGCCTTTCTATTTATGCTTTTCTTCTTATATCTCATAGAGATAGATGAACCTGTCACTTAAGCATGAAAGGTTAATACATAAAATTTATACTTTGTTAACATCAAAACCTCAGGGATTTAATTTTTTGGTATGGTCCAATATGACTTGGACGTAGCCAGACTTATCAATCTCCCTCTTTTTGATGATGACAAATAGTATAAATTTTGATACCAAAAGGATAAGATGAGGAGATTAAGATCAAGGTATCAAAGTAGTTTAGAATGTACTATTGCACACCACTTAATTTTGGTTTGTGTATTTGAGGAGTATAACTTTGATATACAACAAAATTGTTAAGCATCAAAACATAAGGAGATCTTTGAAAAACATAATCAGAGCAGATATTGCATAATTAGAGCAAACATGTTATTAGAATGAATGAGCAGATTGTGTGAGGATAAATGAGACTTTCCTTGAGTTCATTATCGTAAGCATGTGTCAGAGAATCTGTATTAATCAGAGCATACATAGTATATGTGTAGGGAAATTAAAAAACATGAAAAACACACATATGTGACCACCAGAACACTTGTTTTATTAAAAAAATAGATAAGTACAAGTGTTTTATAAATCAAAATTCTTATTCTACTTTCTCCTCCTTTGTTATTATCAAAAGACATGGGTTTGAAGAGAAAAAGGAAATGACATTGAACATCATAGTCAACCTTCAGTGGACAGAGGTTGAAGGATAGTTGGTGGTGACTTAGGTGGTGAAGGCAGAGGCATAGGCATAGGATTCAAAATGGTTGCAGGTGTAGGAATAGTGGTTGGACGAATGAAGGCAGCCTTTGTTGCATTAATAAATTCATATTGAAGAGCATAGAGTCTTTGAAGGACTTGTGTGAGGACTCCAAAGCATTCTTTATCAACAAATTGGTTTCCATCCGTTCAGCAAGGAACCTTATTTAGATTGTTTCTTCTAGGTTGGCCTGTTCAAGGTGCAACAGTTCTTGAATGTGCTCCTTAGCACACTAGTTGGAGCAAAGGTGGTCAAGGAGGTTATCTCTCGAAGAGTACTGGAAGTGTTGATTGTCGTGAGTGCATCTCCAATGATGGGTTAAGCTTGGGAACCCACTTCAATTTGTGGAGGTTCAACAACATCGACCTGAGGTCCAAGATGTGCATGAAAATTGTTAAAGAACTCTTCTGGCTTGAGCTTCTCCTATTGTTGTTAGCTTCAGCTTCCTTTTGCATCTCCATCAACTGGCGGTTGATTTTGACTTGTTTCCTTTGAAGTTCAGCTGGCATACCTTGTCCTGGAACCCTAGGGTTCTGATCAGGAGAGAATAAATGCTCTTTAAGCCTGGGAAACCATGCCTAAGTAGTTAGAATTGCTCTTCTCATAGCGATGTAGAAGCAAGCTTCATGATGATGAATCAAGTTGATTCAAGTAGTTTTGATAATGACAAAGACGATGACAAAAAGCCCACCGAATGATTCCAAGATTGAGTCAACAAGTTCAAGATCAAGTTTAATTTCAAGTTTCATGAAGAGAAGATGAATTCAAGTTTCAAGAGAAGAAATCAAGAAGACTTCACAAGGAAGTATTGAAAAGATTTTTCAAAAACAAACATAGCACAGTTTTGTTTTTCAAAAGAGTTTTTCTCAAAATTTTCTAAGTTACCAGAGTTTTTACTCTCTGGTAATCGATTACCAGTTTCCTGTAATCGATTACCAGTGGCAAAGTTTGATTTCAAAAGCTTTCAACAGAATTTGCAATGTTCCAATTGATTTCAAAATGGTGTAATCGATTACAAGATATTGGTAATCGATTACCAGTGTATTTGAACGTTGAAATTCAAAATCAATTGTGAAGAGTCATATCCTTTTATAAAAAGCCTTGTGTAATCGATTACAAGGATTTGGTAATTGATTACCAGTGACAAGTTTTGAATAAAAATCAAAAGATGTAACTCTTCCAATGGCTTTCAGGTTTTTCTAAAGGTTATAACTCTTCTAATGATTTTCTTGACCAGACATGAAGAGTCTATAAAAGCAAGACTTTGACTTGCATTTAAAGAACAATCATTACAACATTTTCATATATTCTTTTACAACCTTTAAATCTCTTTGAACATCTTCTTGAACTTCTTCTTCTTCTTGCTTTGCCAATTCTGAGTCTTCTGGTTTCCAAACTTTCACAAAAAACAAAAGTATGCTATTCATCTTTTTCATTCTCTTCTCCCTTTGCCAAAAAGAATTCACCAAGGACTAACCACCTGAATTCTTTTTTAGTCTCTCTTCTCCCTTTTCCAAAAGAACAAAGGACTAACCGCCTGAATTCTTTTATGTCTCCCTTCTCCCTTGTCAAAGAATTCAAAATGACACAGTCTGAGAATTCTTTTGATTTTTCCCTTTCCCATAAACAAAAGATTTCAAAGGACTAATCGCCTGAGATATCTTTTGTTTCCCCTTCACAAAGTTTCAAAGGACTAACCGCTTGAGAACTTTGTCTTAACACATTGGAGGGTACATCATTTGTGGTACAAATAGAGGGTATATCTACTTGGGTTGTTGTGGCTGAGAACAAGAAAGGGTAAATCTCTTGTGGATCAGTTCAAGTGGGGGTACATCCACTTGGTTGTTCAAAGAGAACAAGGGAGGGTACATCCCTTGTGGATCTTTACTTGTAAAGGATTTTTACAAGGTTGAAAAGAAATCTCAAGGACCACAGGTCGCTTGGGGACTGGATGTAGGCACGAGTTGTTGCCGAACCAGTATAAAACTCTTGTGTTTGTCTTCTTCTTCCCTACACTCTTTAATTTATGTTGTGCACTTTAATTATCACTTTTACTTTTGGTTAAGTTTCTATTTATGCTTTTTACTGTCTTAACATTATAGTAAAAGCCTAAGAAGGATAGATTTTTTTAATTGGTAAAGGTTCATTAATAATTAATTCAACCCCCCCCCCCCTTCTTAATTATTCCGAGGCCATTTGATCCAACAAGCGACGTCTAAGTACTTGTATAAGATAAAGACAAACCAAGTGTGAAGAGGATTAGTATCATGGATGAGTTGTTGATAGAACTCATTATCCCCCTCTTGCCTAAGGAAGCACACCTGTCAATTATTGAATCTATAAATCTTTGTTGGACGCAAGATCTGCACCATGCACATATGATTGAAGGTGTCTTCCTTATCATACTTTGAAGTGGAAGCATGATGAGAGTTTTCGTACATGTCTTTAAAATAAAAGAGCATGGCGCATTTTTATCAAACTTAGTATTTGTCTTCAGAGCAATGGTTTTCTTAGCAGAATCCCTGGTGAAGTACCAACTCCAATTGTAAGGAATTGGACGCAAGGCAATATTATCCTTTAGACCCGGATGAGGCATATGTTTGCTGTGAGGAGGAACCTTGCCTTTCTTCTTTCTAAGGTCCAATGGAGGCAACCTTGGAGCGATGCGATTTGGCATGAACTTTATGGTACTGGTGGGTCTGATATGAATTCCTGGAGGATAGCTTAGCCTCTAGTCAGTTAGCCCACATTGCATAATCATCACCCCAACATTAAAGATGTCATCCTTAGTTAAAGGGAAGGGCTTGGTGACCATAGACTAAAGGAACAAACTTGGACATTAGAGTGAAGAGTTGGATGTGCTTTGGATGCAGAAAAGGTTGCAAGAAATCATTAGAGGATTATCTATTGGGCATCAATCTTCCGAAACCATCCAATGATGCCCTTATCGAAACCACAGTAGATGAAGGCTTGGACACCTTGGGATGAAGTTGCTTCAATGTTGGTGGGGGAAGAACTTCAATCTCGATTGGTGCCTCCAACTCAGTAGAAAAAGAAGATGCAAATGAAGAATATTTTGTGGATGAATAGAGGGCATGTAACTTCTTCTTCTTCTTCAATATCTAATGGAAACTATGTCCAATCCACCAAAGGTTGGAATTCCATGTCTAGTCTTCATTGAATAAAAGAAAGGCCCTGGAAAGTGCAACCTTGAAATATCATCTGTGGTGAGGTTTGGGTCAAAGGTAGGTGCTCCTTGATATTGGAAGTGGTCAAGGTGGATAGGAGATGGAGGTGCTTCATCCTAAACTTCATCATCCATAGCAGTAATGGACTCAGTTCTCTTTTTTTCCTGAGATGAATAGTCTCAATCCTTCGTAAACTTCTTTCAAATTGATGAACTTTGGAAGTTTTTTCACAAACAAGTGGAATCTTAGATGGTGGAGATTTGATGGTAACATCAGCAGCAATAAAGGATTGCTCACCCTCTAAATGCTAAAGTCTTTGGGCTCCTCTCTTTTCTCGCTTGCTAGTGCGAGGTTGAGTAGAAGAAGGAGGAACTTGTGGTGTTGGTTTAACCTTCTTCACTTAAGCAAAAGTTTCAGTATAATCTATATCTTCCTGTTGTGAGTAACCTTTGGCTACAAGCCTAGCCTGGTTCCTCACAACATTACCTATTTTGTCCAACTTGTTTCTAAACACCCACTTTACTCTAATGGCAGATTTTCCTTTGGGGAGTTCTACCAGTTTCCATACATTGTTCTTCTGAAACTGGTCCAGCTCTTCTTGCATTGCTTTAACCGGATATTCATCAGACATAGCATCATCTATGTGTTTCGGATCGATCTCAAAAAGTAGAGTTGTATGCTTGAAAGAGTTCCTTGTCTAGATTTTGTCCTTAGGATCACCAATGATCTAGGACTCTGGAAGATGTTTCCTTAGCAAAGGTCCAGTTGGTTCTTTGACTTCTTCATGTTGATTGTCCATTGATGAGTTGGACGTATGTTTGGCTTGACTAGAACTAGTAGCAGACTTGACAATATTTTCTATTTTCATCTCTGCAAAGGACCTATCCAGCTCTAACATTGTAATTTCAGGCTTATTATCATTAAATCTTACATGAATGGACCTATCCACTTGAAAATATTAAGTTGTCCTTGTTCTAGATTATGCACATATCCATGTTAAAGGTGACATTATATCCATTGTCACATAATTGACTTATGCTCAACAGATTATGTTTTAGTCTTTTAACAAGTAAAACAATATCAATAAGAGGATAGGGAGGAACATAGATCCTACCTACATCAATTATTGGACCTTTCTGATTCCCTGTGAAAGTGACTACCCCACCAGACATCGGGCTTAGGGATTAGACCATAGACTTTTTTTTGTCATATGTCATGAACAACCATTGTCTAGGTATCATGGCTGGTGTTTCTTTCCTACTATCAAGGAGGTTTGCAACAGAAATCATTTTGCTCTTAGGTGCCCAAATCTTTTTGGGTCTTTTTTCCTTGTTAACTTACGGGAGTTGATAAGCACTAGATGAACTGATGTAGCTCCAAGTGGAGCTTGTAGGCCTTGGATCTTCTTCATCAATGGAGTCATTTGCTTCTTGAAGATTAATGATGGCGGAATGGAGATGGAAAAATGATGATTGGAGACGCCACTTCAAGGAGAAGATGAGTCAAGAAGAAGCTCACCACCATAAGAAGCCATGGATAAGAGCTTGAAGGTAGGAGAAGATGAGAGGAGGGAGAGGGAGAGAAGGAGCACAAAATTTTGTGCCTCAAAAGAGGTCTGAACTTTGAAGTTTAATTCTCAAATGATCAAAGTTGAAAAAAATGCACACACATGATCTCTATTTATAGCCTAAGTGTCACACAAAATTGGAAGGAAACTTGGATTTGAAATTGAATTTGCGGAGCCAAATTTTGGAGCCTGAATTTCACAAATTATGATTAGTGAATTTTAGTTATGGTTCAGCCCACTAATCCAAGATCAAGTCCAAGATTCTCCACTAAGTGTGCTTAGGTGTCATGAGGCATGTAAAGCATGAAGGATATGCACAAAGTATGACTATATGATGTGGCAATGGGGTGTAGCAAGCAAATGCTCACCTCCCCCTCTAAAATTTAATTGGATTGGGCTTCTCCCAATTCAATTAAATTTATTTTCCAACACACACATCAAATATTCACTTAATAAATGTGAAATTACAAAACTACCCCTAATACAAAAACTAGTCTAGGTGCCCTAAAATACAAGGGCTGCAAAATTCTACATCTCTAGGGTACTCTACCTACATTATGGAGCCATAAATACAAGGCCCAAAAATAATAAAACCTTAATCTAATATGTACAAAGATAAGTGGGCTCATACTTAGCCCATGGGCCTGAAATCTATCCTAAGGCTCATGAGAATCCTAGGGTTTTCTCTTGCATCTCTGGCCCAATCTACTTGGAGTCTTCTATCCAATGCCCTTGCGAGGTAGGATTGCATCATTTTCTCCCAATTCAATTAAATTTATTTTCCAACACACACATCAAATATTCACTTAATACATGTGAAATTACAAAACTACCCCTAATACAAAAACTAGTCTAGGTGCCTTAAAATACAAGGGCTGAAAAATCCTAAATTTCTAGGATACCCTATTTCATACCCTAATTTCGTCCGGGGACCATTGTTTGGTGGCATGCAACCTTCGCTTGACCGCCTCGAGGTACTTAACACTCATCGTTAGGTAATCCGTGAAGTTCCGCAACATTTCAGAAGTCGAAAGGAAGCATTGTTGCGCAATCCGTAAAGTTCTGCAACATTCCGAAAGTCAAAAAAGGCATTGTTGCATAATCCGTAAAGTTTCGCAACATTCTGGAAAGAAAATGGGTGTCGTTGCATAATCAGTAAAGTTCCGTAACATTTCGGAAAGGAATCAGCAAAAAACACAAAGGGAGGTGTATTTAGTAAAAAAAGGGTGCAAATAGCAACCAGGCCTACTTGGGCCTTCCAGGGGGTTCCAACAGAAGGCGGTGCCTTCTGGTGGACGCAACCCAGCTCGCCTGGGCGAGCTGGGCGTCAACCACCTCCCTCTTTTCTCCTATCAATAAGGGAAAGAAGGCAGAGCAAAAATGTTCAGCCCTTCTGGTATTTAGGATTCTCTCGAAATTAGTGAGGAAAATTGTTTCCGTGGAAAAAATCCAAGCCAAGGCGCTTCCGTAACGCTTCCGAGACGTTTTTGTGAGCAATTTCGTGAAGATTCTTCACCGTTCTTCATCGTTCTTCGTTCGTTCTTCGGTCTTCAACCGGTAAGTTCTCGAAATCGAATCTTTCAATTCATTCTATGCACCCTTAGTGGTCCCTACTTGTTTTGCGTACTTTTATTTTTATTTTGTTTGTTTTCCGTACCCCCCTTTTGACGTGCTTTAACCATTTATTTAAGCCGTCTTCTCACCTAATAAATAATAAAATGAATTTCAACCGATTATTTGAGTTGTAATATCGTTTAATCACTGTTGAAATAAAATCCAATCAATCGTTCACGCAGTAGCCACGTTTAAACCGAAAAAAGGCGAAATAATAATAAAATAATCAAAAAGAAATCAATCGGACGTTTTTTCTTTGAAAGTTTCCTTGAATGAATTGACTAATAACCAAAGTGAAACTAAAGCTAAAATCAACTCACAAATTAAGCTTTGCCCGCAAAAATCACTAAAAAACCGTTAAAGGTCCAACGCCTTAAACAGTCCTCTTTTCTTTTATTGGTTAACATGGACCATTCAAAATCATAAAATCAATATGTAACTTTGCTGCTTTAGTAAAAAATCAAAGAGATCGTTAATGGTCCAACGCCTTAACGTTTCTTTCCTTTCAAAAATCAAAAGATCGTTCAATGGTCCAACGCCTTAAATGACCTTTTGTTCGATTGAAATATATCTTGCTAAAAATGATAAAAACAACTTAACCAATGTCTAGTTCTCGAAGAACTACGTAGGTCTGATTTCCTCATCGCAATTGAGGAATACATAGGAGTAAGGGAAACACCCTTGTCGACCACAAAAGGATAAAAATACAAAAAAGGCATAAAAAGACATAAAAAACATAAAAAAAAGGGGAAAATGAAACATTTTGAAGTCATATTTTCACACTTGATTAAAGGTTGTCGTCCCTTGTGACAGATGCATGGGGTGCTAATACCTTCCCCGTGCGTAAAAACTGTGGAAGCAATGCCTTCCAAGGTTATTTTGATGATGTCAAAGAATCAAGAGTTAAGCAAAGATTCAAGAATCAAGTTTCAAGTTTCAAGATTCAAGATTCAAGAATCAAGTTTCAAGAATCAAGAATAACCAAGATCAAGATTCAAGACTCAAGAAGAAAGTTTAGAGTCAAGAATCAAGATTCAAGACTCAAGATTCAAGAATCAAGAGAAGGCTTAATCAAGATAAGTATGAAAAGGTTTTCTCAAAAATTGAGTAGCACATGGATTTTTCTCAAAACATGTTTACCAAAGAGTTTTTACTCTTTGGTAATTGATTACCAGATTGTTGTAATCGATTACCAGTAGCAAAATTGTTTTTGAAAAAGTTTTCAAATTGAATTTACAACGTTCCAATTAATTTCAAAAAGTTGTAATCGATTACAATGTTTTGGTAATCGATTACCAGTGCCTTTGAACATTGAAATTCAAATTCAAATATGAAGAGTCACATCCTTTAACATAAAAGCTTTGTGTAATCGATTACACTGATTTGGTAATCGATTACCAGTGAATGTTTCTGAATAGATCAAAAGATGTAACTCTTCAAAAGGTTTTTGACTTTTTCAAATTGGTTTTAAGTTTTTCTAAAAGTTATAACTCTTCTAAATAGTCCTCTTGGCCAGACATGAAGAGTCTATAGAAGCAAGGCTTTGTTTTGTATTTTTATTCATTCATTCAATCAATCTTTCTAACACTTTATTCAATCAATCTTTTACAAGCCTTGAATCTCTTTGAACTTCTTCTTCTTCTTCTTTGTACCGAAAGCTTTCTGAAGTTTTCTGGTTTTCTAAACCTTGAAAACTTGTGCTATTCATATTTTTCATTCTCTTCTCCCTTTGCCAAAAAGAATTTGCCAAGGACTAACCGCCTGAATTCTTTTTGTGTCTCTCTTCTCCCTTTTACAAAAGAACGAAGGACTAACTGCCTGAATTCTTTTGTGTCTCCCTTCCCCCTTGTCAAAGAATTCAAAACGACACAGTGTGAGAATTCTTTTGATTCTTCCCTTTCCCTAATACAAAAGTGTTCAAAGGACTAACCGCCTGAGAATTCTTTTGTATCCCCATTCACAAAGTATCAAAGGTTTAACCGCCTGAGATCATTGTCATAACACATTGGAGGGTACATCCTTTGTGGTACAAGTAGAGGGTACATTTACTTGGGTTGTTGACTGAGAACAAGAGAGGGTACATCTCTTGTGGATCAGTTCTAGTGGAGGGTACATCCACTAGGTTCAAAGAGAACAAGGGAGGGTACATCCCTTGTGGATCTTTGCTTGTAAAAGGATTTTTACAAGGTTGAAAGAAATCTCAAGGACCGCAGGTCGCTTGGGGACTGGATGTAGGCACAGGTTGTTGCCGAACCAGTATAAAAACTCTTGTGTGTTTGTCTCCTTCTTCCCTACTCTTTTACTTTCTGTTGTGCATTTAATTTCTGCTTTTACTTTTTGTTAAGTTTCTCTTCTACTCCTCATTCTCTTAACAATTTAGTAAAAGCCTTAGAAGAGTAATTTTTAATTAGTAAAGGTTTATGAATAATTAATTCAACCCCCCGTTCTTAATTATTCTGAGGCCACTTGATCCAACAAAAACAACTCCCGAATCTTTCACACTTAAAGTTTGTAGACCACACCTTTACGGTTTTTCCGACATTTTCCTAGAATAAATATTGGTGGCGACTCCGCGTATTTTCCTTTCTTGGAAGACGCACCCATGAGTCTCGCATCGCCCTTCCGCCGAAGGGTAGGTTGCGACACCCTACCTACATTATGGAGCCCTAAATACAAGGCCCAAAAATAATGAAACTTTAATCTAATATGTACAAAGATAAGTGGGCTCATACTTAGCCCATGGGCCTGAAATCTACCCTAAGGCTCATGAGAACCCTAGGGCCTTCTCTTGCATCTTTGGCCCAATCTACTTGGAGTCTTCTATACAATGCCCTTGCGGGGTAGGATTGCATCATGAACCCGTTGATGGGTTTCCCTCTTAGGGTGGGGGGGGTCCTTGCACTTATGAGTTTCATGACCCACTTTTCCACAAAAATTGAAAATGGTTACTTCTTCACCATGCACAACCTTTTTTGCCTTTGAAACCATGGCTAAATTTGTCCTTGGGGTTTCTTTGCACCTTAATAATTTTATGAAGAGCTTCATCACCTCCAACAAATTTTCCTAGGTTATCTCTCAAGGTTCCTATCTCCTTGTATTGTTTTTCAATCTCGGGTGGTAGTTCCTTTAAGACCTCGCGTCCTCTTTTTCAACTTATCGAGCTCATTATTAGCAAGATTTATTTCATTTTGAAATCAGAGCTTTTGTTTAAGCATTTAATTGTACTCTTCTTCAGAATCTTCACGAGTTGAAGTTAAGGATTTCACCCTTTCTTCCAAGTCTCGATAATCCTTAAGAAGAATTTTTCGTCCACTGGATACCTTTTCGTCCAATAATGTCTTGACCTCCTTACAAACAAAGTTGTCTTGTAGATCACCAGCTGAAGTGGTTTCCAGAACAAAATCAACTAAATGAGCTTGATTAGTTTTCTTGAGATCCTCATGCTCTCTTTCAAGATGTTGAAAACATTTGTTTAGTTTTCTATAAGCTTTAGAGACGCAATCAGAGACAGACAAAATTTGATTATTCCTTTAATTAAATATTTTATAGATTCAAATATTACCTCTTCACTATCAGAGTTGACAATGTCATCAAGCTGAGGATCCTCATCATCTTAACTTGCATCCAGTGTTGGTTCAACTTTATAGGTGGACACATTAGCCATCAGACACAAGTTGGCTTCTTCCTCATTGTCCTCGTCAAACGATGAATCGTCCAAGTCTTCCCAAGTGCTCATGAGACTTTTCTTTTTGGACTTGAATAATTTTTTCTTTTTATTCTTTGGTTTTTCAAGGTCAGGACATTCTAACATGAAGTGCCCTGACTTATTGCACTTATAGAAAATGATTGGACTTTTCTCTTTCTTGCTGAAGGATCTTTTGGATGAACCGATGAACCTAGAGGAGTTCTAGTTTTTCTACATCTTTCTTATCTTTTTTGTGATTAGACTTAGCTCGTCATCTTCTTCATTAGAGTCCTCATCATCAGATTCTTCTTCTCAAGTATCATTAATAGTAAAGGCCTTGAATAATGACTCTTTAGAAACATAGTTGCATTTTAGTCTTTGCATCGTAAGGGCTAGTGACTTCCCTTTCTTTGTTCCTTCATCTTGAGCAAGCTCTTTCTCATGGACTTTAAGAATCCCAACAAGTTCAAGAGTCATTGAATCAATATTCTTAATGACTCTTAATGTTGTAATCTACGGTCTCTACTTTCTAGATAAACTTCATAAGATTTATCAATGTGATCATAATTATCATAATGTCTACCTAGAGAGCGAAGCTGATTCAGAATAGTTTGGAAGTGTTGAAACATGGTTTGGATATCTTCTCCATCTTCCATACTGAAGAATTAATACTTACATGTTAGAAGGCTCAACACGTTACATTTTACCTCAGAGGACCCTTCATAAATTTTGACTTATGTTCATTTGTCCATTTGTCTTTGGAAATCTCATTCTTCTGAGCATCTAAAGGATATGATTGCCCTTTTCTACGATATCCCACATATCAATGTGAGTGGATTCAAAAAAGGCAATTGTTTTTTTCCTTCCAGTAGTCATAGTTGGCTCCCTTGAACATGAGAGGCTTGCTCATAACATATCCTTCTTCCATCATTTCAGGAATTTTCTTTCTTTTACTTTGTTAAGAGCTCAACCTAGAGGCCAAGCTCTAATAACAACTAAAGTACTTGAAACATACTAAAAGAGGGTTGGAATGGTGTGATGGATAAAAGGTTAGTCTCTAAAAAACTTATGAAAATTTTTCTCAAACAAATATCAATGGACAATGGGTTTCGTCCAAAAGGTTCAAAATCACGTTGTGCTTAAGAAATCAGTTCACAAAGCTTGGATACAATAATGTAGAAGTAACTTATAGAAAAGAACTAGTTATATAGAAGTAGTAAAGAAAACAAAGGTTTTATACTGGTTCATCCCAACTCTTGAGCTACGTCCAGTTCTTCTTCAAACCTTGAAGGCTTCCACTTATCAATTCTTTGATCATAACCAAGTATTCTCTATACCACTTTTGGCTACAATGAGTACTCTCTATGCCACTCCTGGTACTATCCTTAATCAATGAAACTTGCTAACTAAGTACAACTAAGATTCACTTAATTCACTCAAGTTTCTTTCATCCAGTAAGACTGATACCATTGCAAAACTTTGATTGTTATGTCTCAAATTATTCTCTTGTTATTCAACAACTTAACACGAACATCTTCAAGCTTTATATAGACTTCAAAGCTTCAATCTGTTGAGAGATTATTGCTAGCCGTTGTTTAATAGCTTTGACAGTTGACACAAGGCTACTACTGTGCAGAGAAAGGGAGTAGGTACCATAAACACTTGTTGCAACATATCTTCATAGAAGTACAATTTTCCGATGTCGCCTTGTGCTCAGAGCTGACTTTGTAGCATACAAATTGAAAATAACATTAAAAGCATAGGACAAATGGAATTAAGAATTGTCGCAACATGCCCTTTTGCGGGCGAGCGAGGCGAGGCTCACGGGTGCGCTTTCCAAAGGAGGAAAGATGCGCGGAGTCGCCACCAATGTTTATTTGTGGAAAACGTCGGAAAAACTGAAGGAAACCGGTCAAAAAGAATATTCCAAGTTCGGGAGTTGTATTTACGTTTGAGGAAGGTATTAGCACCTCTCACATTTCTCTCAAAGGACAACAGCCTATTTTTTAGAATTGTGTGAAATTGTGTTACCTTAACTTTTATTTCTTTTTATTTTTTGAGGTCGACAAAAGCGGGGCTCTTGCTCCTACGTACCCTCCATCGAAGAGGAAATCAGACCTACGTAGTTCTTTTTTAAGAGTGAATCAAGCGATTCTTTTTACTTGGAAGATGATCATTTTAAGGCGTTGGACCTCAAAAACGATCCATTTACTTGGTAAGAAAAACTGAGATATTGAACTTTCAAATCCTTTTTTAGTGATTTTTTGGTGGACGAGCTTGACTTTGCGAGTTGATTTTAGCCTTAGTTTCACTTTAGATTAGTCTATTCAATTAAGAAAGAGAAATCCCAAAGAGAAATGTCCGATTGATTTTTTCGCTTATTTATTTTACCTAAAGGTATTTTTTATTATTATATTATTATTTTACCTCTTTTTTGATTTCCAACATGGTTACGGCACGACCGAATGGTCGGATTTCATTTTAACAGAAATTAACGGATATTACAAATCAAATGATCGGTGGAAATTTATTTTATTTGTTGATTAGGTGAGAAATGACTGAAGCACGTCAAAAGGGGGTATGGAAAGTAAATGAAACGAGAATAAAAGTACACAAAACAAATGGGGACCACCACGGGTACATAGAATGAATTGAAAAGCTCGATTTGGGGTACTTACCGGTTGAAGACAACAAAAACACCAATAACATAATATACATATATACAGGCTTGGCGAACGAACCGATCGGGAAAATAACAAAACCCACATTTCCAAGTCACCGGAGGCTCCGCACTTGATGGTGGAGGACGCATGAACAGCGCTAGGCAATCAATTCATGGGTCTCCGAACAAGATTTCGAGGGTGGAGGATAGGCGAACAGCGCTAGGCAATCAATTCGCGGGGCTCCAGACTCAATGGTGGAGGATGCATGAATGACAATCAATTCATGGGGCTCCGAATAAAACTTGAGGGTGGAGGATAGGCAAACAACACTAGGCAATCAATTCGCGGGGCTCCAGACTCGTTGGTGGAGGATGCATGAATGACAATCAATTCATGGGGCTCCGAATAAAAGTTGAGGGTGGAGGATAGGCGAACAGCGCTAGGCAATCAATTCGCGGGGCTCCAGACTCGTTGGTGGAGGATGCATGAATGACAATCAATTCATGGGGCTCCGAATAAAAGTGGAGAATGGAGGATAGGCGAACAACGCTAGGCAATCAATTCGTGGGGCTCCAGACTCGTTGGTGGAGGATGCATGAATGACAATCAATTCATGGGGCTCCGAATAAAAGTGGAGAATTGAGGATAGGGGAACAGCGCTAGGCAATCAATTCGCGGGGCTCCAAACTCGTTGGTGGAGGATGCATGAATGACAATCAATTCATGGGACTCCGAATAAAAGTTGAGGGTGGAGGATAGGCGAACAACGCTAGGCAATCAATTCGTTGGTGTCGCAACGTGCCCTTCGCGGGCGAGCGAAGGCGAGGCTCACGGGTGCGCTTTCCAAAGGAGGAAAGATGCGCGGAGTCGCCACCAATGTTTATTTGTGGAAAACGTCGGGAAAACCGAAGGAAACCGGTCAAAATGAAAATTCTAAGTTCGGGAGTTGGATTTACGTTTGAGGAAGGTATTAGCACCTCTCACGTTTGTCTCAAAGGACAACAGCCTATTTTTTAGAATTGTGGAAATTGTGTTACCTTAACTTTTATTTCTTTTTATTTTTTGAGGTCGACAAAAGCGAGGCTTTTGCTCCTACATACCCTCCATCGAAGAGGAAATCAGACCTACGTAGTTCTTTCTTATGCGTGAATCAAGTGATTCTTTTTACTTGAAAGGTGATCATTTTAAGGCGTTGGACCTTAAAAATGATCCATTTTACTTGGAAAGAAACTGAAATGATAAACTTTCAAAACCCTATTTTGTGGACGAGCTTGACTAGGCGAGTTGATTTTAGCCTTAATTTCACTTTAGTTATTAGTCAATTCAATTAAGAATAAGAAATCCTTAAGAGAAAACGTCCGATTGATTTTTCGCTTTACTTTACTAAAAGGTATTTTTTGATTATTATATTATTATTTTACCTCTTTTTTGATTTCCAACGTGGTTACGGCACGACCGAACGGTCGAAATTCATTTTAACCAAAATTAACGGATGATACAATTCAAACGATCGGTGGAAATTTATTTTATTTTTAGATTAAGCGAGAAATGACTTAAATAAATGGCTTAAGCACGTCAAAAGGGGGTATAAAAAGCAAATGAAAACGAGAATAAAAATACATGAAACAAAATGTGGACCACCACGGGTACATAGAATGAATTGAAAAGCTCGGTTTGAGGTACTTTCCCGTTGAAGACTGAAGAAAACGAAGAACAAACGATGAATGTTGAAGAACGGTCGAGAATCTTCGCGTAATTACTCACGGAAACGTTACGGAAACGTTACGGAAGCGCCTCGGCTTGGATTTTCTTCACGGAAATAATTTTCCTCAGCAATTTCGAGAGAGAGAGAAGTGCCAAGAAGGCTGAACCCTTTTCTTCTTCACTCCTCCCCCTATTTATAGCAAAATAGGGGAGGAGCTTGCCACCCAGCTCGCCCAGGCGAGCAAGGTTGCTTCCTCCAGAAGCAACAACCTTCTGGAGGAAGGATCTGGAAGGCCCAAGTGGGCTAGATTGCTATTTGTACCCCCTTTTTACTAAATGCACCCCCTTCTATTTTTTTGGTAATTCTTTTTCCGTAACGTTACGAAACTTCACGAATTTCGTAACGATACTTATTTTTCTTCCGTAAGGTTACGAATCCTTACGGATTATGTATTTACTCTTTTTTAGCTTTCAAAGAAGTTACGGAAACTTACGGATTGCGCAAAAACACCTCTTTTCGATTTCCGCCACATTACGGAATTTCACGGATTGCACAAGCCTGCTTCCTTTTGATTTCTGACACGTCTCGGGACTTCATTCATTGTGCAACAAAGGACGCCAAGTGTCTCGAAGTGGCCAATCAAAGGTTGTATATCATCAAATAATAATCCCCGGACAAAATTAGGGTATCACAGGAGGATAGGCGAACAGCGCTAGGCAATCAATTCACGGGGCTCCAGACTCGATGGTGGAGGATGCATGAATGACAATCAATTCATGGGGCTCCGAATAAAAGTTGAGGGTGGAGGATAGGCAAACAGTGCTAGGCAATCAATTCGCGGGGCTCCAGACTCGTTGGTGGAGGATGCATGAATGACAATCAATTCATGGGGCTCCGAATAAAAGTGGAGAATGGAGGATAGGCGAACAACGCTAGGCAATCAATTCGCGGGGCTCCAGACTCGTTGGTGGAGGATGCATGAATGACAATAAATTCATGGGGCTCCAAATAAAAGTTGAGAATTGAGGATAGGCGAACAGCGCTAGGCAATCAATTCGCGAGGCTCCAAACTCGTTGGTGGAGGATGCATGAATGACAATCAATTCATGGGGCTCCGAATAAAAGTTGAGGGTGTAGGATAGGCGAACAGCGCTAGGCAATCAATTCGCGGGGCTCCAGACTCGTTGGTGGAGGATGCATGAATGACAATCAATTCATGGGGCTCCGAGTAAAAGTTGAGGGTGGAGGATAGGCGAACAGCGCTAGGCAATCAATTCACGGGGCTCCAAACTCGTTGGTGGAGGATGCATGAATGACAATCAATTCATGGGGCTCCGAATAAAAGTGGAGAATGGAGGATAGGCGAACAGCACTAGGCAATCAATTCGCGGGGCTCCAGACTCGTTGGTGGAGGATGCATGAATGAAAATCAATTCATGGGGCACCGAACAAAAGTGGAGAATGGAGGATAGGTGAACAGCGCTAGGCAATCAATTCATGGGGCTCCTGACTCGTTGGTGGAGGATGCATGAATGACAATCAATTCATGGGGCTCCGAATAAAAGTGGAAAATTGAGGATAGGCGAACAGTGCTAGGCAATCAATTCGTGGGGCTCCAAACTCGTTGGTGGAGGATGCATGAATGACAATCAATTCATGGGGCTCCGAATAAAAGTGGAGAATTGAGGATAGGCGAACAGCGCTAGGCAATCAATTCACGGGGCTCCAAACTCGTTGGTGGAGGATGCATGAATGACAATCAATTCATGGGGCTTCGAATAAAAGTGGAGAATGGAGGATAGGCGAACAGCGCTAGGCAATCAATTCGCGGGGCTCCAGACTCGTTGGTGGAGGATGCATGAATGACAATCAATTCATGGGGCTACGGATAAGATTTGTTGGCAGGACCGAATGGTCCACCAGTTTTTTCCACCTAAAAAGGGAAACATGCTTTTGCAAAGAAAAATAAATCATTTGCGAGAGCACCATATCCTAGAGAAGCAATATACACATGCCAAAGGTAATTTTCCTTGTAACCGAAAATGAAGGGCAGGATGTCAACATTTAGCTTTTAAATGAACATTCAGGGGGAACATCGAGTCAAACTAAAACTGGGAATAAATCACTCATAGTGTATAAAAACTCACACAGGCAAGTGTTTTACCCTAATCTCAAACCATAACTGCACCATGACTTTATTTTGCACACGATTTCCTATCGATCCAAAAGATCACACGCACGATCACGGATCAATAGGATCTTCTCGAGGGTAGTGTTTTTGGAGAGGAAGCTAGGTGTTTCGGTCTTTTCCTCTTTGTTTAAGTGGGACGGGATGTCGCCAGACGAGAATGACTTTGAATGGCAATCCCAAAGGAAGAACCACCAAAAATGGGTTTTCCTTTGCCGGCAATCATTTACCTTGCCGAAAATTTATCTGGTCTGAAGATCTTCTGTTCTCTTTCTTTCATTGATCGGGAATTACTTTGTTTTCCTCCGATCTTTTCCTTTTTACTTTCTTCCGATCTTTTGATCGGGAATCCTTCTTTTCCTTTCTTTTCATTTTTTTTTCTTTTCTTTCTTCTCATTTCTTTCCTTACTTCTCGTTTCTCCCTCTCCATTTCTTTCTTTGGGAAATTAGGTTTCAGCATTCGTTATTTGCTCTCCCTTGAGGAGATTCTGTTGTCCTTTGCTTCGGGGGAAAGGATGAGGATTTCTTTTTATAGGCCAAGGTTCAAAGTAGTCTAAGGTCGTGTCTCAATGGGGTCTTTTATCGTGGGAGCCCGATCTTGTTATCTGGGGCACAACAAATTCGTGTGTCAAGGTGTCGGTCTCGGGTTGAACTTCCATATTATTCCACAAGGCACACGTAACAATGATGATTTGGAAACAACGTGCAAAATTAGTCATGGCCACAGCTAGGGGGGCACTCAAGCATCCAGTTTATGGCATTGTGATACTACGGTTGGGGATTTGCACAAATAGACCCAACGTTTCCAAATTATGTTCTTTCATCGATTCAATGAAACCATTCACTCTTATCTCGACCATTCAGGAAAATAAACTCTTAGCGTCAGTCCCTTGTTTCCAAAAGATACGTTTGCTCTCTATGAATGATTTATGCTTCCTACGACCATAACATGTCGACCTTTGAGGTCTTCCTTTCTTTTTTCTTTTTGTTTCATTTTTATGTTCACAAAAACTATACATCCATTGCCATTTACGAGAAAACTTTTCTTTGTACACCTTCATGACGAACTTTTTCTGTATACGCATTAGTACACTTTTTCTTTACGTCAACACGGTCTATATACAAACCCTATTCATGTTCAAAGATTTCCTTTTTTTGTTTTTTCCCACACACACCCGCAGTTTATACAAAAGTTTCTTCATATACACTCGTCACTCACACACACAAGAATTTCTTTTCACACATTATTTACACACACAAAATCCTTTTATACATATTTTCCTTTTACATATAAATAAAAACCTTTTTCTTTTCTTTATGAACATGACATTTATTCACAACGCTTCTTTCTTTTTATCAGGATTTTTGGTTCATTTTATTTTTTAGGACGATGTTCCTCAATGAAAAAAACTCTACACGGTTCCGGAATTTCAATAAACACTATTGACAACAATGAAGTAAACACTAACATAACGGTTCAAATGACATGTATGCACAAAACAAGAGTCAATCAAAACGAAACAAACATTAGTCCCTCAGTCATACAAAATAAAATGATCCGTAACAGATAAAAGAGGAAAGATAAAAAGAGAATAAGGATCTAGGGATCTCCTGGTCATGTGGCTCCGCTCCCTCCCAAGAAGTCAAGTAAATTTGTCATCTCCTCGTCCATGCGGGCCTCATCTGCATCGCCGGGAGCCACTGCGGGTGCCTCCCCTGCCTGGGCCTCAGGCCAATCCCCGGGCCATGCGACCTCTTCCCTGAACTGGTCCGAAGTAGGGCATGGAAAAGGAGGGAAACCCTGGCTCTGCAGGCTAAGGCTGAGTTGGTAGAGGCAGTCATGGGTCTGCACGTGCACCCTGTGGTTGGCCGCCTGTTGGCGAACCAAATGTCGTAAATACCGCTCTATGTCAAATGACCCAGCTGGGTCAGCCTAAGGAGGTGGCGGCGGTGCGTCTGGGGCCAGCGGGTCGCCACCCTGCGCCTGTCTGGGCGTGCAATACTTCTCTATGAAAGCCCGGTTGATCGGCGGTCGAATCACCTTACTAGGTGTGACAGGAACCCCGAACGACTGGCAGAGACCCGTGATCAATGCCGGAAAACCCAGGGCGCTGTTAGACTTATCTGGGTCTAAAGGGTGCCTGGTTGGTGGCACACCTGCAAATAAATAAATGGCATCAGTGATCAACTGAGCCATATGAACGCTCATCCGTGTCAGGATGGCATACACCAGCTGACACTTCGGCAGAGGGAGGTCGGAATTATGATCGTTGGGCAGGATGTTGCTGAGCAGCAACATCATCCATGTCTGGCTCAAGGTAGTCATGTTGGTGCGCATGATTCGCACCCGTCTCCCGGCAGCGGTCCGGGCAAAATCTTGACCTGGTATGCATAGCAGCTGAGCGATGGCCTCCTCATCAAATCCATCGGCCCGGTTCCTCCTCTGACCGTATTCGCACTCTTGGCCCTCCTCCAATACTAGCGGATATCCCAGGAACTGACTGAGGGCGTCTGCATCGAAAGGAATCCACTGGCCCCTCACCCACGACCGGAGGTCCCGTACGCCCTCCTCTGTAGGCCAAGCATTGGCGTAAAACTCGAGGACTATATCTGGATCAAACTTGGCCATGAGAGTGACCAGCGACGTCCAACGCCGGCGAGCTATCTCCTCCTAGAAATCCGTGTACTCGTCGTCCCTGAGTTGGACGCGTCTCTCTCGATGGAAGGACCATCCCTTGATGGCTTCGAAACGCTGCTGGTGCTCAGCGCTCCTGAAACGATGGCTATCGAACTCAGGAGCAGCACTAGTCCCTGCGGCCGCGGCGTCCTTCCTAGATCTCTTTGAGGCAAGCTTCCTCGGGGCCATTTCCTATGAAGACAAACATTTGGGAAAGTTAGTCTACAAGATAATGCCTATTTTAACACAAAAATGACATGCTAATCCTTCCGATTTAGAACAAACTCATGCACACATTTAATGTAACACATTTATGAACATGCGTATGTGTAAAATATCCTACTATTTATGTCAACATACAAGGACATCCAACACATTCTAGTTACCACACACATATATACATCTTTGAAAAGAACACACATTCTCGTGCTCAAGCCATTGTGTCAAAATTTACACGTAATCACATCCTAAATATTTTGCTATCACAAACTACCTACACATATTTGAAGTATTTATCATACAAATTTTGTTGTTTCACTCACATTTATTTATATGCACATTGGAAAGCTAATTACATCATGCACATACTTGCATTTGAAAAGGAAATTCCACGCCATCATATATTCATTTAGGAAGCGTCCTAAGGCCCTTTTTGACATGGGTACATTTTCTAAAAGGCTCCTAATGCTACCTATCCTCAAATACGCACATGTTAAAAGGCATTTTTGCCACCCATTCACACTTTGCAAGGCATTTTATGCCATATATTCACATATATTGAAAGGTGTTTTCCATGCTACCTATATTCACACACATATATACATACCATTGAAAGGTATTTTCCATGCTACCTAGATGTAAAGTAACCCTCATGGGGCAGCAAAATTCTAGTAAAAACCCTTTCAACCATGTCCTAATTTTCACGCCTTTCCACTTTTAAAACCAAAATTTAGATTTTTAGGCATAAGTCATGCTTCCTTGCATTGGAGTTAAGAGCTTGGGTTCCTAAGCTTGGAATTGCATTTGGGCACCCATTCCGAATCCCCTATGATGTCCCTATGTATATAAAACAATCCCACCATCCCAATCTTACCAAACCATATTCATATGTCATTGGGGCATTTCACCGAGCACTTGGTGGGCACATGTTTAGGCATAAATTGCAAGAGAATGGGGGCAATGTGGCATGCCCCATTGCTTCAGAATACAACATAGGCCTAAGGCCATCCCCTACAACCCCTTAACTCTAACAAATCAAGCATGAAAAGCAACCCAAAACTGCCCCACAAATATGAGCACATTCTCACAATTTATAGCACCAAAAGATGAACAAAATGCACCAATGGAAAGCTAAAAACTCAAGGATTGAATACTTATTTGCTGGAGTGAGTAGGAATACAAAAAATGAAAGCAAAATGCAACCAAAAGTGGCTTGTGGGAGCAAAAACCGAGAGCCTCATGAGTTCTCTCTTTTTGAATGAGGAGGGGAAGTTTTTGGGTGCAGAAAACGTTCCCCACCCTCATTTTTTATAATCTGATGCAGGGGTTGCTCGCCCAGGTGAGCTAACCTGCAAATTTTTTTTTAGGGGAAACATAACCATGGCCCCCCCTACAAGTTAGCATTCGCCTACTCGAACCTACTTAAGTTAGATCAAGCATCCATTACTTATTTTAAACAAACAATAGTAATAATTACTGTGAATTCAAAGGATACTGGGCTGCCTTACAGCGACGTTTTCTGCTTGTCCAGCGCCGGGAAGGGACAATGATCTGTCGGACGTGACCCTATCCTCCATTTGCATCCGTCCCTAAGTACCTGAAAGTAGGAAATAGACAATGCGCTGCAAACCGTGACCGGGTCGTCGTCTTACCTTGGTTGATTTCTGCTGTCAACTTCGTCTTGACTTCTGATCGTGGCCCAAGACGATTCTGCCCCTGTTATCACAAAATATGCATGTGTACGTGCATGCATGAATATTTTCAATACAATGATCTTCTTAGTGAAAGCTGGTTAGGTTCAGTTTTAAATAAGCGTTTGGGGCACCCCATGAACTGAGCAAAAAGGGCTCAGGTTATTACAAACTAACACAAGGTTTAAAACCAAAGTGAGGACTGAAGCCTCAACCCATGTTCTCTTCTTTTAAAGAAACGTCACGAGACAATTACAGCGGAAGGGAATCCCTGGAGGAAACCAAGAAGAACAAAAAACTCATAAATAAAAGAACATGCAGCGGTTCCCTCAATTGCCCCAGACTTCAAGCGTAATATCACTTAACGACATCGGAGTTCATGGGCAAGGGTAGCTCCTCGCCATCCATGTCGATGAGTATCAGAGCACCCCCAGAAAAAGCCCTTTTTACAATGAAAGGTCCTTCGTAATTTGGGGCCCACTTCCCTCGATTATCCTTAACAGTGTGGGATATCTTTTTCAGCACAAGGTCCCCCTCGTTGAACTTGCGCGGGCGTACCTTCTTGTCGAACGCGTTCTTTATCCTTTGTTGATACAGGTGCCCATGGCTCATGGCCGTCAAACGCTTACCTTCAATAAGGTTGAGTTGGTCGTAGCGTGTTTGAGCCCACTCTGACTCTTCTACGCCTGATTCCGCTAGTATCTTCTAGGAAGGGACCTCTACCTCAAATGGGAGTACCGCTTCCATCCCATAAACCAAGGAATATGGCGCTGCCCCAGTAGAAGTTTGTACCGAGGTTCTACATTCGTGCAGGGCGAAAGGCAGCATCTCATGCCAATCTTTGTATGACACCGTCATCTTCTGAAGAATTTTCTGAATATTTTTATTTGCAGCCTCTACAGCCCCATTCATCTTTGGCCGATAAGGGGTAGAGTTATGATGCTGGATCCTGAAATCCCAGCACATTTCCTGCATCATCTTGTTGTTCAGATTGGTGCCATTGTCAATAATGATCTTCCTATGGAGTCCGTATCGACAAATCAGCTCCCTCTTTATGAATCTGACCACCACACTTCTCATGACATTAGTATAAGAAGCCGCTTCGACCCATTTGGTGAAGTAATCTATCGCCACAAGAATAAAGCGATGACCATTCGAAGCTTTGGGTTCGATGGCTCCAATGACATCTATCCCCCACATGGAAAAGGGCCAAGGGGCGGACATAACATTCAGAGGATGAGGCGGAACATTAACATTGTCCGTGTATGCTTGACATTTATGACATTTCCTTACATGGGCGCAGCAATCGCTTTCCATAGTGAGCCAGTAATAACCGGCTCTAAGGATCTTCCTGGCCATAGCATGCCCATTGGCAGGTGTCCCAAATGAACCCCCGTGGATTTCCTCAATCATGTAGTTCGCCTCTTTGGCATCTACGCATCGTAGGAGGGTCATGTCGTGGTTTCGTTTGTACAAGATGGTACCACTCACAAAGAAACCAGTAGCCAATCTCCTTAACGTTCTTTTGTCATTGTCGGAAATCCCTGGTGGATATTCTTAGTTCTCAACATATTGTTTGATGTCGAAGTACCACGGTTTCCCGTCCCGCTCTTCCTCTATCGCACAACAATGTGCTGGCTTGCCCTGAGATCTGAACTCGATGTACGACAGATCTCTGTGTGGGGCAAGTTGAAACATGGATGCCAGGGTGGCCAATGCATAGGCCATTTGGTTCTCTTCCCGAGGTATGTGGTGGAAAGAAATGTCGTCAAAAAATTCGGCTAACTTCAAGATGTGAGTTTGATAGAGTATCAACTTCGGATCCCTAGTTTCCCATTCTCCTCTCAACTGGCGTATTACCAAAGCTGAGTCTCCATACACTTTGAGTAGTTTTACACCAAAATCAATGGCCGCTTGAATCCCAAGCGTGCACGCTTCATATTCGGTCATATTGTTGGTACAATCGAAACCTAGCCTGGCCGTGAAAGGAATACACTAATCATCCGGGGATACAAGGACTGCCCCTACTCCATGGCCCAAAGCATTAGATGCCCCATCGAAGCAAACAATCCATTTGTCTATGTCCTCATGCGTTCGCTTCTCTTCGAACAGGGCCATGATATCTTCATCCGGGAACTCAGGGTGCATCGGCCGATAATCTTGGAGGGGTTGCTGGGCCAAATAATCTGCCAAGGCGCTTCCCTTTACCGCCTTTTGGGTGATGCACACAATATCGAATTCAGATAGTAGTACCTGCCACCTAGCGATTTGTCCTGTGAGGGCCGGTTTCTCAAAGATGTATTTCACGGGATCCATTTTGGAAATAAGCCACGTGGTATGACTGAGCATGTACTGCCTAAGACGATGTGACGCCTATACCAGGGCGCAGCATGTCCTTTCCAGCATTGAGTAATTCATCTCACATGCGGTAAACTTCTTGCTTAGGTAGTAAATGGCTTGTTCATTTTTCCCAGAGTCATCGTGTTGACCCAACACGCATCCCATAGACTCGTCTAACACAGTCATGTACAGGAAAAGAGGTCTTCCTGTTATAGGTGGCATGAGCACCGGGGGATTTGCGAGGCTCTGTTTGATCTTCTCGAAGGCCTCTAGGCAGTCGTTGTTCCATAGGACCGCCTGGTTCTTACGTAATAGCTTGAAGATGGGCTCACACGTAGGGGTGAGTTGCGAGATAAATCTCGCGATGTAATTCAATCTGCCCAAGAAACCTCGAACCTGCTTCTCCGTGCGCGGCTCTGGCATTTCAAGAATGGCCTTCACTTTCTCGGGATCTATCTCTATCCCTTTCTGACTTACGATAAATCCCAGCAACTTCCCTGACTTTACCCCGAAGGTGCACTTGGTTGGGTTTAGCTTCAGTTGGTACTTCCGCAACCTTCCAAAAAGCTTACGCAGATTGATGAGGTGTTCGTCCTTGGTTCGAGATTTGGCAATCATGTCATCTACATAGACCTCTATCTCCTTATGCATCATGTCATGGAACAATGCTACCATGGCACGCTGATAGGTTGCCCCAGCATTTTTCAGCCCGAAGGCCATCACTTTGTAGCCGAACGTTCCCCATAGGGTGACGAAAGTAGTTTTCTCCACATCTTCGGGTGCCATCTTTATCTGATTATACCCCGAGAAACCATCCATAAATGAGAAAAAGGCGAACTTGGCTGTATTATCTACCAGTATATCAGTGTGTGGCAGGGGAAAATTGTCCTTAGGACTGGCTCAGTTTAAGTCCCGATAGTCTACGCACATTCGCACCTTGTCGTCCTTTTTTGGGACCGGGACAATGTTGGCCACCCACTCCGGGTATCGAGCTACAGCTAAGAAACCCGCATCAAACTGCTTTCTCACTTCTTCTTTGATTTTTAAAGACATCTCGGGTCTCATCCTTCGTAGCTTTTGCTTAACTGGGGAAGACCCAGGATTCAATGGCAACTTATGCTGCACAATGTCGGAGTCCAGACCGGGCATGTCTTGGTATGACCACGCAAAGACGTCTTGATATTCTTCAAGAAGGGTTATCAAGCATTGGCGGATAAGTGCGGTCATACCGGTTCCTACTTTTACTTCTTTCTTTCCCTCTCCCTAAGTTTACCAGTTCGGTTTCCTCTTGGTGAGGCTTCATTTCGCGTTCTTCCTGAGCGATCAACCTCTCCAACTCTAATGAAAGGATGTCCTCTTCCTCTTCTTCGTTGATCGTTTGGCTTACATCTTGGTCGAAATCGATTGTCAAACCCTCGTTGTTAGGATCCTCAAAGAATCGACCCTCACATCTATACCAATCAAGATAAAAGAAACAAAAACATGCAAAATGATATGAGAAAAGGTGGAACTGCAAGAACAGATGAAACAAGATCTCTTTGTTTATTTAATAAGGTAGGTTTCACAAAACAAAAGAGAAAGGAAACTATAGCCTCTAATTACATTGAATCAGCGGTATAGACCTTTAACTGGCTTATCACGCGCCAGTTCCCCACTTGGGAATCGAGATGGCATGGTTGCACGAAATTTGGCGAGTCTTGAGGGAACTCCTCTCCTATTGCTGCCACCTCTTCCTCGAACATTATTCCAGCACTGGTGAAACACTGGTTTACATGGTCGAGCCATGCCCTATCCGCCCGGAGTCTTAACGGCGCATTCCTCCTTCTCGGCATCCCGGGTTCATATCCCAACCCATATTTGTATGGGTTTCCCCTAATATCGACCACGTCGGCATTCCCGAGGACGTCCTTGCCCAGACCCATTCCAGGCTCACAACCGTGCTTGAGCATCACCCGTGCCACCATTATGGCTGCATTAGAGAGAGAGGGTAGCAACGGGCTCGTTTCCATAGAGGCACAACTCACCAGCTTGAAGGATTGGAAAGTTGTTTCCAATGATTCTTCCGCTGCTTCTACATATGGTGCGGAGGAGGGGCAGCTCACTAGCATATCCTCTTCGCCTGACACTATCACCAAAAGTCCACCAACCGCGAACTTCAATTTCTGGTGAAGCGTCGAAGGGACCACTCCCAGCGCATGAATCCAAGGTCTCCCCAAGAGGCAGCTGTAGGCGGGATTTATGTCCATCACTTGAAAGACCACATTGCAAGTGTGGGGGCCTATCTGAATGGGGATGTCGATTTCCCCCATCACTTCCCACTGAGTACCGTCAAAGGCTCGTACCACCATCGAACTTGGTTTTAAACGTGACGCACTAAAAGGAAGCTTCTCCAAGGTGGTCTTTGGCATCACGTTTAAACTTGAACCATTGTCGATAAGTACCTTTGCGACGACATGGTCCATGCATCTTACAGACACATGTAGAGCCTTGTTGTGCCCTCTCCCCTCAACGGGAATCTCTTCTTCCGCAAACGCGATATAGTTATTGGTGGTTATATGATTAACGATGCCTTCAAAACCCTCAACTGAGATGTCGTGTGCTACGTGGGCTTCATTGAGGACCTTTATCAATAGCGCACGATGAGGCTCGGAGTTTATAAGTAGTTCCAGCAAAGAGATCCTTGCTGGAGTTTTATTCAGTTGCTCAACTACCTTAAACTCGCTTTGTTGGATGAGACGAAGGAACTCATGAGCCTCTTCCAAAGTCAACGCCTTTCCTTGAAGACCTTCTTTCTTTTCAGCCCCTCTTTCCACCAGAGGATCCACTTATTTTGAGGGGGTGGCTATGTCTATGGGCTCTTGGATCATGGGCGCCTTCCCCTTGGAGGGAAATTCCGCCGAGTGAGGGGGAGCGAACACCCGGCCACTGCGGGTTACGCCACTAAGGCCGGTGATGTTGGTCACCTTGGTTGACAAGGAGTCAACTTCGGTTGCAACTCTTTCTCCAAAAGAGGGAGGAGTATATTTCCACGGAACGGCCTAATTGCTTTGATATGCAAACGGCGTTGGCTTGGGTGCTGTCGGGGGGTACATGGGCCTGGAGCCGATCCCTTTCCTAGTAAAACATATTACTAGGGCTTTGGGGGTTGGGGGAACCTTCTTTTCTTCCGACAGCATGCAAATCTGTGGTTCTTCCCTACCTCCTTTGGATACTTCGAGCTACCCCCAGTCCATGAGTCGTTGAAGCAATTCTTCCATCGCGAGACAGGTTTCCATGTCGTGTGACTCCCCGAGGTGAAACAAACATTCGTCCCTTTCATCTCCGCCATGGGAGACCATGCATGCCGCTTACATCGACTGGTAGATGAAGCGTCTAGATGTAGCCACATCTTCTAATCTCTTTGCCCCCGACGGCCCATGCTCTTCGATGGCGTTTACGCTAGCCCCTCCATGACTGGCTAGTGGGTTGGTTTTAACGTTGGGGCCCTCCTCTTGGAATGATAGCCAGCCGGCATTTATTAGGTGTTGCACCTTATACTTGAACGGCAGGCAGGAGTCAATGTTGTGTCCGGGAGCTCCACTATGGTATGCACACTTGGCATCCGAGTTGTACCACTTGGGGTACAGTGGTTGGAAGACCTTCCCGGGTGTGGCCACCACCAAATGATTTTCCAATAATGAAGGCCACAACTCGGAGTATGCCATGGGAATAGGAGAGAAATCATCTCTCGGGGGGGGGGGGCGTGCATTATTATAGCTCGCGCCAGGAGTTGTATTATTGGTTGGCCGGGGAGTGGCTGGAGCTGTGTTGGGCAGACGTTCTTTCTGTTGCGGGAGGTCCTTTCACTTGAGTTAGAAGGGAACTCCTGGCTCGGATTGAAAAGTTTGGGGGGTTGTGCTGGTATGAGTTTTGGACATTTTGGGGTGCTTTCATCCATGTCGGGGCGGTGGTGACCGTGTGGGTATCTCCTTCCTTTTTCCTCGCGCCCACCATTGGGGCTCTTCTGTTGTTGTTGGGGGCCATGTTGGAGGCATATTCAAACTTGCCTTTTCTCAGTCCGGACTCAATTCTTTCTCCAGCAAAGACGAGATCCGCAAAGTTAGCTGGCATGTATCCTATCAGCTTTTCATAGTAGAACGTAGGCAACGTATCTACCATAATTGTGATCATCTCCCTCTCCTTCATGGGCAGGACAACTTGGGCTGCGAGATCTCTCCACCTTGGGGCATATTCTTTAATGGACTCATGTTCTCGCTTGGTCATACTCTGAAGCTGGTTCCGATCAGGAGCCATATCCGTGTTGTATTGGTACTGCCTAATGAAGGTAGTTGCCAAGTCTTTCCATGACCGGATCTGAAAAGCTTCCAGATTGGTATACCATGCCACTGCTGCTCCGGCTAAGCTGCCTTGAAAGAAATGCACCAACAGCTTTTCGTCCGCAGAATATGCCCCCATCTTTCGGCAATACATTCGAAGATGACCTTTTGGACATGTCGTCCCTTTGTATTTATCAAAATCTGGTACTTTGAACTTGGGAGGGACGATGTCAGGTACCAGACACAGATCCGCTAAATCTGAGAATGGGTAGTTGTCGAGGCCTTCTACAGCTCTCAGCCTCTCTTCAAGTAAATCAATCTTTCCCTTATCTTTTGCAAAGGAACATATTCTTTAACAGGTGCGGGTGGAGACGGGGCATGGCGGACTATGTTTGGTTGGGGCAATTCATGGGGGGCCGGATCTTTGAGGGGAAGTAGAGGGCCTAGATAGGCATCTCCTTCATCATCTTCTTGCAGGGGATAGTCGGCATAAGGAGGGAGTTGCCCCTCGAAGGTAGGGGCTTGGCTCAAATCGTCCGGAGCGGTACGGGGGGTGAAGTCCGGAGGCAAACCATAAGGGTAGGCTTGAGGACTATACCTCCGACCTAACCCCTTCGTGTTTCTGTCTCGGCCCAAGTTTATTGCAGGCTGTAGCACCGGTTCCGCTTCCCTAGCTGTATTGGAGGCGGCTGCTGTGGCATTATCTTCCATAGTTTTCTGAAGCTTTAGCATGGCCTCCGTGATAGAAGCCATTTGATCTTTTAAGGCCAATAGGTCGGCCTTCATCTGTTCTTGCACTCCCTCTTCATTATCCATTTTTCTGGATCGAGTGTTATAGGGGTGCCTTTGCGCTTTCTTAGTTATGGTGAGTTTCCTAAAGAAACAAACAACGGTGAGTATACCACCAAAACATGAATATGCTAATGAATGATCAGAGTACTTGGATCCACCTCAAGGCCTTTTTTAGATAACGTGATGAGTTCAGAACTTCTCGTTTTATAAAAAAGAACAAAGCTTTTATCTAGCCAAGATCATACAAAAGTGTTACAATAGAACCTAACGGTTTCTAATTATACGGGCCATCAAATCTATCATGTGTTGACAGTAATTGATTAGCCTGTTAATTTCCTCAGGGGCTGAACACACTTCAGCGATGGCCTTTGCTTTGGCTAATAGTCGCGGGAGGTCTTGACTTCCATTTAAGGTCAAGGCGAACCTATCCATCCACATAGTCACTTCTTGATGCAATGCATCAATCACCCTCCCTCTTGCTTCCTTTTCGGCGTACACTTGTGCGAAATCCTCTACTAGCTTTTGTTCATGGGTCACAGAATGGTTTAACTCTTCCTTGTACTGCCCTATGATGGCTAGCATGCTTCGCTCCGTGGCTTCCAAGTGTTGAGCCAAACTCCTCTTGGATCTTGAGCAAGCAGCTAATTCTTCCTTTAAGATCATGTCATGTACCCGTGACTGGTCTCTTTCCTCTCTCTGGAGCTTGAGCTCATTGTTGCTACCCCACAAAGCTCCTCAAAATTTATCTCGACCATGTTCTTCCTTGCGAGCCCTCTTGGTTTCTTGTTCAAGGGCTCTTGCAGTGGCCGCGTTTTCCTCTCGTAACTCGGTGCACTCTTTCCGGATGTTTGTAGCGGCTGACTTGAATTTTTCTTTGGCGAGTCTTGCCTTCCCTAGCTCTAATTTTAGAGCCTGGATTTCTTCATCCTCCTCCGGAGCTTCGAAGTTCTCCTCATTGACCACTTTCAACTTGGAGAGTCAATCTAACCCTCGCGTATGAACTCTTAGCCATTCGTGATAGCCACCGATGATGCCATTACGGATGCCCCTAAGTTCTTTATCTTTCTTCAACGGACTTCTCCATGCCTTGTGGACTCTTTGTACAACCTTGAGACTTTGCGCGCCGAAATCTCTCACAAGGAAAGGCGAGAGGCTCTCTTCCGTTGGCGCTCCCCTCATGGGATACCCTAGCTGTCTTATGGCTAGTACGGGATTATAGTTAATACAACCCCTCGTCCCTATCAACAGGACGTTAGGGTAGTCCCCACATGAGAAAAGAACTCCCTCCTTTCCTTCCTTCCATCAAGGAAACCAATTGATGGTGCTGCCCCCTATCCCAGCCAAGTGTTGATCCCAATCGACTCTTCTCTTTTCGACGCACGAGCGATAACTTTGAAGCGGAAACGGGTGCCTTATGTCTTGTTGGAATAGGTGCGAAACCAACCACACACAAAGAGCGGGTAAGCAGCAGACGATCCGTGCGCTGTTCTTCTCGCACCTTCGGTCAAATGTATCAAATAAATCTGCCAAGATGGCCACCACTGGGCTCTCCTTGCTATGGTGATATGCAAGGAAAGCATCAATTGCGGCTAGGTCCACCAAATCGTCCACGTTCGAAAAGAGGACAACCCCAAAGATCAGCAAAGCTAGTGTATCTGCAAACGGGACCCACTTTTCTTGACTCGCCATATCCCTTGCCTTGCCTTCCAAGTATTTTTGCGGTAGGCCCACTACGCCATTTCGAGTTTGCTTCATGTGATCCAACTCTTTTGCCGAATCTCCGACCACAGTTGCAATCTTACTCAAGGAGGGAAGAAACCCAGAGAAAAGATACGGTTTTCTTCCCCCAAGAGGGCATCCTAATATCTCCTCAAACTCTTCAACAGTCGGTACCATTTGGAAGTCCCCAAACGTGAAGCATCTCAACGGCTGGTAATAGTATTGGGGGAGGGATACAACAGCTTCCGTAAATACCTCCGCTGCGGTCAAATCCAAAATCTATCTGTACACTTTTCGGAAGGCTTGCCTTTGGAGGGGTCCCATCAACCGTCCCAACTCCTTGAGGCTGGTCACATCTAGACTCTTAATCTTGACTTGATAAAATCTTTTTCTGTTTTGATTTGTCCCCATCATTTACCTAAAAAAGGGGTGGATCAAGACTCCAATATGAATGAAGCAATGCATATGCATGAAACGGAAAGAAAACAAAACAAAGGGGTAATTTACATATACGAGACCAAAAAGATCCATCTTTTTAATACTCGTTTTAGGCATCATGGCGCCTTAACATAAGTATTAAAAAGTGACGTATTACTCTAAAGAAACAAAATATCACTAGCAAAACTATAATTTATGTGCTATTCGCAGAAAAATGAATGAGCACAAATGGCACGGAGCATGTTTGCTCTATGCCCCTATTTGGGAACCTATAGGACAATATCTAGGGGTCTCTAATAACTACTCCCAACAATTCATAACTCACATGGTTGTTTTCTAGAGGTATCATCACTCAAGATAATAATATTGTGGCGGTATGGAATACCAGCGACAACATATTATAAAGAGAGAAAGCTCTAGATGAGGTTTCACTATTATCAAGCAAGTCGGAGACCTAGCATGATCATAGATTCACCTCCACTCCTTAGATTCCCATGAACCCGGGTATAGGGCCCCCCCCTTTTTTTTTCGTGGGTGCTTAGAATGCAGTCTAAAAATGTGGAATAGACAACAGTTATTACATTTTACAAAGTTCAACAAATGCACACACGAAGTTTCATAATTCCACAATTCCTTAAAATAGGCCTAACTCACAAAAAACATGTCCCCAGTGGAGTCGCCAACTGTCGCAACATGCTCTTTTGTGGGCAAGCGAGGCGAGGCTCACGGGTGCGCTTTCCAAAGGAGGAAAGATGCGCGGAGTCGTCACCAACGTTTATTTGTGGAAAACGTCGGAAAAACCGAAGGAAATCGGTCAAAAAGAATATTCCAAGTTCGGGAGTTGTATTTACGTTTGAGGAAGGTATTAGCACCTCTCACGTTTGTCTCAAAGGACAACAACCTATTTTTTAGAATTGTGTGAAATTGTGTTACCTTAACTTTTATTTCTTTTTATTTTTTGAGGTCGATAAAAGCGGGGCTCTTGCTCCTACGTACCCTCCATCGAAGAGGAAATCAGACCTACGTAGTTCTTTTTTAAGAGTGAATCAAGCGATTCTTTTTACTTGGAAGATGATCATTTTAAGGCGTTGGACCTTAAAAACGATCCATTTACTTGGTAAGAAAAACTGAGATATTGAACTTTCGAATCCTTTTTTAGTGATTTTTTGGTGGACGAGCTTGACTTTGCGAGTTGATTTTAGTCTTAGTTTCACTTTAGTTATTAGTCAATTCAATTAAGAAAGAGAAATCCCAAAGAGAAATGTCCGATTGATTTTGTCGCTTTTTTATTTTACCTAAAGGTATTTTTTTATTATTATATTATTATTTTACCTCTTTTTTGATTTCCAACATGGTTATGGCACGACCGAACGGTCGGATTTCATTTTAATAGAAATTAACGGATATTACAAATCAAATGATCGGTGGAAATTTATTTTATTTTTTGATTAGGTGAGAAATAACTTAAATAAATGACTGAAGCACGTCAAAAGGGGGTACGGAAAGTAAATGAAACGAGAATAAAAGTACACGAAACAAATGGGGACCACCACGGGTACATAGAATGAATTGAAAAGCTCGATTTGGGGTACTTACGGGTTGAAGACCGAAGAAAAATAAAGAACGAACGATGAATGTCGAAGAACGGCTGAAAATCTTCACAGAATCACCCACGGAAATGTTACGGAAACGTTACGGAAGTGCCTCGGCTTGGATTTTCTTCACAGAAACAATTTTCCTCAGCAATTTCAAGTGAATACGAAGTGCCAAGAAGGTTGAACCCCTTTCCTCTTCACTCCTCCCCCTATTTATAGCAAAATAGGGGATGAGCTTGCCACCCAGCTCGCCCAGGCGAGCCAGGTTGCTTCCTCCAGAAGCAACTGCCTTCTGGAGGAAGAATCTGGAAGGCCCAAGTGGGCCTGGTTGGTATTTGCACCCCTTTTTACTAAATACACCCCCCTTTTACTCTTTTTGGTGATTATTTTTCCGTAACGTTATGAAACTTTACGAATTTCGTAACGATACTTGTTTTCTTTCCGTAAGGTTATGGAACCTTACGGATCATGTAATTACTTTTTTTTAGCTTTCGAAAAAGTTATGGAAACTCACGGATTGCGTAACAACACTTCCTTTTGATTTCCGTTACGTTACGAAATTTCACGGATTGCGTAACAACGCTTCCTTTTGATTTCCGACACGTCTCGGGACTTCACATATTGTGCAACAAAGGGTGCCAAGTACTTGAAGCGGTCAATTAAAGGTTGCATGCCATCAAACAATAGTCCCCGGACGAAATTAGGGTATGATAAGAATATTAAGACAAGTCAATTTAAATCTTCTTTTTTGTGCGTAAGGCACAAGTTGCTTATTGAACCTATGGACATTATATTCTGATGATTATTTTCGGTACTTAAGGATTGAGTAATTGTTCCATTGCGTTCGTACTGTGAGCTAGGTGCTAAAGCACTTGTCTTCTCAGGACTAGACGTTGAGGCAGTATTGCCTAATGGTTGATACTTTGACTATCATTCAAAGCCTTTTTGTTCATGCTTTTATGCTTGTATCTCATAGAGATAGATAAACCTATCGCTTAAGTATGAAAGGTCAATACATAAAATTCATACTTTATTAACATCAAAACCTCAAGGATTTAATTGTTTGGTACAGTCTAATGTGACTTGTATGTAACCAAACTTAACATATATAAAGCATTTATTCTTCACAAATTATGTGTATGTTTTCCACTAGTGCAAGACTATGTTATTACCCATTTTGGCACTATCCAATGACTCTCAAACCACACTTATGTATCATTATGAATGGCAAAGTGTCTCGTGGTATAATAATTGGTTTGCCTTGGCCAATTGTCAATGATCATAAGTGGGTTGGGATCAACGACACTTATCATTATAATTATTCTACTTCTACGTACTATGGAGATGATATGTGTTTAACAATGATCAAAATAAGTTCTTTACCAATTATGATTCACAATAACTCGTTAGTTAAATCAATAATGGACATACCACATAGCATTGAGTAAAAATTGTTCACACCAACAATCTTGTTAGTTGGTTTACTACTCAACCCAAAACAAAATTTTAAACATAATAAGATCGTCAAATCAATAGTGAAGGATGAGTTGGCATTCCAAGTATGAAAGCACCCCAACTTGCCCATGTTAACAACAATACACATGAATATATCCATAACAAAAGTAAGAAGAACAAAACACTTGAAGGGGACCAAATCAACCAATAGGCAAACAAATGTAATTGAACTCGTAAGATGAGCAAATATGGCTAATCCTAACGGTAAAGGAGCAAATTAAATCTATATAGTTAAAACAACATTTCTCAACCTTGCATAGAACCATAGTGGAACAACAAATGAATTCACTAAGAAATCTATAATCTCTTACCAGCCATAGATTGTGCCACGGTTTCTCAAAACATATAATAAAATCCCAACTTCACTCACTAAGGCACATTTAATTATTAATTTAAATAATTAAACAACTATTTGTCACCCTTCAACACAAGAGCCTTAATGACTTTCATCTAAAATGAACTTCCAATTTTCAGCCTTATTTGCAACCAAATAGGTACCCTAGTACCTAGTCATACACATGCACATATTCCTCCTTAGTTTAAAATTATTTAAACATCAAGCATTTCTCTACCATCCCATTTCGCAATATCCATGATGCAAACACCAATAAACACATGCCACACACCATAAACAAAGTAACAATCCCTCATCAAAATGCATTAGATGGTAACACCATCGCAACCACTATCGAAACATAACGCAACCATGAACCTACCAAAAATGAGAAAGGTAGCACCATCGCAAAACTAACAAACCATGACTAATTGAGCTAACTAACTCCTATGGCCTCTTACCAAAATTAAATATTTCAATCTTATCACATTCATAATTTTCACAACAAGCATGTATTTAACAACCAATATACCTCCTCCTGGACAACGCCTTCCTTCAAATGCGACCCTCCTCCCTATTTATTGTAACTCCTTGCTAAAAATGGTTTTTTGTTGACAATTTTTGCTATCCATCTATGCAAAAGGTATAAAAAAAACATTAAACACAACAACCAACATCGCTATGTTGAGATAAGAAAAAGAGAAAGGAGACAAACATATTAGATAAGAAAATCAGCATCAACAGATGAGTCTTAGCTCAAATTTGTCTCCTAGGTTTTATGGCGGTCCTTCAGTTCCCTTTCAATTTTGCATATTCTCCCCAAAAGTGATATTTATATTAGGGTCAAAGTGTAAATACCAATTCGCAGTTTCAATTGGTAAGTAGTTGTCATACTTTTGGCAAGTGTACCAATGTCATCCAGGTTATGCATTTTATAAATGAGATATTCTCCACAAAGACTTGAGTTACTTAGTTTCTCCAAATAAAATTAAACAATTATATATATATATATATACACACACACACACACAAAGAATTTGATCAAAATTTCATGGGTTTAATGAAACAAAAGTAAACAGCATAAAAGTAAAAAACATGTAAAATTAAGAAAATGGATAAAATGGATTTAATTAATTAAAGAAAAGCATAGGAATGGATTTCATCATTCATATCTTAAGTATATAAATGAAATTAATACATAAAAACCATTTTCCAACATTTTTGATGCACTCGTTATATCACCTCGAATCGATTCCTTGCATTCGAAAATCCTAAGAATATTTATCAAACATCAATTTCTCGCATCTAAAATAAATATTCCAGCATTACAATCCTAATCTTGTGCAAATAGAAATCGAAACATTATGCTCTAGTCCTAACAACATAGTGTAAAGAGTGAATTCATTTAGTTCAGATTTTAAGAGTACTTTCCAGTTAAACTTAAAATCCAATTTCAAGAAACTAGTGATAAAGTAGAATCAATCATTAAGAACATAATTAAATCACCAACGATGAGTTGAAAAGAATCATATATATATATATATATATATATATATATATATATATATATATATATATATATATATATATATATATATATATATATATATATATAATATCAAAATAGATACATCAGAGTATGACGGTTACATCCAATCCTGCGGAGAAACTAGCTACTCATGGTAGTGACTACAAGATCAATAGATGAAAATATAAAGGATGGAATCCACAATCACTTCAATGTCAACATTTGTAGCTCCAACTTGGTTTTTCTCTAATCTCCCTATTCCTCTCGTTATCTCAGAACCCATGCCTCTCGTTTTTCCAAAAGCTCTCCTGATTTTAACTTTTGTTCGAGTTTTTATCATGTCGATGACAATAAAACTCACTCAAGTGAGCACTCGCCTAGGCGAGTAGATATCTTCAACCTGAAGGAAAGTCACTCACTAAAGCAAGCTATGGCTCGCCCAGGCGAGTTCATCACCTTGAAACTCCTTTATTCTGCATGCATGCACAGCAAGCTATGATTAGCCCAAGCGAAAGAGAAAGGACTTCACCTCTTCAAAATGACCTCAACACTCTCAAGCTTGGCTCTAATTCTTTTTCCAACAAATGACCATCAAAACATAAGAGAGGCATGGATGAATCTTCTATATTATAAATAAAAAATACTTATAAATATACAATAAGAAAACAACTAGAATTAAGGGAAGTTTGTAAGAAAATTGTTAACATCAAAACATAAGTGTTAACATTCTAATCCCCAAAATAACTAAAATATGGCACTTTTCAGTAGTAAAAAACGTGGCCTCTTATTTTATTTTAATATTATATCCAACGATGTTTATTCTCCATCACCCATATAGATCATAACATAAGTGTTTATTTTTTTTTTAATATTATATCCAACGGTGTTTATCGATAGTAAAAAATCTTGGCCTCTTAAATGTGTATTTTATCAAGCTAATATCAATATGTATTTTTTTTTTAAAAGGTGAAATCTTTATTAATATGAGAGGTTGAGCACAAGTAGTGCCAAAAAAAATACAAGAAATAATAAAAAATTATAATTTATGATATCTAGATTTGTTATTCACAACCCTTGCCTACCAAAATTTCTAGGCCACCAAAACCAAGTCCACTTTGTAACTTCTTAAACCAGGGTTGTGTTTAGGGGATGTAAGTGGGAAAGCTATGAGAGTTTAAAATAGAGGTTACTTTTGTAAGGATGTTGTTGTGTGTGATGTCTTGTGAAATGATGGGATTATATATAGGGAAAGAAAGTTTGGTAGGAGAATTTAATTAGATGGTTTGATGGGAGGGTTAGGTATGAGAGTCAGTGCAAGGTGAGTGAATAGTGTGCAACTGCGTACATCATAGACAAAAGCTTATCCATTGCATCATGCTCTTGACCGCACTGTTCTGCATCGCTCATTAATCCCACACAGATTATTGACATCCGCACTGATGTGGTTATTAATGCATGTGAGTGAACAATGTGTAGTTGTGCACATCATAGACAAAAGCCTATCTGTTGCATCATGACTCTCAACTGTATTATTCTACATCACTCATCGAGACCATGCAGATTATTGGCATTCGTATTAATGTGGTTGTCAATGCATGTGAGTGTACAATGTGCACTTATGCACATCACAAACAAAAGTCTGTCTATTGCATCATGACTCTCAACCATACTGTTTTGCATCGCTCACCGACCCCACGCGAATTATTGGCATCCACATTGATGCAGTTCTTAGTACATCAGTGAACAGTGTTTACTTGCACGCATCATAAACAAAAGTATATTTATTGCATCATGACTCTTGACCGCACTGTTCTGCATCGCTCATCGAGCCCACATGGATTATTGACATCTACATTAATGCGATTGTTATTGCATGTGAGTCAGCAGTGTGTAGTTGCGCACATCACAGACAAAAGCTTATTTGTTGCATCATGACTCTTGACTGCACAGTTCCACATTACTCACCAAGACCACACAGATTATTGGCATCCACATTAATGTGGTTGTCGGTGCATGTGAGTGAACAATGTGCAGTTGCACACATCATAGACAAATCTTCATTGCATCATGACTCTTGACCGCACTATAAAGCATGGTTGTGGTTTAATAAAGCATCATATTATTAAAGAAAATTTAAAATAACAATTGAAAAGCATGGAACAATGACAAATACATGATAAAGACTAACAAATTATTAAAATCAATACAACAAAGTTGTTAAATTATTCATTATAATTTCAGGGAATTCTCCAGCTTCTGCTCTATCTCCACCCAACTTAGGTCATTAACATAAGAAGGTGATGATGAATTATGAATATCAATTTTATGTTCCATACATATTACACTTTCTGATGCAATCCTCCCTAGGAAGGGACCAATCACTAGAACCATGAGCAAGAGGCTCCAAGAAGATTGGGCTAGAGCTGCTGAAGAAGGCCCTAGGGTTCTCATGAACCTTAGGGTAGATTTCTGAGCCCATGGGCCAAGGTTGGGTCCAATTATCTTTGTACATATTAGACTAGGATGTCATTATATTTGGTCCTTGTATATAGGGCTCCATATTGTAGGTAGGGTACCCTAGAAATATAGGATTTTTCAGCCCTTGTATTTTTTGGGCACCTAGACTAGTTTTTGTATTAGGGGTAGTTTTGTAATTTCACATGCACTAAGTGGATATTTGATGTGTGTGGTTGGAAATAAATTTAATTGAATTGGTAGAAGCCCAATCCAATTAAATTTTAGAGGGGGAGGTGAGCATTTGCTTACTACACCCCATTGCCACATCATATAGTCACACTTTGTGCATGTCCTTCATGCTTTTCATGCCTCATGACACCTAAGCACACTTAGTGGAGAATCTTGTAATTGATCTTGGATTAGTGGGCTGAACCATAACTAAAATTCACTAATCATAATTAGTGAAATTTTGGCTCCAAAGTTTGGCTCCACAAATTCAATTTCAAATTCAAGTGAAATTTGAATTTCCCTCCAATTTTGTGTGACACTTAGGCTATAAATAGAGGTCATGTGTGTGTATTTTTTTCAACTTTGATCATTTGAATATTAACTTCAGATTTCAGAGCTCCTTTTGAGCACAAAATTTCGTGCTCTTCTCTCCCTCTCCCTTCATTCATCTCCTTCTTCCTCCAAGCTCTTATCCATGGCCTCCTATGGTGGTGAGCTTCTTCTAGACTCATCTTCTCCTTGAAGTGGCGTCTCCTCTCTCTCTTCCTTCTCCATTCCGCTGCCATTTATCTTCCAAGAAGCAAAGGAATCCATTGATGAAGAAGATCCTAGGCCTACAAGCTCCAATGGAGCTTGCATCATGTGGTATCAAGAGCATCTTCATCTAGGTGATGTTCTTTTGCTTCCTCTATCTTTTTGTTCGGTGAATTCTCTTTAATTCCTTGTTCTTCATCTTATTCTCCATGTATATCCTCCATTGTCTTGTGGTTTGGTGCTGTTTAGAGTAGATTCAAAAAAAAAAAAAATAAACCGATTAAATCTTAGATCTACACTTGTTCTTGCATTTCTATGGTTCAAAATTTGTAGATCTACTCTTGAATCTTGTTTTTGTGTTGATTTTAGGTTCTATCAATTTTCATTCATAATATTCTTGTGCTGAACCTTTAGATCTAAATTTTGTTCCAAAATATTGATTAGAAAAAAAAAACACAAAAATCTAAGTGTAAATCACTTAATCCATGTTGTCTTAGAGTCATGTTTAGTCATAGTAATTGTCACATTATGTTCTAAGTTTGTGTTGAATTTTATTTTGTTAATTGAATTCTAGATACATTTGTTCATGTATTCTTGTCATTCTTAGCCTATCTTTTGAATTTTGAGTCTAATTCATGCATGTTATTTAGTTCATAACATGTTCTAAATCAATTCCTAGAAGTAGTCTTGTTCTTGAACTTTTTTTTTGCTTTCTAAGTTTCCTACATGATGCCTATGATGAAGTTGAGTTGTGGTGCTGAGTTGTGGCTGGATTTGTGAATCAAAATAAGTCTTAAGCTCTCTTTAATTGTGTTATTCAAGATAATTGAGCATAAGCAAACACAAATTGTAACTATCCAAGCCTTAAGCAACATAAACACTACTCTTGATTTCTAGGTTGAAATCGCTGGTGCTGGCAGCTTGAACATACGAACTTGTATAAATTACTGGGAATTGGTCACTACGTTTTTTGAGCTGAAACTTTTACTGAATTTTCTAGACATCTGGACGAAAATTATAAAAAAAGAACCAAGCGATTTGGATTTAAGGAAAAAATAATAAAAATCTCACAAGTTGGCAGAAAAATCAGTGTCCAGGAAAAAAAAAAAAGAAAAGTGAAAGGAAAGTGTGCTTGTTGTTTTGGCTCAAAATTTGTTCTATAATTGGTGCCTATTTTATACCAATCCTAGTTCTGAAATTTCAATTGAAAATTATTGTGAAAACAAGTGCCAAAACTAGAGGTTTCTTGAGTCTTTTTTTTTTTTTAGAGTTTTTCTACTCTACTCTAGAGCCATTCTAGGTTTCTCTTTGAGTCCTAGCTTGCTTTTTTGTGCTTTTCATTGCTTTAGTTGTTGAATAATCCTTGGAAATTTGTCTTGTTAAAACTCTATTGGTTTAGCTTTCATTTCATTTTTTTTTTTGGTCTTTGGTTATTGCTTGTCTCTTTGTTTCCTTGCTTGTGAGTTGCCATATAGGGAATTGGAAAGGAGGATTGGTGCCATATCTTGAAGAATTTGAGTCAAGAAGCAAGGGGCCAACCACCTTAAGAGCTATTGGACTAAGAAGCACTCCAAATTGAGTGAAACACTAAAGAGAGAATAGCCACCACAATTGAGGACTTTTTTCTTTGTAATTTTGTAATTGGCAATTTGCTTTGCTTTCAAATTTTGTAACAAAAAGGCCTTTCATTGGAAGTAAGTTGGGAGCCTCCGCTAGGTCACCCTACTTCCATTTGTGTGTAATAATTTTAGGCAATTTTCCCTTAGGATAGTGAGTGTTTTGTTGGGAACCTTAAATGAGGTCATCCAAACACTCTTAGGATCCGCCTAGTTTGCATTTCTTGCACTTTAATTTCTTGCTTACTTTCATAGCTTATTTCCTTTACCCTCCATTGTCAAACCGCCTAGATAGCTTTCCTTTTACCAATTAGTTTTTACCTTATCTTTCACACCTTTTTTAGTGTTTATTTTGGCTAGTTTCAACCATAGTTTCTTTTACCTTTTTTTCAAACCCCCAACAAGAAAGAACCATAACTTAGGAACCAACATGAGTCTTCATTCTTCATCTAGTGTTAATGGTGAGGGTTCTACTCCTAAGGACCCCTTGTATAAGATATTAGATGAGTTGAGATCCCTTAAGTTGTGGAAAGAAAAACAAGAGAAAAAAGAAAAAGGTAAAAAAAGAGTGGAAGAAATAAGTCAAGATGAAAGAGAGAAAATAAGAGAGGAAGAAAGAAGAAAAATAATGAAAGAAATGAAAAGAGAAAAACATGCCTCCTATAGTAGTCATGACTCTTGCAAGAGTTTAAGTGAAGAACTTAGCGACTATTATAGAGGGCGTCATAGTTCACATACTAAACATCACTCCCAAAGAAGAGAAAAGGATAGAAGGCCTCAAGAGGTTAACATTAGCCTCCCATATTTCCACGGAAAAGATAATGTTGAGGCCTACTTAGATTGGGAAATGAAGGTTGAACAACTCTTTGCTTGCCATCATATTAGCGAAGAGAGAAAAGTTCCATTGGCTACCCTTAGCTTTCAAGGGTATGCCCTCTATTGGTGGACTTCCCTTGTTAAAGAACGAAGGATTCATGAGGATCCTCCAGTAGAGTATTGGAATGATCTTAAGAGTGCCCTTAGGAAGAGGCACATTCCCTCCTACTATGAAAGGGAGCTTATGGACAAGCTCCAAAGGCTTAGACAAGGGAGTATGAGTGTTGAAGAATATAGACAACAAATGGAACTACTCCTTTTAAGAGCTGGACTTAGGGAGGAGGAAAGAACAAGCATAGCTAGGTTCCTTAGTGGGCTCAATATGGAAGTGAGGGACAAGGTTGAACTCCTTCCATATAGGGACCTAGATGAGCTAGTCCAACTTTGTATAAGAGTGGAGCAACAACTTAAAAGAAAGCCTTCTTCAAAATCTTATGGCTCTCACTCTTATCCAAGGAAGGACCAAGCCCATGGAATTTTAGGGGCTGCACCTTCAAAACCCAAGGAAGATAAGGGTAAGACCATAGAGAAATACACCCCTAAGACTAGTTCCCAAGAAAGGACTAGCAACATTAAATGCTTCAAATGTCTTGGGAGAGGTCACATTGCCTCTCAATGCCCCACAAAGAAAACCATGATCATGAGGGGTCAAGACATTTATAGTAGTCAAGAGGAGACTACTTCTTGCCCTTCCTCTAGTGGAAGTGAAGATGAAGTAAGGGGTGAAGAGTCTAGTGAGGAAGTCTACCCTCATGAAGAAGGTGACCTCTTAATGGTTAGAAGGCTCCTTGGAGGTCAATCTTGTGATCTATCTCAATCCCAAAGAGAGAACATCTTTCATACAAGATGCAAAATTTTAGATAAAACTTGTTCTCTCATTGTGGATAGTGGATCTTGTTGCAATTGTTGTAGCACAAGATTAGTTTCCAAGTTGAACCTCACTATCATTCCCCACCCAAAACCTTATAAACTTCAATGGCTCAATGAGCAAGGGGAAATGATAGTTAACCAACAAGTGAAGGTACCTTTCTCCATTGGGACATATAAGGATGAAGTTAATTGTGATATAGTTCCCATGGAGGCAGGACATATTCTGTTAGGAAGGCCGTGGCAATTTGATAGGAAGATCATTTATAATGGCCTAACTAATGAGATTAGCCTCACCCATCTTGGCACTAAATTTGTGTTGCATCCTCAAACACCTTCACAGGTGGCCAAAGATCAACTAACTATGAAAGATAAGAGGGATGAGGAAGAAAAATTAGAAAAACAAAAGAAAAAGAAGGATAGTAAGGTCTTGTCTTCAAAGGCCAGGGGGAAGGAAAAAGAGGGAAAGGATTCCTCCAAGAAGATTGTTAAGAAGGAAAATCATTTTGCAACAAAAGGTGATATTAAAAGAGCACTCCTTCTTAAACAATCTTTCTACCTTCTCCTATCAAGGGAAACATCCCTTAGCACTGCCACAATTCCTACATTTGAGACCTTACCCCCAAAGGTCCAAGAACTCTTACATGAATTTGGTGATATATTTCCCAAAGAGATACCCCCTGGGCTACCTCCTTTAAGGGGAATAGAACACCAAATAGATTTAGTCCCAGGAGCAAGCCTTCCTAATAGGCCAGCCTATAGGACTAACCCTCAGGAGACTAAGGAGATAGAGTCTCAGGTTAAAGAATTGTTGGAGAAGGGCTGGGTCCAAGAGAGCCTAAGCCCATGTGCTGTGCCAGTGTTGTTGGTGCCCAAAAAGGATGGTACGTGGAGAATGTGTACAGATTGCAGGGCCATCAACAACATCACTGTAAAGTATAGGCACCCCATTCCTAGACTTGATGATCTGCTTGATGAGTTGCATGGTGCCAATATCTTTTCAAAAATTGATCTTAAAAGTGGTTATCACCAAATCAGGATGAAAAAGGGTGATGAGTGGAAAACTGCTTTCAAGACCAAGTTTGGTTTGTATGAATGGCTAGTGATGCCTTTTGGGCTCACTAATGCACCAAGCACCTTTATGAGGCTTATGCATCATGTCTTAAGGGATTTCATAGGTAGATTTGTAGTTGTTTATTTTGATGATATTTTAGTGTATAGTAGGAGCCTAGATGATCACTTAGGACATCTCAGACAAGTTCTTTCAGTCCTTAGGAAAAACACCCTCTATGCAAATATAGAGAAGTGTACCTTTTGTGTAGATAATATAGTTTTCTTAGGTTTTGTAGTTGGTAGAAATGGGGTCCAAGTGGACCCTGAGAAAATCAAGGCCATCCAAGAATGGCCCACCCCAAAAAGTGTGGGAGATATTAGGAGCTTCCATGGGTTAGCAAGCTTCTATAGAAGGTTCGTTCCTAATTTCTCTACAATTGCATCACCTCTCAATGAGCTGGTGAAGAAGAATGTGGCATTTACCTGGGGTGAAAAACAAGAGCAAGCCTTTGCTTTGCTCAAAGAAAAGCTTACTAAGGCACCTGTTCTAGCTCTTCCTGACTTTTCTAAAACTTTTGAGCTAGAATGTGATGCCTCTGGAGTGGGAGTTGGAGCTGTATTGTTACAAGGTGGGCACCCTATTGCTTATTTTAGTGAAAAACTTCATAGTGCCACCCTCAACTACCCCACCTATGATAAAGAGCTTTATGCCTTAATAAGAGCCCTCCAAACTTGGGAACATTACCTTGTTTCCAAGGAATTTGTCATTCATAGTGATCATCAATCACTTAAGTACATTAGAGGGCAAAGCAAGTTAAACAAGAGGCATGCAAAATGGGTAGAGTACCTAGAGCAATTTCCATATGTTATCAAATACAAAAAGGGAAAAACAAATGTGGTAGCTGATGCCCTCTCTAGGAGACACACATTGTTTTGCTCCCTAGGAGCTCGAATTTTAGGATTTGATAATATTAGGGACTTGTATGCTTTAGATGAACATTTCTCTCCCATTTATGAGAGTTGTGGGAAAAAGGCCCAAGATGGATTCTATTTGGCTGAGGGGTATTTGTTCAAAGAGGGAAAGCTATGCATACCCCAAGGATCCATTAGGAAATTACTTGTGAAAGAGAGCCATGAGGGTGGGCTCATGGGCCACTTTGGGATAGACAAGACCCTTGTCTTACTCAAAGAAAAGTTTTATTGGCCCCATATGAAGAAAGATGTCCATAAGCATTGCACTAGGTGTGTGGCTTGTTTACAAGCCAAGTCTAGGGTGATGCCTCATGGGCTATACACACCCTTACCCATCCCATCTGCACCTTGGGTAGACATTAGTATGGACTTTGTCCTTGGGCTTCCTAGAACCCAAAGAGGTGTAGACTCTATCTTTGTGGTGGTGGATAGGTTTAGCAAGATGGCACACTTTATACCATGCCACAAGGTGGATGATGCTTCCCACATCTCAAAACTCTTTTTCAGGGAAGTTGTGAGACTCCATGGTTTGCCTAGGACCATTGTGTCAGATAGAGATGCTAAGTTCCTTAGCCACTTCTGGAAAACCTTATGGGCTAAGTTAGGAACTAAACTTCTTTTCTCTACCACTTGTCATCCACAAACTGATGGGCAAACAGAGGTAGTGAATAGGTCTTTATCCACCCTTTTAAGGGCTCTTCTGAAAGGCAACCATAAGTCTTGGGATGAGTATCTTCCTCATGTAGAATTTTCCTACAACAGGGGGGTTCATAGAACCACCAAGCAGTCCCCTTTTGAGGTTGTCTATGGGTTCAATCCCCTAACACCGTTAGACCTCATTCCCCTCCCACTGGACACTTCTTTTATACATAAAGAAGGGGAATCTAGGTCAGAATTTGTAAAGAAGATGCATGAGAGGGTTAAGAACCAAATAGAGAACCAAACAAAGGTGTATTCAACTAAAGGCAATAGAGGAAGAAAAGAGCTAGTTCTTAATGAGGGTGACTGGGTTTGGCTCCATCTTAGGAAGGATAGATTCCCTACTAAAAGGAAATCCAAGCTTAGCCCTAGAGGGGATGGACCTTTTCAGGTTTTGGAGAGGATCAATAACAATGCCTATAGGTTGGACCTCCCAGAAGAGTATGGAGTCAGCACCACTTTTAACATTTCTGATTTAACTCCTTTTGCAGGTGGAGCTGATATTGAGGAGGAAGAACTAACAGATTTGAGGTCAAATCCTCTTCAAGGGGGAGGGGATGATGCAATCCTCCCTAGGAAGGGACCAATCACTAGAACCATGAGCAAGAGGCTCCAAGAAGATTGGGCTAGAGCTGCTGAAGAAGGCCCTAGGGTTCTCATGAACCTTAGGGTAGATTTCTGAGCCCATGGGCCAAGGTTGGGTCCAATTATCTTTGTACATATTAGACTAGGATGTCATTATATTTGGTCCTTGTATATAGGGCTCCATATTGTAGGTAGGGTACCCTAGAAATATAGGATTTTTCAGCCCTTGTATTTTTTGGGCACCTAGACTAGTTTTTGTATTAGGGGTAGTTTTGTAATTTCACATGCACTAAGTGGATATTTGATGTGTGTGGTTGGAAATAAATTTAATTGAATTGGTAGAAGCCCAATCCAATTAAATTTTAGAGGGGGAGGTGAGCATTTGCTTACTACACCCCATTGCCACATCATATAGTCACACTTTGTGCATGTCCTTCATGCTTTTCATGCCTCATGACACCTAAGCACACTTAGTGGAGAATCTTGTAATTGATCTTGGATTAGTGGGCTGAACCATAACTAAAATTCACTAATCATAATTAGTGAAATTTTGGCTCCAAAGTTTGGCTCCACAAATTCAATTTCAAATTCAAGTGAAATTTGAATTTCCCTCCAATTTTGTGTGACACTTAGGCTATAAATAGAGGTCATGTGTGTGTATTTTTTTCAACTTTGATCATTTGAATATTAACTTCAGATTTCAGAGCTCCTTTTGAGCACAAAATTTCGTGCTCTTCTCTCCCTCTCCCTTCATTCATCTCCTTCTTCCTCCAAGCTCTTATCCATGGCCTCCTATGGTGGTGAGCTTCTTCTAGACTCATCTTCTCCTTGAAGTGGCGTCTCCTCTCTCTCTTCCTTCTCCATTCCGCTGCCATTTATCTTCCAAGAAGCAAAGGAATCCATTGATGAAGAAGATCCTAGGCCTACAAGCTCCAATGGAGCTTGCATCACTTTCCATATTTGCAAATGTATTGAACATGCACCAAACACCTTCTTCGTCAATAATTTGAATTGTCTTATACTCAACATGACCATTGAATTGGTACACAGGACAATGATACCAAAGTGCAGTGATTATAGACGTAACACCATCATCTCTAATTGATGACTGTGTTGTGGTGATTATGTCTGGCAGTGTCATTTTGGATTCAATAATATTAATTTTGTCTTGTCACTTTTGAAAACTGCATTTGCACTTGAACTATGGATGATCTCACCATTGATATAAACGTACGCATAAATTGGCTCTAAACTCATTTTTCTTGCTCTCTCTATTTTCTCACACAATTTGGTCTAATGCAACTAATCAAAGTCTATGCTGATATGGTGTCTTTATATATACAATCAATCACAGGTCCATGGTTCACGTGATTTGGAATCTCAATGCATGATAATAAGGCATTTGTGTTAACGTGTTTTTGAATCTTGAGTCCTTACAATGAGACAAAGTGTTAATGTGTTTTTGAATCTTGAGTCCTTACAATGAGACAAAGTGTAAACGTGCTTTGGAATCTCGACACAATTTATATCATAAATTGATGCGAGGTGCGTGCCAATACCACATTTCCATCTCCCAACATCAAATTTTATATCATTTGTACCCATTTTACCATTAAACCTCGTTGTCATGGCTCATATACCTCTATTGTGTCATCAACACATTCATCATTCAGTACCACAAATAACGACTTAATCACTTCGTATTACCATACAATACCTAAACCATAACCACAAATTGTACCATTATTATCCTTTACCAAGTTCCAACATATTGCCCTAATCAAACAATGCATAATTGATCTTGCATTGATCACTGCATTGGTTGAACGATGAAGGCCTAAACACACACACCTTTCACCTGCCATGGGGTGAGTGCACTATTACACTAGAAAATATGCACTGCATCTAGGCATTAAGGTCGATGGTCATGTTGTGACAGGACCTAGCTTCCTACATAGGGATGAGTTATATGACGAGTTACTAGGTGAAGTTCCTCCAGATAATGCACATAAGGAAGTCACACTCAAGCTGACATGGTTGCTTAGCATCTTGCGTACATCATTACCTGAAGAACCAACAATATACCAACTACAATGCATGTGTAGAGCTTACATAATATACATGATTGGTAATACTTTAATACCTGATAAATCTGGAAATAAATTTCATCTAATTTATCTGAACCTATTATATGATTTTGACAACATAAAAAAATATAGTTAGGGTTCTGCTTGTTTAACAAGTACAGAGAACTGTGGCAGGCATCATCAGAAGTTGGTAAAGTTATGGGGGGTTGTGTCATACTATTGTAGTCATGGGCTTGGTATCACATGTCTTTTATTGCACCAAGAGTCCCACGGCCTGAAACAACTTATCCGCTCACTAAAAGTTTATTACAAATAATGAAATCAAAATTTTTAATTTCAATGACGCATATTATAACATTACAATGAATAGTGGTTTTGTTTCGTTTACATTTCAAATGGAGTGGTGGTAGATTAGATTATAGAGGTGCACCTCATGGTGACTTGGTTGGATATAGATCTAGTATAGATCATATGGAGAGTCATCAAGTATATTATTGTCATCAATATGTACATAATAACATTTACTAATGTTGCATCGTTAACGTATATTTTAGTTTTCTTGGGGCATATAGAAAATTTGAAAAACACCCACCAAGACATGCACACAGAGACAGGGACATTTGGTATGCATGTACTGCAATTATTTGTTTTCCCATCGTGGAATGACATCAAACAAACATGATCAAGCTACAATTTGAACTACATCAAGACATCCCTGTTGATCTTATGAATCTTGATCAACTTCACCAGATTGACATGTGAGACAATCATTATAGTGATTGGATGCAATATCATGTGGGGTGGATTAATATATGGAAAAACAAAGGCAATGATGTTTTAATTGGATGATGTGTTGAAGGGGCAGTGACACATATACAAGAGTATATGGAATCGTATATGCAAAACATTATTATATTCTTGTCTGTTACACAACAACTAAATGATCCATGCACTGCAACTACCCATAATGTTGTAGGGACAAGCGTTGAAGAAACACATTTCCAAGTTCCACATCCTCAGTTAATGTTTTGTACTCCATCACTTGTTCATCAAACTTTTGACCAGACTTGCGAGTCAGTCGATGCAACTAACCCTGAATGGATCACCAATTTATTTATTGTTAATTTAAATACACCAAATTCTGTGGCATCATACTTAGTTTCTTTACAATAGTTCGATGCACCATATTTGTTTGGAGAGTAAGGGAAAATTTCTTCAGTTGTATCAATCCACACTGAAAACCCTAAGACAGAACAACAACATTATCATCATGAGGGAGAACTAGTGATACATGAGAGAAGAAATTCACGACGTAATCGACATCCACCGCCCTATGGGACTGGTCATCATCTAGGTCATTAAAGTATAAAATGATGTGATAATAAGATCAACTATGTTTAAGTACCCTTCTAATGTAGTTTTCAAAATCATGTTAAAGTGCTCATGCCATGTTATGTTATGTTTAAGTGACCATGTTATGCAATTTATAAAATTTATCTCCAATACATTAAAAATATGTGGCAAATTTATTTTATAGTTTTCGCGTCAAAGAATCCCAAAAAAATATATTGTGTAACAATTTCATCAAGAAGGACCTCAAATTAATAGTAAAAAAATATGTTTTTGACCATTAAAACAATATTTAAGTAGTCATGTTATGCAATTTAGAATATTTATCTCCAATAACCGCAAGTTATTTTTTTATCAACAAATGTTAATGTTAGTTTGTCTTAGTACGACGATTGAATTCACAATCTTTTTCTCTTTCTCTTCTTTCTTAATCACCTAATTAATCTTATATCTCCAATTCTAAGCTAAATTAGATAAAAATTCACCAAAAGAAAGAAAGAAATAAGTTTAATTATCAATTTGATCCTCAAGTTTTAAAAAATGTGTAAAGACATATCATAAGAAGAGGAGTTGAATTATAATTTTTACTAAACTTAAAATATTTTTCAAAAACAACAACATTATTTTCTAATAAAGAAAAACTAAAGTGACTCTTGGTTTGAATATTTTTTGTTTTAATTTTTAAAGAAAATAAGAAATAAGAGTGAAAATATATTTGTTTAAATATTTTCTTTGTCAAAATAGGCTAAAAATTGAAAACAATGGATCAATGTTTTTAATATTTTTTGAAAAAATGAAAACACGATGACACCTTACAATACTTCTTTCTCAACTCACATTTTTAAATCTTAAAAAATTGAAAATAAAAATTATTTTTTAAAACAAATAAAATAGAAAATAGAAAATAAACACTCAAATAAAAAACCTAAGGAGATAGGCTGAGAAAATTCAATTTCTAATGAGTTAATTCCAATCATGCATCATATGAGATATGTTTAGAAAATTAAAAATAGAAATTCCAAGGGTGTTACTAAGTGCACCAACCATATTGCTTGTGCACCCATCAATAAAACTTAATTCTTAAAATACCCTTAGTGATTTCTTCTTCCTTTTAAGTTATTTTTTTACAGTAACACATTCATTTGTTCACTTTCTCGGTTTCTTCTGATTTTTTCATTGTCATGAAAGGTGCACTGTGCCGCTTCAGTTGAGGTGAAAGTGTTACGGAGATACGTTGGTGGTGGTTGTAGCGGTGGTTGGATTGGTTGTTAACGAATGTATGTCGTCGATGTTATTTGTTTTTTTTTTCATTTTCTGGGTAAAATACATATTAAAGAATCCATAAGTTATATAGAACTTATAGATTCATTAATCTGTAAGTTTTATATAACTTACGTATTGTCAATGCATATAAGTTATATGAATTAAGTAATTTGTATAACTAATATGGATTAATTAATCCATATGAGTCATATGGAGTACTTAATTTATATAACTCATACGGATTAACCAATTTGTATGATTTATAATATTATTTTTAATTAAATAAATATTTAATTTTTTTAATCTTATTAGTATATAAATATATTAATTAATATGATTGTTATAAAAATTAATGTGTACTAAAAAATTATTTGTTTATTTGTTTATATGTTTATTGAAATGTAATTAGTATTATTATTTTAAATATTTTTAAATAAGTGTAGTTTGATAATTAATTTGTAAGTATTTGTTTTTTATATTTTGGAAATGGTATTAATTGTAAAATAATTTACACTTTTAATTTCTATATAATTTATTTGAGTTGTTGTGGTTTAAAACTGATTATTTTTTGTGGTTATAATTTCATGAATTAGAATTAAGTTGAATAATATAATTTATTTTAGTACATATGGTTAGGTTATAATATTTTATCTATTATATGGTTATCAATTTTAAGTAGAAAAAGTCAATGTTATTGGTTTTTAATACATAGGGTTATCAATTTTAATGTTTTATAATATTATATGCAATAAAAAACTACCTAGGATTTTGTGTGATAGTATATGTATGGTGCGGTTAGGGATCGTTTGTTTGTGATTAAAATTTTTGAATGTCTTGTTAAGATGGATGAAGATCAATGGATGTATAATAGTATAATGTCTCAAAAAGTTGATATGAATGAACAAAATGAAGATGAAGCTGGTGTAAATGAAGAACATGTTGATTGTTCTAATGCATTCAATACTTCTCAAGTATTAATATGATTTATTGTTATTAAAGTAATTAAATGAATGTCCCTTGAAGACTAAACTTGTGTGGATTGCATTGTAGGTGTTTGCTACCCGAGATGATATTCTGCATTGGGCTCGATGTGTTGCTTATGAAATTGGATTTGTGACGATGATTATGAGGTCAGACACAAACACTGGCACAAGAGGAAGGACTTCATTTATCTTAATTGGTCGTGAAAGGAGTGGTCAATATAGGTCTAGGAAGAATGATTTTGTAAGAAGAGATACTGACACTAGGAAATGTGGGTGTCCCTTTAAGCTTCGTGGAAAATCAATTGTTGGAGGACAAGGATGGATGATGAAGTTAATGTGTGGGAGTGACAATCATGAAATGGCAAAGTCATTAGTTGGACATCTATGTAGAAGCAAAGCTTCATGGTGAATCAAAGGTGATTCAAAGGTGTTTTGATGATAACAATTATGATAACAAAAGATGATGACAAAGGTGACGACAAAAAGCTCAAAGATCAATCAAAGAACAACTCAAGTGAATCAAAGATCAATCAAAGAGCAACTCAAGTGAATCAAAGATCAATCAAAGAGCAACTCAAGTAAATCAAAGATCAATCAAGAACAATTCAAAATCAAGAAGAATTCAAGACTCAAGAAGAAAGTCTAGAGACAAGAATCAAGATTCAAGATCTCAAGAATCAAGATCAAGATTCAAGAATGAAGAGAAGACTCAATCAAGATAAGTATTAAAAAGTTTTTCAAAACTTTGAATAGCACATGAGTTTTTGACAAAACCTTTTACCAAAGAGTTTTTACTCTCTGGTAATCGATTACCAGATTGTTGTAATCGATTACCAGTAGGAAAATTGTTTTGAAAAAGTTTTCAAATTGAATTTACAACGTTCCAATTATTTTCAAAAAGCTGTAATCGATTACAATGTTTTGGTAATCGATTACCAGTACCTTTGAACGTTGAAATTCAAATTCAAATGTGAAGAGTCACATCTTTTCACATAAAAGCTTTGTGTAATCGATTACACTGATTTGGTAATCGATTACCAGTGACTATTTCTGAATAAATCAAAAGATGTAACTCTTCAAAAGGGTTTTGACTTTTTCAAATTGGTTTTAAGTTTTTCTAAAAGTTATAACTCTTCTAAATGGTCTTCTTGACCAGACATGAAGAGTCTATAAAAGCAAGGCTTTGTTTTTCATTTTCAATAATCTTGAATACTTTTCCAATCAATTATTTACAAGCCTTGAATCTCTTTGAACTTCTTCTTCTTCTTTGTACCAAAAGTTTTTTGAAGTTTTCTGGTTTTCCAAACCTTGAAAACTTGTGCTATTCATCTTTTCATTCTCTTCTCCCTTTGCCAAAAAGAATTCGCCAAGGACTAACCGCCTGAATTCTTTTTGTGTCTCTCTTCTCCCTTTTCCAAAAGAACAAAGGACTAACCGCCTGAATTCTTTTGTGTCTCCCTTCTCCCTTGTCAAAGAATTCAATAAGACACAGTCTGAGAATTCTTTTGATTCTTCCCTTTCCCTAATACAAAAGTGTTCAAAGGACTAACCGCCTGAGAATTCTTTTGTATCCCCATTCACAAAGTATCAAAGGTTTAACAGCCTGAGATCTTTGTCTTAACACATTGGAGGGTACATTCGTTGTGGTACAAGTAGAGGGTACATCTACTTGGGTTTGTGTGAGAACAAGAGAGGGTAGATCTCTTGTGGATTAGTTCTAGTGGAGGGTACATCCACTAGGTTCAAAGAGAACAAGGGAGGGTACATCCCTTGTGGATCTTTGCTTGTAAAAGGATTTTTACAAGGTTGAAAGAAATCCCAAGGACCGCAGGTCGCTTGGGAACTGGATGTAGGCACGTGTTGTTGCCGAACCAGTATAAAAACTCTTGTGTTTGTTTCCTTCTTCCCTGCTCTTTTACTTTCCGTTGTGCATTTAATTTCCGCTTTTACTTTCTGTTAAGATTCTCTTCTACTCCTCATTCTCATAACAATTTAGTAAAAGCCTTAAAAGAGTAATTTTTTAATTGGTAAAGGTTTAGGAATAATTAATTCAACCCACCCTTCTTAATTATTTTGAGGCCACTCGATCCAACAATCTATATGTTGGTTGATTGACTAAGGATGAAAAGATAATTATTGCTAATATGACAAAGTCAATGGTGAAACCAAGAAATATTTTTGTAACACTGAAGGAGCACAATGCCAATAGTTATATAACAATTAAATAAATATACAATGCAAGAAGTGCATACCGCTCTTCCATAAGAGGTATATTGAAATGCAACAACTAATAAAGCTTCTTGAATGGGATCAGTATATTCATTGGCATAGATTAAAGGATGAAGATGTTGTACATGATATCTTCTGGTGTCATCCTGATATAGTGAAGTTATGCAATGCCTATAATTTGGTATTTTTGATAAATAGTACCTACAAAACAAATAGGTACAGGCTTCCGTTACTTAACTTTGTTGGGGCGACACCAATAGGGATGACATTCTCTGCTGGTTTTGCCTATTTGGAGGGAGAACATCTAAATAATGTGATATAGGCTCTAGAACGGTTCTGAGGTCTTTCCTAAGACATGATGCCCTCCCTGGAGTTATTGTTACCAACAAAGACCTAGCACTGATGAATGCAGTGAAAACTGTATTGCATGTGTACCAACTTGTTGTGTAGGTTTCACATTGACAATAATGTCAAGGCAAAATGTAAATCCCTAGTTGGTCAAACAAATGCATGGGATTATGTGATGGATGCCTGGGGGAGTTTGGTTGATTGTCCTTCTGAGGATTAGTTTCATGATTGCCTTAAGAAGTTTGAAGTTGCTTATTCACCTTGGCCAATGTTTGTTGACTATGTCAACCAAACATGGATAATTCCCCACAAAGAAAAATCTGTTAAAGCCTAGACGAATAAGGTGATGCACTTAGGAAACACAACAACAAACAGGTATCAAAATTGCCATTTTTTTAATTATGGTTTAGGACTTAATGGATAAAAATATTTGTATTTGTTTATTGTTTTTTGTGTATTTCATATGCAGGGTTGAATCTGCTCATTGGGCTTTAAAAAGACGATTATAGAATAACCTTGGAGACCTATGTAGTGTTTGGGAAGCCATGAACAACATGATCACACTGCAACACACTAAAATTAAGGCATCTTTTGAGACAAGTACACATGTAGTTGGACATGTTTTTAAAGTTACCTTATACAAGAGACTACTTGGCATGGTATCAAGGTATGCTTTAAATCAGATTGCTACTAAATTTGAGTGTGTGTATTATGCTAGCAAAAACCCTTCTCATTGTAGATGTATCATGAGAACTACTCATGATCTTCCATGTACATGTGAGCTATCCAAATATGTTTTTGGTACCATACCACTTGAGACAATCCATATGTTTTGGCGGAGGCTAAGTTTTTCAAACCAAGGACTATCTAAGCCCCAAGTGAGCATAACCGAAGAGATGGAAACCATATCCAAGCGATTTGAAGAGCTTGATGTTTGTGGCAAAGTTACTCTAGAGAGTAAACTCGGAAAATTTCCTACCCTGATCTAAACTCTATGTGTCCTCTTCCAGAAAAGGTCAACGCCAAAGGTGTTCAGAAGAAACCGATGACTAAACATCAAAGATCAACAAAGCGTGATCCATCTTACTAGGAGTATGTTGATGTTTTACATTCTGTGCAAAATAGTAATTTTTCAGTCAAACGTAGTGCATCATCATCTGACCAAGCAATTCCAAGAAGGACTATGTCAATGTTGAATCAATTTCATTTGTGCATTCACAATTCCATTGAAAACATTATCGATGTCAAAGCTGACAATAATTATGGATATCATGCAATTGTTGCCTTATTAGGTATGGATAAAGATTCATGATCATTGGTGCACAACCACTTGCTTAAAGAACTTGTCAAATGGTCTGATGAGTATATCAACCTCCTTGGTGGCATAAACAAATTTGAGGAATTAAAGCAGTGCCTACTTGTTGATGGATTATCCATGGTATGTAATTTTTATTATTTTTTTAGTTAAAATTTAGTTTAAATAAATGTAATCATAACTGTAACATGCAAATTACCATGGATAAGTAGATGAATATAACCAACATAAGATATGTCATTACATCAAGGTATAATGTCATCCTTGTTTCTTTGTCTCTCTAACAAAGTATGACGTCTTTTCCTCTTAGAAGTCAACCACCAACAGATTCTTTTGTGCATCGCGTAATATGTATTGGTAATGTGTATGACAATCATTTTGTTCAAGTAGATTCATCATAAACTTGTTTTTTAATTGATGAAATTAATTGTGTAATAACAATTTGAAATTGTTTGTGCATATATAACAGGTTTATTTAAGAGATTTTTGTCCCTTATCGCCTCTAGCTTTGTTATGGTCTAGAAATTGTCATCCTTAAGCAAAGCAGTGACCAACTCCATATATTAGTAGAATGCAGCAGTATAAAAATTTGATGATGTTGAAAACAGGCTATGTTGATTTAAGTGAAGAGTGAAGATTTAGGTACATATGTAATTGTCATGTACTACAATAATATACAACTGTTTCATTGGAAATTCATATAATTATGTATTATACTTTACGTACAAATGGTTTAAGGTTACTATAATACCTAGGGTTTAGTGTTATGCGCGCTATTAAGGTTAACTGTTACGTGAAAACCAGGGTTTAGTGGTATGCCATCAATTATGGTTGAGTGGTACATAAAAAAGGAGGGGTTTTATTGACTAGGGTTTAGTGTTCTATCACCAGTTATGGTTTAGGGTTAATTCGGAACTTATTAAAAAAATTTGGTTACGTGTGGAATAAATGGTTTATGGTTTAATTTACGACCTATGATATAAGTGCTAGATAGTAATATAAAAAAGATTTCAAATAAATTGGTAAAATAAAAATGTTGTTAAATAAAATAAAATGATAAACATTGTCAACACATTTCCTAAAAAAATTTAAATGCATATATAAATTGCGATCCACAGTCACACCTCTAGCGATCCTTAGGCAGTCTTCCATGACATCTTATGTTTCTATGCCTTTAGTCACTATCCTTAGGTTGATCAACCACTCCAACCTTTCAGCTATTGCTTGGCAAGCCTCCAATGACATTCACAACAACAGGTAAGGTTTATACATATTGCATGTTCAAATAAAATGAAATTCAGAGTAAGATGAATATATATGTTACCACTGCATGTAGAGGCTGCTCCACATGGGAAGGTGCATATGCAGGTGCTTCCTCCATAGCTATTGTCACCATCGGGTACTGAGGAATATCTAGTTCGACATATGTGTCATCTTGCACGATAGGTGGATGTCTGATTAGATCCCCGGGCTATGCCGATCTCATGAAGGGATACAAAATCATGTAGAACCAGTCCATACAGTCTGATGCACACTATCCAGGCACGACACATATCTAACCCACCACTATAAGGTACTCCAAGAAGTGCATCCATATATCGTCAATATCTTCTAAGCATAATCTTGAACCCGGAGAGTGTGGAGGAATAGTCTGAACATACCTAAACTGTTGCACAACCCTCTTTGGTCGGTGTATGACAGCAACGAGACTCCATCGGATATGTCCAGAAAAACAAGAAATCACCTCGAACTCTCTAACTATACGATTGTCACTATAAGGCATTCAACAAACAACATCAAACGTCAATCGATCTAGACGCTTCTGATACATCGACATTGGTAATGCCTTCCCAGAGATCCAGTGACAGGCACATGGTTTCGTTTCATGATAGTCTTTAGCAATAATAGCCTCAGCAATAAATGGAAAATGCTTATAAATCCAACACTACACATATTTTTAAAACAAAAAAAATAAATCAATACAATAGTCAATATCAAAGAACAAAAAAAAAATCCAATTCAATTATAATTACCTGTAATAGTGTGATACATCTGGCAAGTTGTTTGTTGCTGCTCTTAGACGCATCATTTAAATTGTTGTACATATGCACTAGGGCGGCAACTCCTCATGCATAGCTTTCACTTTGGGTGAGGTCTCGAAAGGCGTCCAAGAACACGACATGCATGTGTGTTGCACTCTTGTTAGCAAAAAGAGTGCAACCTAGCAAATGCAATAGATAAGCTTGAGCTGCTACAGTCCAGTGTGCGGTATCACATTTGCTACGATAAATGTCTCACAACCATGATAGTTGTACATATGCCCCATGACACTGTATTGTCTCAACTCTGGCTTCATCTGCATTCACTTCAAGTAATTCCTCTAACAACAACACCGCTTCATCAACATGAAGAGTCTCGAATCTATGGAAGGCGCCTGTGATAGGCAGATGAAGCAAAAAGGCCACATCATCGAGGGTGATGGTCACCTCTCTTACAGGAAGATGAAAATGACTAGTTTCCTTATGCCACCTCTCCACAAAAGCCGATATAAGTCCTTGATCACCAGTGTTCAATGAACATGCGATCAGAGGCCTCTCAATTTCTAAACCTTCCTTCCATGGGAGGATGAACATCCTCAGCAACAAAGGCAACTTCCCATTGCCTATGTGTGGATGCTGTAGGCCTTCATCGCTGGAGAGCTTCATCTGAATCACAATTATTTTTTCTTCCCAAGGCTCTTCCTATAACTCTGCCTAGAGCACAACCCAAACCTCTGTTTTTAACCATAATCTGCAAATTTGAACATACATAAAAATTTATGTAAAAATTCAAACAATACTTCAATCAGTTACTATTCAATAATTCATAAATAAAAAATTATTGTATATATATATATATATATATATATATATATTTTCAAAATCTATTTTAAATTAATTTTATGTAATAAAAATAACTTATTTATTAAAAAGCAACTTAAAAAACACTATAGTTAATTACATAAAATAACAAAATTTTTGTCTCCTTGCCTATTTTTTTTTAAAAAAACTAATATATAATAATCATAAATATATTTATAGTTAAAAATAAAACAATAACTATTTCAAAATAAAAATGAAAATAATCTATTTTTTATTAAAATATATTAACTATTTAAAAACAACATTCTAACCAATCCCTACAACTCATACAAATGTATGTGTTATATGGGTTTCAAATACATTTTTGTCACTTCACTCTTAAATTGTTAGGTACACTAGTAATGATGTTGGATGCACAGTTAACAACAACCGAATGAGTGATGCTAGGTGCACCCAGCATTATTGCTGGTGCACCTAGCATTTTAAGTGAATGGGCAAAAATGTCCTTCACTCAAGTTGATCCATATGAGTCATATGGATTAACTCGAGTCATATGACTTATACGATCAACACGATCCGTATGACTCATATGGATCAAGTTCATCCGTACGAACCATACGAATCAACTTGATCCGTATGTTTAAATTATACTTACGGATTACATGATCCGTATATTTTATACATATCATGTAATCCGTAAGTTTAATTTAAACATACGGATCAACCAAGAACTCACGTACCTTCGATGCAGGATAATTTTGAAATTAAAAAAAATACTGGGTGCACAAGCAATAAAGTCGGGGGAGTTGCTAGGTGCACCCAGCAATATTGTTGGTGCACCCAGCAATTTTAGTGAATGGCCATTTTGCCCTTTAAGTTAAAAATTTAAAAACGCGCTCCTCTTCTCGGAAGACCACTGCTACTTCTTTTCTTCTTCCATTCCTGTTGATCCTCCGTGACACCGCGAGCCAAGCTTTCGTCTTCTTCCGGACACCACGAGCCAAGCTTCTTCTTCTTCTCCGTCTTCTCCGCGAACAGCCTTCGAGGTTAGTCTCCCTAACTCTCCATTGCTTTTACTATCTAGTATTGATTCAGCAGTGGAACCTTAGGATAGTAACCTTAGGGTAGTAACCTTAGGGTAGAAGACGAGAGGGGAGAAGATTAGAGTATGCCGGAAAAAATGGCGGAAAAGGATGACGGCGGTGTCTTCCGGAAGACCCGTTAGGGGTTCTTCCGGAAGTTCCGGAAGAACATTTTCCGGAAAGTTTCCGGAAGAAGTGTTCTTCCGGAAGTAACCAAACGTCTTCCGGAAGAACACTTCTTCCGGAAGACTCCCGGAAAACCTCTTCCGGAAACTTTCCGGAAGAAGTGTTCTTCCGGAAGAATTCCGGAAGACGCGCTCTTCCGGAAGAACTTTCAAAATTCCGGAAGAACTTTCCGGAAGAAGTGGTTCTTCCGAAATTGTTCCGGAAGATCCACTTCTTCCGGAAAGTGGTTTTTTTGTTTTTTTTTTTTGCTTTTTTTTTAAAAAAAAAATTTAAACAGAAATTGTTTTGTTTTTTTTTTTAAATGAATCATTGTATTTATTTTGGTTTTTTTTTTTGCTTTTTTTTACTAAATATTAATTTGTAAATTATTTTTTTTTTATAAAAGTAGTTGTGTTTGTTTTTGTTTATTGTTTATTTTTTTAAATTAGTGTTTTTTCTTTAAAAAATGAAGTTGTCTATTTTTATAATTAAAGTTGTGTGTTTTGGAAGTTTTATAAAAATACTAATTTTGTATAATTAATTAGTTTTTTATTATAAATGAAGTATTTTATTTTCTAAAAAAATTGTGGATGTTTACTAAATAATTTTTTGTACATTAGTTGTTTAATTTTTTTAAAAAAATTAAGTTGTGGATGTTTAGTAATGAATTATTTTTATATTAGTTGTGTTTTTTTTTTAAAATGAAGTTGTTTATTTTTTAAAAAAAAAATTAACTTGTGGATGTTTACTAAGTAATTTAGTTGTGTTTTTTTTAGAAATGAAGTTTCTTATTTTTTTTTTAAATTAAGAGTTGGATGTTTACTAATTAATTTTTTTTACATTAGTTGTGTTTTTTTTTATAAATGAAGTTGTTTAATTTTTTTTTAAAATTAAGTTGTGGATGTTTAGTAATGAATTATTTTTATATTAGTTGTGTTTTTTTATAAATGAAGTTGTTTAATTTTTTTAAAAAAATTAAGTTGTGCATGTTTATTAATAAATTTTTTTACATTAGTTGTTTTTTTTATATAAATGAAGTTGTTTAATTTTTTTTTTTAAATTAGGTTGTGTATGTGTGAAAATAATTTGATTTAAGTTAGTCTTATTTGTTTATAAATGAAGTTGTTTTTTTATAAACAAAATTGTGTATATTTTGACCGAAAAAAAATACGTGTTCGACATGATTTACAGATCATGGCCAGAACACGAGGTTTAGGTCGTGCCATAGGTAGAGTTGTAGGCAGAGATAGAGCTGCTGACGAGGATGCTGACAATGTTCCCGAGAGGCGTAGGCTTATTGCCTCAGCCCGTAGGCTACGCGTTCATCAGATGACTACAGAGGGACGTGATAAGGCTGAGGACGTCGCTGACATGACTGATGATGTCCCTGAGCAGCCTACGGAGGCACCTGAGATGCGTGAGGACGCACAGGGTGCTGATAGTGGTGAGGGGTCAGATGGTGATGATGCTGCAGAGGGATTCCCTGGTGGTCCACGTGACCCGTCAGTGCTGACATCATTTGTCGAGCATGTTGCACATGCTGTGTGGAGTGGACAGGTATTTTAATTTGTTAATTATTTGTCATTGTTTATTTATTTGTTTGTGATTAATTTTTTTTAATAATTGTATAATTTGTACTTCAAATCAGGAACGTCCTGATTTGAAGTTAGTGTCACATGGGAGGAAGGTGACACTGATTGGGAGGTCAGTTCCTGAGATTGAAGGCATGGTGGCTGCCACAGGATTAAGTCCACTGATAGATTGTTCAGTTATTACTGGCGATCCTGGACTTATATCCGCATTTGTGGAGAGGTGGCACAGTGAGACTAGCACCTTCCACCTTCCTGTAGGAGAGCTGATGATCACATTGGATGATGTGTCATCCATCCTACATTTGCCCATCACTGGCGCCTTGCACAGTTTCCACGCTCTTTCTACGGAGGAGGCCAGATTCTTGCTTACGGAGTTGCTGGAAGTGTCTGCCGAGGAGGCCAGAGCCGAGACAGCACTCACACGTGGAGCATATGTACGATTAGGATGGGTTCGTGACATTTATGAGACCAGATGTCAGGCCCGGTGGTGGATTTTCGCAGCTCACGCTTATCTGCTGCACCTTGTCGGTTGCACTCTTTTTGCTAATAAGAGTGCAACATACGTGCATGTGGTCCACCTTGACGTTTTCCGGGACCTCGCTCATAGTGGTGGTTACGCTTGGGGGGTTGCGGCGCTGGTTCATATGTATGACCAGTTAGATGAGGCTTGTAGGACCACCACCCGACAGCTTGCGGGGTACTTGACGCTACTTCAGGTAAATTTTGTGTTTATTAATATGTTAGGTTCGATTATGATTTAAACATATTTTTATGTTATGTTAACCTCAATTATTGTGTAGTGCTGGATCTATGAGCACTTCCCTAGTGTGCACCAGTGCGTGACTGACAATACATACCAGGAGACGTCCCCACGTGCTTCCCGGTGGTTGACGTCGAAGGCGCACATGAAGGGCATCACAGCATCACAGAAGAAGGTCTTCCGGAAGTTACTCAGACCCATTCCGGAAGAAGGTCTTCCGAAAGTGTTTTCAAATAGCACTTCTCAAATACGGAACACGGGACCACCGAATCTCCAAATACTTCACGGGACCACCAATGGAAACTGCAAAAGGGACTACCGAAACAACAACAAGCAACCAAAATGGAAGAAAGAAAGCAGAGAAGAAACAAGCAGAGAAGAAAGCGCAGTAAAAAGAAGCGTGTACGCGTTAATTTAAAGAAAATTACACAAGGGTAAAATCGTCATTACATACGTATTAAATATTATTTTATTTTTACTTATTATTATAAAATGAAATTTCTTTTTTCTTCATTTCGTCATTACATACGTTCACTGATTATTTAATTATTTATGTATAATAATATTAATTATTTTATAATTTAGTTTATCCATTAAAAGTAAATTATTACAAAATAATTTTTTTTTTAACAAAGGTAACTTCCGGAAGAAGGTTCTTCTGGAAACTTCTGAATGACGTTCTTTCGGAAGTAGTTTGTGGGTACTTCCGGAAGTCACAAATTCTTCTTTCGGAAGAAGTTTTTTTCTGGAAACTTTCCGGAAAACCTTTTTCCGAAAATTTTCCAGAAAAACCTCTTCCGGAAGAAGAATTATTGAAGGGCAATTTCGCCACTTCACTGTTTGCTGGGTGCCCCAGCAATAATGCTGGGTGCACATAGCAACTCCCTAAAGCCGGTGCACCTAGCAACACTCCGGCCGAATTCCAAATCTCCCCAGTCCCAAAAATAGCCCAAGCCCATCTTAGTCCCCTTTGGCCGTTCCAAAAAACGAATAGATAACATAACATACCAAAAAACGAATAGATAACATAACATACCAAAAAACGAATAGATAACATGTGCTCTTAAACCCTTTTTTCACTCCCAAAACCCTCTCGTTCACTTCACTCATCGCATTAACAATGAAATGAACAGCAACACATCACAACAACAATGATTCAACTTCACAGAACCTTCTTCTCCACCACCACCTCCTCCGTTCCTTCCTCATACCCTCTCTCTCTTGGCCACTTCATGGTCTCTCTCTTTAATTTTCCCTTTAATTTTCTAATTTCTTTATTTTGATTATCCTTTCAATAACGCAATTGTGTTTTGCTTGTTAAACGACGTCGCATTGCAGTTGCAGTTCAGGGCGCTCCAGGCTCCACCAATTGCTCTCGCGCCGCACGCCACGTCATCCCTCATCGGCGCCACCGTCCAATGCCGAACGCGTCTTCTCTTCCCTCGAAGGGTTACCGCGAAATGCCACGCGACGTCGTTTAGCAATTTCCGTTTCCCGTTTGCTTTGAACTCCACGACGTCGTTTGGGGGCAGCGTTTTCTCGAGGGGGTTTGCGACGCGCGCGGCGGAGAACGGTAAGCAGAAGAAACGGGCGAGGGCTGCTGTCGTTCGCGGAAAGGAGAAGGACGAAGGTGTGATAAATGACGCCGCGCCGAAAGAGTTTGACAATGTGACCGCTTCTGAGGGAAGTTTGGGTGAGAAGAAGAAGAATAAGAAGGGATCGTCACCCGTCGCCGCTAGTGGCAAAGAAGATGAGAAGAGTGTGAAGAAGAAAACGGCGAAGAAGAAGACCACGACGACTTTGCGGAGCAAGAAGGTGGCTGCCAGCAGCACCCAAGAGGATGGTGCTGCTGAAGCTTCTAAAAAATCTTACAAAGGGAAGAAGAAGAAGGATTCGAAGGTTAGTAATTGATAGTTTGGATAAATTTCTCGATGAACACTTCTAATAGAAGAAAATAAAAAAGAAGGTAAAATGAATTAAGCTTTTTTCCATGAGTTAAAATTAGCTTATGCGTTAGATTCAGCTCTTGGAGAAGTTAAACGTTCGAAATTTTATAATAGTTCAAGGGTATAAGTTGTATAAGATGGTTTTAGCATAAAGAGAAAACATTAATTACCAACTCATTTTCTTCTCTGCAAGTGTTTAACTATAGGTTCTTATTGTCTTGGACATTAACTGCATGAATACTTTGAATACTTTTAGTATAAATTTTGTACTTTTATTTTTAAAAATTTTATGCCAATATATAAATGAAAATACAATAATAATATGATAGGTTTTAGTGCTTTATTATGTCTGTGACTAGTGCTTATTTTTAAAACATTAATTCTCTCTTGTGAGTTAAGGTTTTTATTTTATGTTAATTGTAGATAATTTTGTATGTTGTGTATTACAGTTGTGTTTGTGTCGTATGGATTTAAAAATTTGCTGTATTTTTGTGTTTTTGTTATATCAAATTTGTGTCCCGTGTTGTGTCTGTGCTTCCTAGAATGACACTAATACCGTGGTTATTCAGAAGAGTTTGACCGAGAGTGCTATTGAAGAAATGCCGGAGAATTCTGCTTCTGCAAAGGACGAGTTGAAGAAGAAAAATGGGAATTCTAGTGTGATTGAAGAGGTGAAACCCCCATGGAATTTTACGTACAAGCCATTGTATCCTCCCACTAGAAAGTCTGTGGTGGTTGTGGAGTCTGTTACAAAGGCGAAGGTTATTAAGAGATACCTTGGTGATATGTATGAAGTCTTGCCAAGCTATGGTCATGTGAGAGACTTGGCTGCAAGGTCTGGATCAGTGAGACCTGATGATGATTTTAGTATGGTGTGGGAGGTTCCGCCGCCTGCCTGGACTCATTTGAAGAGCATCAAGGTTGCACTGAGCAGGTACATTTTCCCATCCGTCGCATCCACTTGCTATTGTTTCTGGCAGCATTGGATGGTTTTACTAGTATAATGGTATTTTGTTGGTGTATGTCTTTTGGTATATAATCTGTTGGGAGCTAATCTTGGTGTCCATTCAATATGATGTTATTAGAGTAATGCAAATGTGTCATGATTACTTGTGTGGGGTTGTTTTAATTTCATGTTTGTATGGATATAAGTGGTTGACTGTGTCGCATGGTAGTGGGTAAGAGTATTGGGTAATGGGTACGGTAATTTTTTTTTTTTGGCTAAAATATGTTTTTCGCCCCTATCAATATTAAAAAGTTCAAAATCTGTCCCTGCAAAATGTTCGGTATGTTTTTTGTCTTCATAAAACTGAAATGTATTGTTTTTTGACTTGGAGTTAGGCTTGGATGAATCCGAGCCTAAGTGTTTGATGTGTGTCCACCAAAAATTGGACTCACAGAGTTATGTCACCAACCCACACCCAAACATCACCTCCTGCACCATTCACGACCTACCACCACCCTACCCATCTCCTCCGCGCTGCGCTGTCACCTGCACCACCTCCTTGATCATGCCACTACCCACATGAGCACCCTTTGCGCCGCCGACCCCAACGCCACCAGATTTGATGGTGGTGTTTGGCTGGTGCGGGTAGTGGCGCGTGGTGGAGTAGGTGGTGCAGGTGGCGGCACGACGGGTGGGGCTGTTATGGGTTTGGGAGAAAGGGGTATTTTGCAAAAAAAAAATCCGAAAACTGTGATTTTATTTCTTTTCACTACAATTTTTGGCGGTTTTTAACCTCTGGAAATTGCATTTTATAATTTAAGTTTTAAAAAATGCCACATAGGCTCGGATTCGGGCCGAAAAAACACATTTCAAGTTTTATAAGGGTGAAAAACATATTTTAACCTTTTTTTTAAAAATGAGAATACAGGCACAACACAATATATTAAGTAAAATATAATTATTTTGATATATTGCTTAGATTTTATCGATTTATTTTCTTTATTTCTTTGTTTTTAATATTGCTGATATTTATATTGGCTTGCCATCATCATTTTCTTATTACCGGTCTATATCCTCTTGAAAAATTTATTGAAAAAAACATATTCATTATGTGGAATAAGAAATGAAGAGAATTTTCTAAATTGGCTCCAGCGATTAGCATTAGCAATGCTTCAATTTATAGGCAGGAGGATTACAAGATAATAATGACAAATACAATTCTCAAGACACAAATTAAAATAACACTATTTCCTATGAGACATGGATTGACTATTAATATGATTTAAATCTCAGTGATATACTTCAATCTCCAAGAATCATAATCTAATTTAAATAAGAATACTAAATTCAAGACTTCAAGTTATGATAATAATCCCTTTATTAGTATTAAAAGATTTGAACATAACACAATCAAGTGTTGATACTGAGGCAGACATATAATAATAAGAAATACGAATATTGGGTTTCCAGTAGCACAGGTACAGTATGTATATGCTGCCAATTTTGAAGTATACGTGCATCATAGGTGGTTGACAGCATGTATCCTGCTTAATTCATTTTATGTTATTTGACAGAGCAGAAAACCTTATTCTTGCATCGGATCCAGATCGTGAGGGAGAAGCTATTGCTTGGCACATCATTGAGATGTTACAACAACAGGGTGCTCTACACGATAATATTTCCTTAGCAAGAGTAGTCTTTCACGAAATAACTGAAAAATCCATAAAAGGTGCCCTACAAACACCACGAGAGATTGACGTAAATTTGGTTCAAGCTTACCTTGCTCGGCGGGCTCTTGATTACTTGATTGGGTTTAACATTTCACCATTACTATGGAGGAAGTTACCAGGTTGCCAATCAGCTGGAAGAGTTCAATCTGCTGCACTTTCTCTTATATGTGATAGAGAAATGGAAATTGATGAATTTAAACCGAAGGAGTATTGGACTGTGGAGGTTCAAATGAAAAAGAAAGAGCTGAGATCAAACAAGAACCTTACTTTTCCTGCTCACTTGACCCATTTTGATTCAAAAAAGTTGAATAAGTTTTCAATTACTTCTGATACCGAGGCAAGAGATATTCGAAGCAATATAAACTCAGCTGATTTTCATGTTGTTAGCTTGAAAAAAAACAAAAGTCGAAGAAATCCTCCAACACCTTATATAACATCGACACTTCAGCAAGATGCTGCAAACAAGTTGCATTTCACTGCAAGTCACACAATGAAGGCACTAGAATTTTTATTTATTCCTAATCTATTTCCTTACTTATTCACAGCTGTTATGAATAAGATTTGCCTTTCCTGTGTAATTAATATTTAATTATGTTTAAATTTAAAGTCTTCTAGAATTACTTTTATCATTAATCTCAATTTGCCTTCTGAGTGCAGCTTGCACAGAAGCTCTACGAGGGAGTTGAACTGTCTGACAGTGTAGCAGTGGGTCTGATAACATATATCAGAACTGATGGACTCCATGTAGGTATCACTTTGGTTGCATGGATGTGATGGAATGTTGTGAACTACTCTAGATGCATTGTATATCCATATATCATTAATTTGTCCACAAAAGCTGATCATACCAGCTCCAAATTCTCTTTTGTTGTATCCCTCACCCACCCACCCACATTTCTCTTCTGTAACAATCATTTCATTAATCTTATCTGTTTAAACATGATCACTAATTTTCCATGATTCTTCCTATACTAGGTCACAATTTTGATTTTTATTTGTGGGTTTGCATGTGTGGATGGCATGCTTAAACATTCTTTTTGTGAACCCAGTAATTTTGTTTACAGATGATTGTTTTTATTTTAACAACTCACTGTAGTTTCTTCCATAGATTTCTGATGAAGCTGTAGCTAGTATACGCTCGCTGATCATTGAAAGGTGATTTGCATTTCTCCATACACCTTTATAGTTTCTACGCATGTTTGCTATCAGAGTTTCATCATTACTACTGATTATGTATTATCATTTTATCACCATGTGACCTGAGCAACCACATTACTAGCTATTTTACTAAACAGATTCTTCAAACATTTGTTTCTGTTGGAGATCTCATATCAACTAGTGATGAGGCCAAAGTAGTTTATTAAGTGGGAGACAACCCTCACCTTAAAAACCGGTTTTGTTGGGTTGAGTTAGGCCTAAAACCTATAATTTCTAAGATGGTATCAGAGACTATCCTAGATCCATTAATGGACCACCCACCATATTTTTCACGCACCAAGCCCATAAGTGTTGGGCGTGAGGTGGTGTATTGGGAAGTCCCACATCGGCTAGAGATAGTGTCGAGATACATTATATAAGTGGGGTGCAACCCTCACCCAATGAAGTGGTTTTTGGGATTAAGTTAGATCCAAACCTACATTCTAAGATGGTTTCAGAGTTTATTCTAGATCCATTGGTGAGCCACCTGCATTTGGTACTATTAGAGTAAGTCATATGGATGTATGTAATATGTGAGAATTCACATTAGAGTTAGTTTTGACATCTGTACTTGACAGCTGTACCTCTCCACTATATAAGGAGACCATGTATTAGTTTGTCAGTGGTTTAATAAAATTCTGTTTCAACTCCTTTTTCATTTTCGCTCTGTGTTTTACTCAAGATGGTATCTAGAGCTATTTGATAAAACTGAGTGATAGTGTTTGAGAAGGTGAGAAAGTGTTTGAGAAGATGAGAAAATTGAGAGAAAAAACTGGTATTATTACTAGACTGAAAAGTTAATCTGAGTTTGTTACAATGAGATGTATATATAGACCTCTGAACCTTTACACTAGCAGTAACAGAATCTAACTAACTAACAGCAAAGGCTAACTGAATTAACTAACAGACTAACTGAACTAACTAATCGGTTATTAGATATCTAATGCTAGAGAAGTGCTGTTAGCAAAGGCTAACAGCCCTTACAAGTACAAAATTACAAAACTGTTTATACAGTTATACAATACATGCTCTAATATTTTAATATCCCCCCTCAAACTCAAGGGGAAGAGTTTTCAGAAGAAATACTCTTCACATTGAGTTTGTCTCTAAGTATCTCAAATCTTGCTGAAGAAAGAGGCTTGGTCAGCACATCAGCCCGCTGATCTGTATAAAGTTGGGTCATGAAAAATATCAGCACCATGACGAGATAGTTCGCAATTAGATACCAAAAACTTCGTACCCCATTGCCCGGAGGCTCTTCGCTATGCGAAGGTGTGGGGGAGGGATATTGTACGCAGCCTTACCCTTGCATATGCAAAGAGGCTGTTTCCGGATTCGAACCCATGACCAACAAGTCACCAAGGCACAACTTTACCGCTGCACCCATTGGATAAAAAATAGAATGAGCTTCAGCCATGTGAGTTTTGTGAAGTAAGTCTCGAATGTATTTACTCTGAGTCATCAATATAGTTTTTAGGGAGATATTTGATCTCTAGACCCAAGAAATAATCCAAATGACCAAGTTGTTTGAGAGAGAATGCAGTGTGAAGTTTGGTTGTGAGCTGCTGAATTAGAGAGGTAGAACTACCTGTGATGATTATATCATCCACATAGACCATAAGATAAATAGTATGAACCTGCTGCCTGTAGATGAAAAGAGAAGTGTCACATTTGCTCCCTTCAAATCCAAACTGAAGTGGAGTAGATTTCAGCCTATCAAACCACTGCCTTGGAGCTTGATTCAAGCCAAAAAGAGCTTTATTTAGCTTGCAGACCAGGAATCTATCAGCAACTTTAAAACCTGGAGGCTGTGTCATAAATACAGATTCTTCAAGAACCCCATTTAAAAAAGCATTATTTACATCAAGTTGAAATACTTCCCACCCATCCTGATCTCTCATCTCCTGTTCCTGTGGCTGTTCCTAATTTTGGTTCAGACACATCTTCAGCATCTTCTGCTGCTTCTGTTTCACAACCTATTTCAGGTTCTGATGTGTCCAGGTTTGATACCTCCTTGTCTCACTCTACCTCTCAACAGGCTCAGTCTGCAGCATCCACTTCCCACAGTGTTGCTCCCTCTTCTAATTTTGATACTAATGCTGATCAGCCTAGTTCTGATGTTCCAGCTTCTTCTAGTGCACCAACAGGATCTTTCTCTTCTAGTTCTGGTTTAGGTAATGAGGATTCTCCCCCTAGAACAGTAAATAACCATCCCATGCAAACCAGGTCTAAGTCTAGGTTTCACAATCCTTGACTTCATCCTTCTCTTTTCTTGGTTCATTCAGAACCAAAATCAGTAAAGCATGCTCTTGCTGCCCCAAATTGGCTTGCTGCCATGGAACAAGAATATCAGGCTCTTATGAAGAATCATACGTGGGATATTGTTCCCTTGCCCTCGGACAGGAAAGCAGTAGGTTGCAAATGGGTATTTCGAGTGAAAGAGAATGCTGATGGTTCTATCAATAAATACAAGGCTCAATTGGTTGCTAAAGTTTTTCACCAAGTGCATGGTTTTGATTTTCATGAAACCTTTTCTCTTGTGGTGAAGCCTATTACTATTCGACTTATTCTTACCCTTGCTCTCACTAATGGCTGGGATCTCTTCCAATTGGATGTTAATAATGCATTCTTGAATGGTGTTTTGGATGAGACAGTTTATATGGTTCAGCCTCCGGGTTTTGAACACTCTAATAAACAGTTGGTGTGCAAGTTGAACGAGGTTCTTTATGGCCTTAAACAGGTGCCTGGGTAGTGGTTTGATCACCTGAAGTCCACTCTACTGCAGTTTGGGTTCACAGCAAGTAATTCACTGTTTATCTCTTAGTCTATGTGGATGACATTATAATCACTGGGAATTTTGTCTCATTCAAAAGATGACTTCTCAGTTGCACTTTCAATTTGCACTTTCAATTTGCACTCAAACAACTTGGGAATTTGTATGTTTGTGATCTGCTACAAAAAACTAAAATGGCAGAGGCTCAACCAATCTCTTCACCTATGGTCTCCTCTTGCAAACTTTCTAAGATGGGCAGTGATCTCTTTTCAGACCCTACCCTTTATAGGTCTGTTGTGGGTGCGCTTCAGTATGCTACTCTGACTCGGCCAGAAATAAGTTTTTCTGTCAACAAGGTCTGTCAGTTCATGTCCCAGCCCTTGAAGTCTCATTGGATTGCTGTTAAGCGAATTCTAAGAGATATTGAAGGCACTATCTTTCATTGCCTTCTCATACAACCTGCTGTTTCCTCTAGACCACTTTTTTCTTATTGCCCTTTGTGATGCTGATTGTGCTTCAGATGTTGATCATCACAGGTCTACTTCAGGCTCAATGATTTGTCTTGGGCCTAATCTCATTTCCTGGTCGTCTCGCAAGCAGCAGGTTACTGCTCGTTCCATTACAGAGGCAGAATATAGAAGTATTGCTCAGACTTCTGCTGAACTTTCAGGTTCCTTTCAATCCTCCTATGTTACTCTGTGACAATAAGAGTGCAGTTGCCATTGCTCACAACCCGGTTTTCCACAGCAGAACCAAACATATGGAAATCGATGTGTTCTTTGTGCATGAGGTGTTGTCCAAGCGACTTCTGATCTATCACATCTCTGCTCTCGATCAGTGGGCTGACATATTAACTAAGCCTCTCTCTTCTGCTCGCTTTGCCTTTCTTAGTCCTCTCTCTTCTGTTTCAACTCCTTTTTCATTTTCTCTCTTTCTGTTTTATTCATGAGGCACGGTCCAGGCTGGATGTCCTGGGCGTGAATGGGAGTGTTGGAAAGCCACCTTAATTGCGGAACCCCCTCGCTTGCCTTAGTTGCGGCCTCTTTGGGGTTGCCTTAATTGTAACCTTGATTAAGGGTGGTGGTTTAGTGGTCCCACATTAGTGGTAAGGCCAAATTTTCTTTTTTTTGATCCGCAAAAATAATATTAAAGTATATAAGTTGGGGCAACCCTCACCTTCCAAGCTGGTTTTGTAAGGTTGAGTTCGGCCCATAACCCACTTTCTAAAAGTTTCATGTAAGGTACATTTTGCAAACTAACATGCAAGTTGGGATTTAAACCTTAGGGGTACAGTGATGTTAGTGTATGACATACTGTGTGGTCTTCAGAATATTTTGATAGATGAATTCTAATCTGAAAGGAAGGCAAGAAGGTTGTGTAAGAATAGAATAGGTATGCTTTTAAAGCTTCAAAAGTACAGCCAAGCTATAGAAAATAACATCAGAGTAAAAGCTCCTCAACTTTGTTATATAGCAGTAATAAACACACATCGGAAGACAATTAGCCAAACAGGCTTACCTTGTGTAATGTTGCATTATTGTTTTACATTTGAATGCTTAATTTATGTGGTTTAAGCAATTTTTTATTGTTTTTCATGTGCATGAACAAGAAATTTACTGTATGTAGGTATGGACAAGATTTTGTCTCACAAAGTGCACCAAAGTATTATAAAAAGGTGAAAAATGCACAAGAGGCCCATGAAGCCATTAGACCAACTGACATACGCAAGTTGCCATGTATTATGACACAGGCTTCCTTTGTGAATATTTTACTTGAATGGTGTGCTAAGGGTGATTTCTAATAATATTACTTGTTGATGATTTGTCAGCAATGCTTTCTGCGATACTTGATGAAGAATCCTTGAAGCTCTACACACTTATTTGGTCACGAACAGTTTCATGTCAAATGGAACCTGCTGTCTTTGAGCAGGTTAGGCTACTGAATATCCTTCAACATAAACTGCTTCAACCTTAAATTATATTCAAAACTTGCTGTTTTTCTAGTTTGTACCTAGACAGTATTGGCTGTAGATTCATTTAGAAATTAGAATTCAAAATTGTGCCACTTTTTTGTTTGATTGGTAGGTGAAGGAAGTTATAAGAAAAGGACAGAGTAAAATACATCCTATCAAGAAAACAAACCAAGGAGCGCAATTAGAATCTAGGAGATTGGAAATGTAACACATTTTTGTTTTATCGGTAGGCAAAGGAAATTATATTAAAAGGGCAAAGCGTGTAATACATCCTCTCAAGAAAACAAAACAACCAGAGCAAAACTAGAATCTAGGAGATTGGAAATGTTACGAAGCATGCCAACCTCTCTGCATGTCTGAAAAATAAATGTCTTTAAATAATAAATACACCATGAGCCGGACACCTATGTGTGGCTAAAAAATAACCCAATCTCAAATGACAACTAGAATTGAATAAGTTCGCTTAGTTTTAGCATTCCTCTCCAACCATAAACACTGATGTATCACAAAAGACATAAAAGTGTCTCAAGATTTTAGTCTCTTTGTGCCAGCCAAAACATATAAATTAATCACAAATTCCTTGGACAGGTCCAAAGTTTCCTAAATCCATATAGTTTATTCCAAAAACAAAGTAGCTGCAAAACAATGCATATTTTGCTATGGGTCTGACAACTTGCGCAATTTTGAGGCCATCCTTCCCCCACATTTTTGTTATGGAGTATTCTCTTCTGTAGTTTATGAATACATTCATAGTTACTGCAAATGATCTAGGTTGCTGGATTGCCATTCTAGCTTCCTGGCCTGGTTTGACAGTATGGTTGACTGTGGTTTGTTGGGTTGCAAGACACTTTTGACCTAAAGCCTTATTCATGTAACAAGGTGATGTTCCCCCATATTTTTTTATGGGAAGAGTTATATTAGACATATTATTACGTAAGCAAATCATTAGCAGCTTATGTTTCCTCTGTTTTTTTTTTGCACAGCAAAAATCTGATAGTATTAGAATATAATCAGTACTAGGTGTACTGAAGAATAACAGAATATACACAGGCAGTACTCTGCCAGCCCCACCTACAAAGATAAAACCACAAAAGTGGATACCCATACAACAAAAGAAAAGCCCCTAAGACATTTCCTCCTTTAAGCTAGAAGACCATTGATTAAAATGAGTATGGAAATCTTTCTCCATGCTGTTGATCCAAGACCAAGTGTGAAACACAGCTTCATCCATAACTTTTTCAGAGCTGAAATCCTGGTTGTGAAACACCAAGGCATTTCTATGCTTCCAAATAGTCATGGATAGAGCTATCCAGAAAACTTCCCATCGCTTGTCTACATTGCTTTTCCCACTCCATAGAGAGAATTGCAGAAAATGACTTTTGGGTTCAATAGAGAAAGGACCCACTCTATTAACCCATCTCAAACTCTCCCACCAAAGGTGTCTAGTTTTCCTACAAGAATACATGATATGACCAGCTGTTTCCTCTTCCTGATCACAAAGAGGGCAGTTATAAGAGGGCAGCAACACATGTCTCCTCCTTAGATTATCCCTAGTAGGTAGTCTGTTCTTGAATATTCTCCAAGAGAAAGCACTTGCTCTTGGGGGGATTTTCCGTCTCCAAATGATCTTGGAAGTGCTGTCTTCCGCAATAGAATTACCCTCATCTTTGAGGAGATTGTAGGCTAACTTTGTGGAATAGTGACCAACAGGATCACCCCCCCATGTGAGATAGTCCTGACTTGAAGGTTGAATCTGAACAGCCTCAATGTCAGCCATGAATGCTGCCACCATATCAATTTCATGGTCAAAGAAGTGTCTCCTCCATTGTATCTTCCATTCCCATCTACCATCACTTAAGAGGCCCATTGAGTTAATAGGATGATTCTGTTGAGTGCTCACTTGATATAGGGTTGGGTACTTATCTTGGAGACTTAAATCATCCTCCCTCCACTTGTCTTTCCAGAATTTACCTCTGTGATTCAGGTTTCTCATGTACCCTTGTCTTTTGTGTGCTTTGGTCAGTGGTTGTTTTAGCAAAATATCCACTTTTTTCCATCTCTTAGTTCCCATCTTTATAGCAGATAGCTAGATAGGATCTGTTTGGTCTGTTGTATGGAACTTTGGTTTGTTAAAATGTTAAAGTTGTGTATGGTAACTTCATTTATTCCAGGTCTACTAATGGTAGACTGTGTCTGTGTACTAGAAGAATGATCATGAACAATTTCTGATTGTTGAAATTACATTTGTGTTCATATAAAATTCATCTGCTTCCATCTGACATTGTTATGTTTAACCAGACTTTTTCCTAACTTTTGATTCCAGATACAACTTGATATTGGAAATCTTGATGAGTCTATTATATTACAGTCTTCCATCTCAAGGGTTGAGTTTCCTGGATATCGAGCAGTTTTTACGGTATGGTTAGTTGCAGCAGATAAGTGACGCTGGCGCTTACAATCTGTAACTAATATACCAGTTGACAATACCTGAAATAATAATGACTTTATATTTATGATTACTATTGTTATTTTCTATTAAATAAATTGTTTGATTGTACTATTAGGATTGTTTTTGAGTGCAAGTACCAGTTACTTGCTACTGGGAAAACATATATTGCGATTGTATTTCAAATTTATTGCTTTTTGTGTAAAAGTAAATTTCTGAAGTTATATGATTCAAAGTATGTTTTCTAGTTAATAGCTAATATCATGTTTTGATGTTGAACAAGATCTCATAAATTTGAGCTTAAAGTGTTTTGGAAAGACTTTCTATCTTGTTTGGTATATGCATGCAAGTTTACTCCAGAATTTCCAAATCCCAGAATAAACATATAATTAAGTGTGAATATGCAGGTGGTTCTATTTTGTATGCATTACTTGATAAAAGAGACTGCTTGATTTGATGAAGCTCACATTTGATTCAAATATATATAATTATGAGAGGTTACATACTATTTAGGTCAAGATGAAGGCCCAAAAATGGTTTTGTAACTCTACTAATTTCAGCTGTGGTAGAGAATGTCCACATGTACCCTTATATATAAGAAACTAAAACTGATGTGTTTCCTGACTTACGTATGGTTTTTCCTCCCTTCTAGGACATTGTTAGTGAAGCTGTTCAAGATAAAGGCAGTGATGAATCCAGCCATGATCAAACATTTGGAGTACTAAATTCCTTGAAGGTAATATTTCTGGAAACTTAATTTATATAATTTATACTATTTAAAACAATTTCATGTTTTCTCCATATGGCAGGCTGCCCTTTCTGTTTATTTAGATAGGATGCTGTTCTTGGCTTCCTTATGGTGTGCTTTGCCATTTGTTTTCTCAAAAGGGTGGGGGACTTTGATATATATATATATATATATAGACCCACAAGTACTCTTGTAATAATATCTTCTTTTCTTTATTATTGTTTTCTCTTGTTGGATATAAATAACTATCCTTAAAGCTTATGCTTATAGAGAAGAAAGATATCTGAATGTTATGTGACTAGAAGGTACACATGAGTACTATTTTTTTTTTTGATCAGCAAAAGTAGATATATATATATATATATACACACACACACAAGTACCAGTGGTACTAAAATTACAAGATGATATTAGGTAGACTGCTGGTTCCAATGGTCAGGCTAATTTCAGTCTGATAGGATCCAAGCTAGTCACCATATATATTGATACAATAACCATCAGCTGGTGTCCTCTCCTAGTTACAAGAACCTACTGTTAGATTACTGGACCAATGGTTAAAGTGCATTATAAAATCTTTCTCCATTGCTCTGAGCCATGTCCAGAGCAGGAACACTGCATCTTCCATCGGTTAAAGTGCATTATAAAATCTTTCTCCATTGCTCTGAGCCATGTCCAGAGCAGGAACACTGCATATTCCATCAGCTTGCTTTCATTGAATGATTCATTCGAGAATATGACCTTATTCCTTTGCTGCCAAATGGACCAAGTTAGAGCTACCCACCAGCACTTCCATTTGTTGTATGTTTTCCCTCCATTCAACCCATTTTCGTGCTGCATAAAATGATGCCTTGGAATTATAGGATAAGCCCCCAAGGTTCCAATCCAAGATAGGGATTCCCACCATAAAGGTTGTGTTTTGCTGCAGTAAAAAAATAGGTGGGATGCATCCTCCTCCTTATTTCTGCAAAAGGGCACATGCTGTCATTTATCTCTACTTGTCTCCTTCTCAAGTTGGACTTAGTCGGCAATCGATCTCTAATTAGCCTCCAGGCAAAGATTGATGCTTTAGCTGGGATCTTTAGCTTCCATAGGTCCTCGAGTGCTCCATCTAGATTTTCCTCCGCTGAATCTCCCTGCAGCAAATTGTACGCACTCCTTATAGAGTAATGACCATTGGGTTCAGGTTTCCACATCCAACAGTCTGCTGTATGTTGCTGGATTACAATCTGTGATATCTCCCCCATGAATCTGACAGCCGAGACAACTTCATTATCAAATAAAGGCCTTCTCCATGTAAGGTTCCATTTCCAGGCTGTTTCTGTGTAACTCCCCACTTGCTCGATGAGTTTTTGTTGCTGGCGAGAGATCTGATACAGCCTGGGGTATTTCAACATTAATGCTTCACCATCTCCTGACCAGCAATCCTCCCAAAATCTGATTTTATCACCACATCCCACCCTCCATGTTGTTCCATTTTGAAGGACGTTATTCAGCTGTTGATCATGGGTCACCGCTATTAGGTCCTGCCACCACAATGATTCGTTGTTGCCTCTTTTTCCTTCAACCAGTGATCTCCACCCACCATACTTGGAATCCAATAGTCTGGACCATAATTCTTTGTTTTGCTGAAGCATATCCCACCTCCACTTTCCAAGTAGTGCTTTGTTGAAGATCTCTACCCACCATACTTGGAAGGCAAATTGTTTCCCATTTGACCCATGCTATCTTCCTTTGCTCCAATCTTCCTCCCTATAAGAATCTACGCTGAAGTCTGATCAACTTATTCGTTATTTTGCTGGGCAACCTGAAAAAAGAGAGAAAATAAATGGGGATAGATGATAGGGTGGACTGTATAAGGGTCACTCTCCCCTCGAAAGATAGGTGTCTTTGTTTCCATCTAGCTAATTTTCTCTTACACTTTCTAATGACCGGATCCCACAACTCGCTACGCCTTGGGTTTGCCCCAATAGGGATGCCCAAATATGTGAAAGGCATGGACAAAATTCTGCAATTCAGATATTCAGCAGCCTCTTTTCTCCACTGATCAAATTTTCCCACTGCCCCAAAACAGCTTTTCGCAAAATTTATTTTGAGGCCAGATGCAAGTTCAAAACACCTCAGGATCGTTTTGATTAACTTGACATTTTGCAAGGTGGCCTCACCAAAAAATATAGTGTCATCAGTGTATTGTAGAATGCTGATTGGAATGCTGTTTTTCCCCACTAAAAATTCAGTGAATTGCTTCTTGTTTACTGCTTCTCTCATGAGTCCGGTTAAGGCTTCCACTACAATGTTAAACAACAGAGGTGCTAGTGGGTCACCTTGTCTAAGTCCACTTTGTGGAATAAATTCGGAAGTAGGGCTTCCATTTACCAGTACCGAAACCGAGGCAGATTTGAGGCAGCCTTGGATCCAATGGATCCATTTATTGCAGAACCCCATTCTACGCAGCATGTATATTAGAAAATCCCACGAGACAGAGTCGTAGGCCCTTTCAAAATCTACTTTGAACACCATACATGACTTTTGACCTCTTTTTGCTTCCTTCACCGCTTCATTAGTAATGATTACACTATGCAGCAACTGTCTTCCAGCTATGAAAACAGACTGTCTTTCATCTATGATGTCTGGCATGATCCTCTTCAATTTGTTAGCTAACAGCTTGGCCACGATCTTGTATACACAACCTATTAGTGGAATAGGTCTAAAATCATTGAGACTTTGTGGCTCGGGCACCTTAGGTACTAGGGCAATAAATGAGGCATTGCAACCCTTTGGGAAAATCCCATTTGCATGGAATTCATCAAGGAACTGGAGAATGTCAGGTTTCAAGATCTGTCAGAATTGCTTGATGAACTTGAAGTTGAGTCCATCCGGACCAGGACTTTTCTCACTACCGCACTCCCATACCGCCCTCTTTATTTCTTCCTCATTAAAGCGTCCCACCTGCGAATGATTTTCTTGCTTTCCAATACTGTTAAAACTGATGCCATTCAATTTTGGTCTGCTCTGCATGGGATCTTGAAATCTCTGCTGAAAAAACCTGTGGACTTCCTCTTTCACTTTTAATGGTTCATCAACCCAGGATCCATCAATGAACACTCCATTCACTGCATTGTATCTTCGATTAGAATTGAGCAACAAGTGGAAATAACGAGAATTACAATCTCCTTCTTTGATCCATGTTGACCTCGCTTTCTGTCTCATTAATGATTCATGTGATAGCATTTTCCGTTTCATATTTTCTCGGGGGGTTAATTGTCTATCAACTGTATCATTTTTCAGCTTATTTAGTTCAGCCTCTATGTTTTGAACCCTCTTGAATGTGTCACCAAACTGCTCCTTGTTCCATAACTTCAACCTCTCTTTAAGATGTTTGATCTTTTCTTTTAGAGCGAAGCCTCCCCACCCCCTTTGTTGTGTTTGTGACCAGCAATCATTAACCATCTTTTCATTCATGTCTGCCTTGATGGGGGCCTTTGGCTTTCTGCACCACCTACCTCTCGAGTACACCTTCCATGGTCCAGGGGCTTCATTTTTGTTATATGTTGGACTTAGACATAGTTGGGGTATTAATACTGCAGTGGTGTGACTAGTGAGGCTCGCTTTCAGAGGCCCACTACCGGAAGCACAAGGTTCAGGTGCTACGTTGCACTTTTTGGTATGTGTGTGCTCTCTAACAACAACACGTAGGTCACGTGCTTCACTGCATGTTGCCAGCTGTAACCCATTGAGTCCAACATTATCTTGTAGCTGTTGGCTCTGCACGAGGTCAACGTTGCCTATGTGGTGAGACCCTCTTGCCACAACCTGTTCCCATCACAAGGCTCTCTTTCTTCTCTAGTTGTTTCCTCATTCTCGCAACACTCCATTGTCTCCGACACGGGGTGCGCCACTGGTGCCATCCCAATTAGAGCTCCCAAAGCTGACACACTTGTTTGGTTGTCTATGCGGAGTTTCCTCGTACCATGGTTTTTATCCCCTGGTTCATCGTCAGTGTTTGTACCATTGGGTAATGGTACGTTGGAAAATGGCGCGTTCCCTTTGGGCATTCCCACGGCGGTGGAGTTGCCGTCAATCCCTCTTGGCGTGTAGTCAGTTCCCAGAGCTCCTACGAAGTTCGGGATCGGGCTGTCAGTGTCGCCGTCGGTGGAGGAGATCTCCTCCGATGAACTGAGGCTACTTCGAGCTTGGCAAACGCATTTTCTGCTGTCGGTCGTTTTTTCTTCCACAATGTGGACCTGGTATAACTCGCCGCCGATATGGAGGTTAACCGTGTGTTGGAGTGTGGGCCTCCATGGGGTCCTGATGAGCACCCTTGCCCTGTCCAACCTTCGAAGCTCCTCCACATCGTGGTCCACCTCCACTAGGTCTCCTATCGCGGCAACGATCTTTCGGATGTGAGCCACATCCCATGCTGCTAACGGAATGTCCCAACAAAGAGCCCAGACTAGTCTATGGCCCGTTCTGATGTTAGGGTTCCATTTCTCCAACGAGTGAAACGGCGTCGCCCCATAAGGAATTTCTTAGTTAGCCAATTTTTCCGCCCTGGTATCAGTGAGACCCAGGAGTAAGATCATGTTGTCCCCTAGCTATTTAGGCACGACATCTGCTCCTAGCTCCCAGTTGTCCCCGTCGGGATGTCGATGTGTACTGATGACTGTGACCCGGCTTGTTTGGAGCTTGCATTCTCTGATTTTCGCCTTTGCCCTGAGGTCATTGTATTTGTGAGCAGAATCTTCGCGCACGACATCGAAGGTACCTTGTGTTGTATTTGCGTTTGATGAGGTGCTATCGTTCCTTGGCTGCCACCATCCCTCTGGACTTTGGACTCTGTTCTTCTTTGTGCTTGTCTCCCCTTTCCTCTTTCGTATTTTGGGACGTTGACGTACAGCTTCAAGCCGTCTACTATAGGGTTGTCTAGCTTCCTTTCCAGTTTGCGCACATCGGAGACCCCTCTAAACCTCACGAAGCCGTACCTCCTCCCCCTTTTGTTTCTTTGTTTGGAGATGAAGATCTCCTGTACATCCCCCCACCTTTTAAAATGAACTTCTCCGTTGCATCTTCTGGGAATCTCGTGAAATAGAAGGTTGAGATATTTGATCTCTCCCTCCAGGTAGCGTGAGCATGATGGAATTGCTGTCCAGGCTTGGTACCGGTGTAACTTCGCCGGGGATCCTCCCTAACTCTTGCTCCCCGCCTCTCACTTCTTGTCCTGACCCTTACCCAGTCATTGTCTCTCTCTCTCTCTCCTTCTCACTCTCTCTCTCTCTCTCTCCATGTGGATAGGTGTGCTCATTCAGAATTTCAGACTGTAAACTTTGAATGATAACATTTGAGTACTATTTATTATAACACTTTAGAATTAAAAGGGACTTAGTCATAAATACAAATCAAATCGCTAATTGCAGTAAAGACTATTTTACAAATTTTAACATGTGCCTATTCAATTATAACCATGCACAAAATATGCTATTTTAACTCCTCCGTCAAGCTGGAGGATATATATCATATATGCCAAGCATGTTACAAATATACTCAACCCTAGAACCGTGGAGATACTAAGTTAACATATTAGTCAACTGATTGCTGGAATTAACAAGGTTGGTTGCAATTTCTCAAGAAACACCTCTCGAACAAAGTGACAATGCATATTTATGTTGAGTAATGGCAAGACTTGAATGGGATTGGGAGACCTTAATTCCCAAAAATTATGAGACGACCCAAATATTTTGTCTACAATTGATGGGTTAGATGGTATATAGACAAGGTAAATGCAATGTAATAATTGCATCATCAACAATTATGACAATGTAATCGATACATAGACAAGATAAATGCAATGGCCTGTGGGGGAATGATTGAAGATAAGGCAATCAACTTTGCATCTGTTCATGCCAAATTGTAGTAGGGCAAAATTGAAGAACCCAAACCAAACCCATGGGAACCGTTTCAAACCATAGAAGAATGATGTAGCTGACAAACAAGGTGAGAGTCATTGGTGGTAGTGAAGCTGAAGTTGGTCCATATAAACCTCTTCTTGCAATTCATAATGCACTCTGTCATTATCATTCAGTGAGTCTAAAATATAACAGACCTGCCTTCTTTATAGACAGCTACCTAACAGCCATAAAATAACAGTAGCTGACTAAAACTAACTAACTGACATCCTTTTCTTTTTATATTTACACATCTCATAATTACTCTCAATTTATGCCCAAGCATTTATTGATGCCATAATCTTCGCAACACATCCCTTCATTAACTTTTATTTTATAGACAGGGGATTCATTACACGTGGTTCAAACTGAACCTAATCAGCACCATACACAGCCGCCACCACGGTACTCTGAAGCATCATTGGTAAGCCATCTTGTTTCCGTCTTTAAGATTAAAGGAGTACTATAGACTGTATGGGCCTGTTTACTTTGAGAAAATGTTGTGTTTTTGTTTCTTGTTTTCACTTTTAATTACAAATTTGCCACTTTATTTTCATTTTGTTTTTTTTTGTTTCAAACACAAGTTTCTGTTTTAAGCTTATCCATCTCATTGTTGGCTATAGCTAATAACTGTTTCTCAAAACTTCTCAAACTTAATAGCCTATGCTATCGGCTTATGCACAGAAAAGTTATAATTGGAATTTTGTTAATTTGTTATAAAGGACTCTGGTTTATGACTTCATGTTGAGACCTATATTTGGCAGCATATGCATATGGTAAAACTTGCAACATGTCCATATGATTTATAATATTGAATTGTCTAAAATAAATAGATTTGTAGCAACATAGTTCACCATGAATTGGAGTTCATTATAACATTATTAGTGTTGGCAAGGAGGAGGGCAGACAGCGTTCATTTCTTTTGCGCTTTGTCTTGTTTTCTCTCTTGAAGATTTACCCAATGATATTATAGGTTAAGAAGCTTGAGGAGCTTGGGATTGGAAGGCCATCAACATATGCATCCACGATAAAAGTTTTGCAGGTATTTTATAACTGGAACAGTGTAATGCCATGACCATTCCATAGCATATCTTATCTATCATATCACATCAAGTCTAACAATTTAAATTGTAAGTTGTGACTTAGTAAGAAAATTGTATAGGTTGTTTAGGTCTTTGATTTAGAGGAATTGTTTTTAGGAACTCAGGGCCCGATTTTTTTAAACTTGTTTGATAAGAGCAGTTTTTGAAAATTGTTTTAAAAAATATCTCCAGTTTTTAAATTAAAAAATTAGAACATCTCTAAGCTGTTTAAGTTTTTAACTTGTGGTTTTCTATTACTTATGTTCTTTCTTGTAGTGTTTCATCTTCTTCCCTCATTCTTGCTTAGTAAAATTAGTTTTAAAAATTGTTTTATAAAATAGCTTTTAAAAACTAAGAAACAAAAACACAATCAAACACACCCTTTGCTATATTATTACTCTGCACCAGATCAGAAATTGGTAGAGGTAGAGGCTCAATTATCTGATGAATCCATGTAATTGCATGTTTGGATTAGATTATTTCAAGGTGAGTAATCACTTATTTTTTAGAAGCTCTTCAAAATAAGTTGAGCCAAACATGCTCAAATTAATTAACAGTTCCCATCATTGGTAGTTTGTGCACATAAAATTCTAACAATTGCTCATTTCTTCATGTTATTTGGTTAACAATAATTGTTGACGTCTATATTCATGGTCATCTGGAATTTGTATAATGAAAGAAGTGTTGCTTCAGGTTTTCAGCCATTATTGATAGCTTAAGGTTATGAAATGAAGTGATTGTGTAATGCAACAAGTGTAGTTTTTATTTAAACCTACGTTAGTAATTTCTCATTCATTCAGCATAATAGAACACAAGCACCCTGAACACCAAAGGAACCTTCAGCATCCAACAAGCAGATCCTTGTACTAAGACCACAACTAAAGTGAAAAAGTCATCAATCAAGACTTACATATCGTGGTTTGTGACTTCACTGTCTTTGATGAACTTGTGATACAGTGATAGTTCTGAATTGAAACAATTAACGATGTTCCAAAGTAGAATTGAGAATCCAACCTAGTATTGTTGATAAACTGATATTCAAAAGAAGAATTACAATTGGCCAATGAGTCTGTGTACAATCTGATATATAGAGAGCACAGAGCTACAGACTCTATCTAACTCAACTAACTAACTGACAGCTGTACACAGCTGTCCATACTAACTAAGGATTAACTCTAACTAGTAGAGTTAACTTACACAGTATACACTCACAAGTATAAGAAAAAATTTACCATTTTTTTTATTATTGACCTTCCTAAAAAACTTGATTTATTGTTTTGATGCACGTGAGATTCTCTAGTTGCTGTTGTCACTTAGTTTCTATATGTATACTGCATCTTGCATTGAAAACCTATCAATATGCAACTGTTTACTTTTCTATCTAAGTTTGATAGAATTTGAGTCCTAAATTTTTTGTTCCCCCAGGATAGAAACTATGTGACAGTAAAAAGTCGAGTTCTGTCTCCAGAATTTCGTGGTCGCATGGTAAGCTTTGGGCTATTTTTGAATTTATTGTTTTGTTTGGATGAAAATAATAGTTGCATTTTTGTATTATTTAATTAATATGCCCCCAGAAAAGATTCCAAAGTTTGTCCTACAAAACTCTTCTGCTCCTGCCTTAAAGGGGAATAGGAAAAATGCTCCTTTTCTGTTTCAAATTTTATGACTTAATTCAATCTATGCTTGTTCTTGCCAGTTTTGCTTTGCCGAAGTGTTATATGATGAGCCACAATATATGTCGTGCATTTTATGCTATTTTTTGGGTGATGTTTAGGTTTCAGCTTTTCTGTCGAACCATTTTTCAGAGGTCACGGACTACAGTTTTACTGCCGATATGGAAACCGAGGTATCCTCTCTCTCTCTCTCTCTCTCTCTCTCTCTCTTTATATATATATATATATATATATAAACTTCACTTGAAGAAACGTGAGCCATTGATTGAATAGTCAATTTTATAATAGCCATTAGATCATTTTTTTGTTTGTTTGTAATAACTGTATTTAATAAAAAAATAAATCGGTCACATTAATGCTATTAAGTATACAATTTTAACAATTAAAAATTAATTTAATATTTTTATATGAAGTAATAAGATGTTATTTATTATGTAGTTTTAATAATTAAATATTTATTTTGATATTCAGTAGTAAAATTAAATATTATACTGATATCTATGCACATTTTTTAAATTTGTTACTCTAAAATATGTTTTAGAGTAAATAATAATCTAAAGTAATAATTTTACAAATAATATTTAAATTAAAAATAATTCATAATATGTTATAATTATGGATATAAATTAATAAATAAATTATTATGTGTATATATCAATATAATTTATTTTAAGTTTTTTGAAATATATTGTGCAAACAAAAATAATTAAAGTAATGATTTAAAAGTAATGAGAGTAGTTGATTGAGTTAATTTATTCAAATTATTATTATTATTATAGATATTATAAAAATTATAATATATTATTAGTTTTTTCATTTTAATAAAATTAATTTTCAAATGAAAATATATTTAATTTTATCAAAATTCAAATATTTTATAGATATATAAAGGACAAATGACCTATTTGGTCTTTATCTTATTTTATTGGTTTATTTTGGTCCTTTATCTTTGTTCAGTTTAGTTCTTTATTTTTTAAAAAGTTTATTTTGCTCATTTTTAAATTTTTTTTTTTTTGTTCAGTTTAGACGTTGGATCCATTCAAGATTGATGCTATTAATTAGTTATGAATGAAGTTTTTTGTTCAAAATGAAGTGGAGGGGAAGGGTAGAAAATTAAACCAAATAAGTTCATTTATAAATGATTATCTAAGTCTATCTTAAATAGAATTAAAGGACCAAACTTAAAAAAAAAAATAAGATAAAGGATCAAACAGAATAAAAAAAATAAGATAACAGATCAAATAAATTTTTTAAAAAGATAAAGGACTAGATTGAACAAAAGAAATAAGATAAAAGATCTAATTGAACTTTTTAAAAGATAAAAGATCAAATTGAACCAAAATAAAATAAAATAAAAGACCAAATAGGTCATTTAGTCATATATAAATATATAAACATAAAATTATAATATTGAATATTATATCAATGTTTATTTTTAATTTTATTAAAATTTTGAAAATTAGTTACTTTAAAATGAATTTTATGAAAATTATTAATTAAAAGTACTGATTTTATAAATATGTTAAATTTAGAATAATTATAGTATTTTATTTTATTAATAACTAAGGATATTAATTAAGAAGTAAACTATTATTATTATTATTATTATTATTATATATATATATAAGTGCAATGTTTTATTAAAATAGTTATTAGTAAATTAATATTTTAAAATGATTAGTATATCATTTGAAATTAAAAGTTTAATTTTTACCATAAAAATATTTAAAACTATTAATTATAAACACACAAAATTTAAGTACATTTAAACATAATATTCACAATAATAAAATTAAATACTCAAATTTAAATAATTACAAATTCATATATATATATATATATATATATACTAGTTTATACATTTTATATAGATATTACATTACTATTATTACTTGGAGCAAGAACAAATAAATTTTTTTTATAAATTTTTTTTTTATAGGCATAATGTTTAAAACAAACATCTTCTCAGTTAAAACAAATGCAGTTTTTCGTAGGAAGGATCAAACCTCTTCCGACCTTTCCCTACCCATGTAACCTTAGTCATTAACTTAATTATATTTAATATGCTACTAAATTTTTTTAAAATGAATTTTATTAATGTATATCTTTTTATATAAATATTAAATAAAAACATAAAAATTAAATAATTTAATCAAACCTGTGCATTGAGTTTGAGCTATGATTGTCCTGTCCCCTTTTGAGCTCTCTATTGTTTTTGTATTTTAAACGAGAATGACAATAGGATTTAAATCCAATGGTGTCCACAGAAATTGCCTAAATTGGATACAGGTATATAGGTATCTATTGGGCATAAACATGACCATTAAAATTTCTATTTGCATGGGTATTGTTACTCTTCGGGTCCTTTGTTTTTTTAAATGCCCGTATGCGTACAGATACTTTAGAACCCTACAAAAACCTATCCATTGTCATCCTAAATTTTAAAGCTCAGAAGCTGTACCACTATTGTAATTTGACACACCATTTATTGGAAGTTCCTCACAATTTTTAATTTGATTCTCTTGTCTATGGTTTGATCTAGTTCGTTGTTATTTGCCTATTATTATTTTGTATTTTTATTTTATGTCTCATTCTTGATTCAGCTTGATAATGTTTCTGCTGGATTAACTGAATGGAAAGGCCTCCTTAGAGACTATTGGACACGATTTAAATCATATTGTGAGCGTACTTCCAATGTTCATATTCATCAGGTGTGACTTCTCTCTTCGCTCAAGGCTTGAAATTTGGATATCTAAAATTTTAACTCTTGCTATTCTCTATTGACAATTGCAAATATTTCTCATTGCACGTTTATGTTCACGTTCAGTTTTATTTTTTGGTTATATACTCATGAAATGGTTTTATTGTTGCAGGTAGAGAAGATGTTGGAAAAGAAATTTGGCGATTATTTATTTGCTTCTCTCCCAGATCAGAGTCGGGTGTGTCCAAGGTAAGTTATTCCATGTATCATGTATGGATTGAATTAGCCACATTTTTGTAGTTATTTCTTTATGAATTTCTTGTTGTGCATTTTTCAAGAATGCTGGGTTTGTCCCATGAAGGTTATTAGAAAATGTTGCTATATCAAGTGCTAAAGTAGAATACCGAGCAATGACGCTCACTGCATGTGAATTCATATGATTAAGTCTTAAAAGAGTTGAAATTTTGTGGGATTAGGAATATGAACTCTGCAATGCATTCATTTTAGCCTTCCATGAACAAATATAGAAATTAATTGCCACTTCATTTGTAAGGGGATTAAATCTGGTGTAGTTAGCTACCATCTCATTTGTGAATTCTGATGACCAGCTGGTTTATTTACTGGCTGAATTTCTTCAAGTACCAAGAATATCTTATATTTGACTAAAAAGACATTTTTGGGACCAAAAATTATATTTGAACGACTATCTTCTCTTGTAAATTGCAATTTTATATTTATTAGGTTAGGTTTGTATTTTGTATAATAGGAGACAAAATAGAGGGATAATAGACGAAAACCGTGTTACAGTACATAGCGGATGCTCCTTTATGTAGATTAATTACAATTAATTATAGGAGATATTGTTCCTAAAATTCTGATATGATAATAAACACATAATCTAAAATTGATCCTATATTGATTCTCAACACTCTCCCTCTAGCTGAAGCTTACTAAGCAATCAACTTGTTACAAGAAAACTTATTCTCAACAAAAAACATAAAAAATGTGCTCCATTAAAAAAGACAATAGTTTAAATAACAACTCAGGGATGTTGGTAAAGTCGGGGAATATTGCTAGAAAAAGAGAGCTGGAATATTCGTCAGCCTATATAAAGCAAGTTCTGACTTTCTTAAAACCATTTGGAAGCTTCAAACCAATATTTTGAAGACAACTCGGGGATATTGGTGAAATTGGGGGATATTGCTGGGAAGAGAGAGTTGGAATACCCATCAGCTTAAGTAAATCCAAAGCAAGTTCTGGTCTTCTTAAAACCAAGATTTGGAATCTTCAAACAAACCATGGAGACCCAAAATTATTCAAACTGAAGGGACGAAATCATGATAAATAGCCAGCAACGTAAGAGAAGTCATTGAGAAAATGCCGGAAAAGGACAACTACATAATAGGTGACTAGAATGTTCTTCGCTGGAAAATGAGTGGTGAGATGAAGGCAGTGGCCGAAAAACATGCTGAAAAGAGATGGCGGTAGGATAGGTGACTGAAAAGTTCTTCGCTGGAAATTAAACGGCAAATCATGTACTAAAGTCCTCTTAGGCAGGAAGTGTAGAAGCCATAGAAGAAAACAGGGAGCACACATAAACAGAATCTACATAAGTCACCTAACATGGTCATGGGTAAAGACCAGAGATAAAAAGTTCTGTACTTCGTTCAACCACTGGTCTTCCAATCTTGGGGACTATTTTGGTTAATTTGGGTTAGTCAGATCTAGATATGTGGTGGGGTCATAGCTTGGTTTTTAATTATGCTGGTAGATGATATCAGGTGCCTTGCACTTATGTATAAGTCACCAGCAGTACCTCTGGTGCTGCTGTTTCTATGATTAATAAAATATACTATATTTGTTGCCTTCCAAAAAAAAAAAACAAACAGAATCTACAACTTAAAAGAAGCAAACAACACCAAGCCTGGAGGTGGGGCCCACAAGGATGCTCGGAATAGGGCCAAACTCCTAGGGTGGAGTCGCACCAGAGAGGTGACCCTAAGCCTTGAATTGCAGTCTGAAAGAAGACCTCACGCGCTGGAATCGTGTTTGACGCAAAAGCTGTTTGGCGCAGCAAAAAAGGCGCGAGGAGCAATGTCTTGAGATGTGCTGCCCGGATCTAGATAGATTTGCCTACAATGTGTCTGATGGTGGTCTTTCTGGTCGAAAATATCACTAATAGTGACGACAGCAGCAACCAAAAATTTTGTTGGAAAAGCGTAAAATGTCGTCGGAAAAGGAGCAGATAAGACAAGGGTTGTTAGAAACCTCAAGCAAGAACAGAAAATTAACAAAAGCAATAGAAGATAATACAGATGGAATGTGATGTATTAGCAAAAGCTGTTTGACTACATCACCAGCCTGAGTGATGTGTCTAGTAGCCAAGACATCAGCTCGCTCAAAGACCGGGGTGGTGTCCCTAACCAAGTCAGTGAGAAGTTCCTCTTCAATTGGGTACTTGCCCACAACTCTCTTCAATAACGACACATGAAAAACGGATGAATTCGAGCCGACTCAGGTAATTGAACCTTATATGCCACCATGCCTATGCGTTCAACAATTTGGAATTGTCCATAGTAACGAGGGGCAAGTTAGGAACAGATGCGCGTCATGACAGTTTGCTGCGCATGAGGTCTCAGTTTCAGAAAAACCCAATCTCCTACCTCAAAAGAGTGGTCTGTTCTTTTGCTGTCAGCCTGAGATTTCATTCTATTTTGGGCTTGGAGGAGATGATGCTGCAGCTGACGTAAGGCTTAATCGCAATCAATCAACTCCCATTGCATTGCCTCCACTTTGGTCTCGCCAATGAGGAAATGAGTGAGCACTGGAGGTTGGCGGCCATACACTGCCTCAAAAGGGGTGGTCCTCGTAGAGACATGGAATGCGGTGTTGTACTAGTACTCGGCCCATGGCAACCACAACACCCACAATTTGGGTTGATTAGCGATAAAACTGCGAAGGAAAGTCTCAAGATAGCAATTAATTAACTTCGTTTGCCCATCCGTTTGAGGATGATAGGCAGTGCTCATCTTCAATTGAGTACCTTGCAGCTTGAATAGTTCCTTCCAGAAACCGCTAACAAGATGGGATCTTTGTCGCTCAAGATGGATGCTAGAATCCCATGTAAACGGATCACCTCCATAGTGAAAATCTCAGCCAGCATCTTCGCTGTGTAAGGATGCTTTAGTGGGATGAAGTGACTGTATTTGGACAAACGATCCACAACCACAAGAATTGCAGTGTATCCTTTGGATTTAAGGAGCCCAATAATGAAATCCATAGAAATTTCTTCCCAAATCTAGTTGGGAATGTTCAGAGGTTGTAGTAAGCCACCAGGAACCACTGCTAAATACTTTTGACGTTGACAAACATCACACTCCTTGACAAACTCTTGGACATCTTTCTTCATGCCCACCCAGAATAAATTTGCTGCGAGTCTCCTATTTGTGCGATAGAACCCAGAATGGACACCCGGAGGAATGGAGTGATATTCCTTGAGCAATGTTGGAATCCACATGGATTTAGCTGAAATGACCAGCCTCCCTTTATAGAGAAGCACCCTCTCCATATAAGAGTAACCGGGTTTGGTGTCTGTTTTGTTGCAAGGCCTCAATGATGCTGCAAAGGACGTCATCGTGGTGGACTTCTTCAATTTTTATTTTTTTTTTATCAGCAAAGATAAGTATATTCATATATATAAAAAAAAGTACCAGAGGTACTTGAAATACATGTAGTTGGATGGCCATAATCTGGTTCCAAGTCAGACTAAAATAGAGTCTGTAAAAGGAACCAATAGGCTGCACCCTGCCATGAATTACAATTTTAATACAAAAAACCTTGTCTCATATTAGTAGACCATTGATTGAAGTGTACTGCAAAACCTTTCTCCAAATTTGATAACCATGTCCATAGAAGAAAAGAAGCCTCATCAATCATTCTGTTGCTGTCAAAGGAATCATTGTTGAAGATAATCTTGTTTTGCTTCTCCCAAATTGTCCAAGTTACAGCCAGCCACCAACATTTCCATCTATTAATCCTTGAACCACCAGGTAGTATGGAACCATATTGGAGAAAGTGTTGTGTTGGTTCAAACGGTAAAGCTGCTGAAGTATTCATCCAAGATAATGATTCCCACCAAATTGGGAGGATTTTGCTGCAGTGAAAAAACACATGTCCTGCTTCCTCTTCCATATTTCCACAAAACGGACAGCTCCTATCCACAATCTCTACTCGTCTCCTAATTAGATTTGCTTTAGTAGGCAGCCTATCTCTAAGGAGCCTCCACGCAAAAACTGCAACTTTGGTTGGCACCTTTAGATTCCATAGCTCCACAAATGCTCGGTCCCTTTCCCCCTCATCTGCTTCCCTTGTCATTAGTTTGTATGCTGACTGTACTGTGTAATGACCGCTTTGATCTGCCTTCCACACCCAATCATCCCTCCTATTCCTCTGAATTGTGCTCCACTCAATGTCCCTTAAGAAGTTTGAAGTCATTGCTATCTCATTATCAAACAGTGGTCTCCTCCATGACAAGTTCCACTCCCATTCATTATCCTTGAAGCCTCCCATTTGCTGGATTGAGTTGTTCTGCTGTTGAGAGATTACAAACAGCCTGGGATACTTTGTGATTAATGAGACCTCACCTTGTATCCACTCATTCTTCAATAACTGCCTTTCCCTCTGGCCATATGGGGTGGTGTGCCATAGCTTTCAATTCCCCTTCTTCATACATTCGAGACAACACATTAGCCCCTTTATTTTCTAGGCTTGTTTTATAGATGATGTCAAAACGATAACCCAGTAGCTTGGTAGCCCAATTTTGTTGATCCATAGTGGCTATCCACTGTTGAAGAAATTACATAAACTCTTCTGATCAGTAAACAATGAATTTGTGTCCCAACAAATAGTGCCGCCAATGTTGGATTGCCAATGCCACTACCATTAGTTCTTTTTCATAGGCTGACTTGGTTAACTTTTTGTCCTTGAGTGCCTTGCTGAAATAAGCCACTAGTCGTCATTGCTGAATTAAAATAGCCCCTAAACCATGGCCTAAAGCATCGCTCTCTATGATGAATTCTTGGCTAAAGTCAGGTAATGCCAAGACTGGGTCTGTAGTCCTTTTCTCTTTCAATGATTCAAAAGCTGTTCTGAGTCTCCCCATTTAAACCCATCATTCTTAGTCAAATCAGTCAGAGGGCGAGGAGCTAATTTCCCATAGTCCTTGATGAATTTGCGGTAGTAGCCGGTCAGTCGTAAGAAGCTGCACACCCTCTTTACATTTTTTGGAACCGGCCACTCAATCACACTTTTAACTTTATTGGAATCCATGGCCACACAATCTTTGGAAATGACATGACCCAAGTATTCTATGGTTGTTTGACTGAAGTAACACTTCTTCCGGTTTGCCACCAGCCGTTCTTTCTTCAAAACATCCAAAACAGCAGTTAAGTGCATAATGTGGGACTTCCAATCCGGGCTATATATCAATATGTTGTAAAAAAAAAAAAAAACTAATACCGGCTTTCTCAACATGTCTCTGAAAACTTCATTCATCAATTATTGAAATGTAGAGGGCGTTCATCAACCCGAAAGGCATTACTCAATATTCATAATGTCCTTCATGGGTTCTGAATGCAGTTTTATGTTTATCCTCTTGCCTAACTCGAACTGGATGGTACCTTGATTTCATGTCCAGTTTAGAGAAATAATGTGCCCCATGCAATTCATCTAACAACTCATCAATTACAGGAATGAGAAATTTATCCGGTACCGTCACCTTGTCTCGTCTTTCCTTTTCACCAAAATTATCGGGCTTGAAAATGGACTTTGACTGGGACGAATCATGTAGTGTCCATCAATTGCTTGACTTGCTTCTCTATTTCATTCTTGTGATGGTGTGGGTACCGGTATGGCCTCACATTCACTAGCCCTTGGCCCTCCATCAAGGTAATGGCATGCTCTTTACCACGTTGAGGCGATAATCCCTTTGGTTCCCTAAAAATTTATAAATACCCATCCAAAAGGCTTTTGATTTTGGGGGGGGGGGGGTGTTGGTCAGACAACACGTCACGTTCAGACCCTAAGGGCTTGGAATGACTGATTTGTAACTCTGTGCAAAGCAACAACCCCTCAATCATGTGGTAAGGTTTACCAAACAGACTTTGAAAAGCAACCTGTTCTGCAACTCCTTTGCCCTCACCTTGTAATTCCACCCACTTGTTCTCTAATTGAAATTGCATGCTCTGTTTGCCCCAATTGACCCACATGCAACCAAGAGACGCTAGCCACGATATTCCTAATACAACGTCGATCCCATTTAAATCAAACAAGAGTGTATCAATTGGAATGGTGATTTCTCCTAACTTCAGCTCAACTTGAAAGTCCTCTTGTTTCCAAAGACAAACTGCCTACCTCTCTAGTTTTCCCCTCCTCTCACCGACCTATTTTCCTTTTCCAGCGGCCACTGTAGGCAGCCCGTTGTTTTCTGGCTACTGTTCCAATCACCACCTAAATCGTCAGATTGTTGTCCATCAACCTACTCTCATTTGGCCTATGTGTCACCGTCGGAAGCTTCATGCACCCTCACGCATGAGCTTTCCGATGCATCAACTCTAGTAATCAGCTGCCTTCACAAAGTCTTTGAGGGGACCCAGGATTTGTAACAAGCTGGGTGCATATGATCTATATGTACCAGCTTGAGGACCAGCTTGAGGGGGAGTGTTGAGAATTAGGAATAAATATTATACATTTAATGTATGATGATTTGATATCTGATTTCGAGGAAACTTATATGATTTAGAGGAAATTGAATATCCTCTAATTATGTGTAATTAATACATGATCATTCTATATAAACCAGTACCATAATATCATTTAGACATATGGTTTCAGCCTAATATGCCTCTGATTCCTGCTATTTAACAGGTATGATAGAAGGAAAACAAGGGAGGAGAGAAGTTTGAAATGTAAATTAAAGGGAAAATGGAAATAAGGAAAATTTTGAATTTATGTTTCTAGAAGTCATAAAGTGAGATTTTGTAGTTTCAAGGTGAGATAAAGTGAAAGGTTGAGAGTGGAGCTAAAGTGAGATTTTGGGAGGATGAATGGAATGTAGTTGGCGTGCCACTGAAGGCGAAATACCCCAGACTATACCTTATATCTGACCAGCATAATCAGTATATACAGCAGATGGGGATGAGCTCAGACACAAGATGGGAATGGAGACTGCAATGGAGGCGCTTATTCTTTGATGCTGAAATAGATATGGTTGCCAAGTTTATGCAAGATATAGAAGGGCTCACAATCTGTCCATACAGACATGATAAGTGGGTCTGGAGGGGGGACAAAAGCGGGAGCTACTCAATGGGAAGTGCGTACAAATGGCTAGTTAGGGAATCAATAGATGAGAATCAGGACACGTATTCAATGAGTTATGGGAACTCCGGATTCCATCTAAAGCTGTGTTCTTTTCTTGGAGACTAATCTGGGATAGGCTGCCTACCGAGACCAATTTACGGCGGAGAAACTTGGAAATCAATGACAGCATGTGCCCATTCTGCAGGAATTTTGAAGAGGATGCAGCACACTTATTCTTTTCTTGTGATAAGGTCTTGCTGCTTTGGTGGGAATCGATGTCTTGGATGGAGATAGTGGGACCTCTCCCACAAAACCCGAGGGAACATTTCCTACAACACTCCTCTTGCAGGGTGTCGGGTATCAGCAAAAAGTGATGGCTGAGTTGGTGGATATCCTTAACAAGGTGCATTTGGCACCATAGAAATAGGATTGTCTTCTCAAATGAGAAGTTCAATGCCAACAAACTGATGGAGGAAGCCTTTTGTAATTAGGAAGGAAATATGTCATAGGTATAGGGTAAATACATACCAAGATTACTGTCAGTTGTTTGGTAGATTAATTCTTGGTAACTAACCTAGGCTACCACACTTCTGCATATCTTGGAGCTGATGTGTATTTTGTACAGTACCCCTTGTACTGATGTTTATATCCAATATATTAGTATTTTTGCTGATAAAAAAAAAGTTTCTAGAAGCCATTGTCTCTATTTTCTTTCCTCCCAGCCAAATATATTAATCTCAAGTAGAACTAAGCATTAACTATGTGGAAGAAAGCGGGAGCCCTCTTGGAGGGGAGACCCTTCGAAGAATGATTGTTTTCCTTGTTTTTTCATCTTCAACCAAGAAATAAAACCATTCTTTTCTATCTTCTAGTTTCTATTTTGGGTTCCTAACAGAAAATATTGTAGTGTGAGAAAGTTAAAGAAACTGAGAGAAAGAGAGGGAAAATGCTCAAAAGATAATGGAACTGTTATTTTGTTAAAAAATTGCAACTAAAACTGTTTCAGTTTTACAGTCACTGTAATTCATTTGTAGTTAGGCTGGTCACAGTAACTAAAAACTAACTACCCAGCTGATTCAACACTAGAGCTGTGTCAACAATTCACAGAGAAGGCTCTAATACCCAAACCATATGAACTTGTTTTGGAATGTTATCATTATACTGGGCTACTTTTGTACTGTGATTATGGCATTATGCTATGCTGATTTATTTATTTGTAGAAAATGGCATTGATTACATTCATTATATGCTTCCGTGTTTGTTGGTCAGATCTTCCCTTGATATGTTTTGATTGAACTTGTTTCAGCTGTATGGAAGGCACACTTATTTTTAAAGTAAGTAGATTTGGTGCTGGGTACTTTATAGGCTGTGATCAACATCCGAGGTGCAAGTGAGTATTTTATGGCATATTTGTTTTGTAGGTTCTTGTTCTGACCCAACTGATATGTGATTTATGCAATGTTGTACATATTATGTACTACATTGCACATGCTATATACTATGTTAGTTGCACATCCTATTTTCTGTTCTTTCCATTCAATTCAATAAAATGTTTCTTTTCTTTCCGATTTCTATTCTATGTTTATAACAATTAATGGTAAGTACATTTAGTCTATAGTCTCTAAAAATAGTGGATATGCTGAGCTTATGGGATCTCATCTAAATTTTAGGACTGCTAATTTTTTTGCACCCCATTACAACATTGACTTTGCCTTTTGTAGTATTTGTTGCTAAAATTTGCATATGAATCTATTATGAGTTTTTCTTGTGATTGCCGAAAACAGGTACATTGCTAAAACATTATATGGTACCGAGGAGGAAGAGGATGCATCTCAGCCAAACACTAGAATAGAGGAACCAAAACTCCTTGGTGTTACCAGTGGTTCAAATGAAAAGGTTTGCTTTAGATCCTGGATTGGTTGTATGCTGTAAAGGACTTATTTAATTTTCTTTTGGGGCTGTTAATTATTGTGTATAAATGGCATTATGTTTCCCTCAGGTTCTTTTGAAAAGTGGTCCTTACGGAGTCTATGTTCAGCTCGGAGAAGATAGGAAGGGATACATACCTAGAAGAGCTTCTGTCTCTCATGTATGTAACATTTCCCATTTTCAACACTGAGTAATTTTATTTTACTATTTTTGGGGCTATGGTTGCCTGGTATTTCAACAATAGTTTGTATCTTAGTCTGACAAAAAGAAGTTTGTATCTCCCTGTTTCTTGAAAATTTAAGAGGTCAATGTGTTGGATGCTTACATTATATGTTGCATTATAAGTTGCTCTCATTAGCTGATGCATGTGTTGGGTTTGGCAATGAAATTCATGCCTGGCCTGATTTTGACTTGGCCTGGCCCAAATTTTTATTGGCCAAAACTGGGGTGACCTGTGATAGGCTGGGGCAGCCTGTTGGCCCTTTTTTTATTTTCTTATTATTTACTTTTTTTTATAATTATTAAAATCACAAATGATAAATTCGATATTATATGTGCTGTAGGATTGAGTTGGACAAATAACCCACCAAGAATGATTATTGACAAGGACAAAATTCCTAAGATTTTTTAAGGGTAGAAAGGTGATCTATGTGTCAAACTACTTTTGGTGCTAAAATATAGCCATTTTAGTGAAAATTAGTGAAAATGACTTGAAATACTTTTTGGGTTATAAAACTGTGAATGTTAGGAGGGAGGAGAATAAAGCATAAGGGTTCAAACTGAAAGGATGACGAGGTTATGATTTGATTGTCAAACAATGTGGAAGATTATTAAGATAGTGTAAGTGAAATAGAAGCATGGGAATTATCATGGCGAATAGAAAGCTGCATGGTTTTAAGAGAATGTTCACAAAACTCAACTAAGGATATTCACCCATGATTATCCGAAGCTGATTAATGTGAGTCGATAAACATAGATAATCAAGGAACAATTTGGATCCTAAAAGCAAATTAATGAGAGGAGATAAACCTAGCTAATCAAGGAAAAATTGAAATCCCAAAAATATTATCTGATACACTAATTTTCTAATAGAATAAGCAACAATGCTCCTATTAATTTGGTTGCTTGATCTGAAACATCCATAATTGTCTAAATAATCTTTCTACAAAAAAAAATTCGCTGTTCCTCTCAATTGTCACTCTTTGATGTTTCTGCAATTTTATTTTTCAACCAGTATAACGTATGCTTTGTAGAAGAACATAATAATGCACTTTTAATGCACAAACCAATTTCCCCGAGTTTTTAATGCACTTACTTTTACTTTGCAATGAAATCATTTTTAAATTGTCTAGTCCCCCCTCCCCTGTTTAGGGTAGCATTTTTTTTTTGAGTGGAGGGATCAATTTTTTGTGTGAAATTATTTTCTTAATATGATTGTTAAAATCAAATCGGTAGAATACACTCTATATTCAAAGTCTGTTATATAATGTGGTTATTTGTTTCCATTGTGCATCAAAATTCTTCTTGTTCCTCTATGAATGTGGCTGCTGAGTGAGTATGCTGTGCATGCATTTGTGCTACCTCTGGTTGATGTCTTTTCTTTTTTGTGGGTGAAGAGTTAAGAGCTGGTTGTACAAATATGAGCAATTATTATATCTTCCAATGAAAGGAGAGAAGTAACAATTTGTGTTGTTTCAGATCAAGGATGTGGATTCTATCACTCTTAAAGATGCACTTGAGGTGCTACAATACCCATTGACATTGGTATGTTTCTCACTTTTCAATTTGAGCCATAGGTACTTATTTCATGTATCCGCATATTAAATGCATTTAGTGTTTTGTAGGAATTATTATCTCTTAGCCTATGAAGTAGCATATGAATTAGTCCATATATATGGATATATTGCATAAGAAAGCAACTTCATTCATACTAATCTCTCTCACTAAATTCAACATGGTATCAGGGTGGTACCACCCTTTGACTTGTCCTTATTACTTTTCTTTAGCTTTTGTTTTTTGTCCTTATTACTTTTCTTTAGCCTCATCCTCTGGTGCAAATAGCCAATCAACCTTGCTCTATTGCTCTTTTCCTGCAACCTCTTCCGGTGAGTTGTAATTGCTAGTCAAACCATAGAATGTCATCTCCAGCAAACTTTCTAGTGACCTCTTCTAGCAAACCTCTCTACTGGAGAAATTTGTAGCAATTTTTTCAATTATCTTCCTGTGACTTTTCTGGTGAACTCTCGTGAACTTCTGGCAATCTCTGCTTGCAACCTATAAAGTTCCATTAAATTTTTGCGGAGAGATAGTAGCCCATTACCTCTATTAGTATTATGCGATCTCTTTAAGCAATTCTCAGCATTATTAATCTCCACATTCTGTGCCATGTCATTCTCTAGTAAACACCTCATTTTCTTATGAGTCAATCTTTAGCTGCAACACCACATTCTTTGTTTTTTTTTGTTTTTTGCTCCCTTGGGCTGCATTATACCATTTTTCATGTGTTTTTAGTTCTTGGTGAATTTGGAGTATTCTAGTTGATGTTGTGTATAATTTACTTGCCAAGAAATTTCTGCTGATGATTATTCCAGTTAAACTCTACTTTTAGCTAGGCTATAAATGTCTCTTTCCTTCTCTGGTGCCTTAGGATTTGGTATAATGCATCAAATGATTTAGCTCTTGCCTCACTTAGTGCCATTTTGCTATCTTTCTTAGCTACCGCACATTTTTATCAATTTTAAGCATGCAAATTTTATCATTTCCCTAATCATATTCTTTGCACTAAAGCTTCTAATCCTCCCAAAATTTTATTTTTTGGTGTGTAAGCAATGATCATGTTATGTTAGTCCACATCAAACTTTAGAGCTATAACGATATCTCCTAACCTTTTAACAAGCACAATATTAATCTTCCAATACTTGTCTACAATTTTACTCACCCCTTGCCCTTTTCATTCATAAGTACTCTTCAAAACATTATCCATCTACACTAGCAATTCCATTTTAAATCTCTCTCTCAAAATTCAAAATATTATCCCTTTAGAGAGAATGTGATTTTGATCTATCCAATTGTTGAATTATATCTACATATTATCAAGATTGCGTGTGTCAAATTTGAACAACAATAAAAAGGGAATTAAATGATTCGTATTTTACTATATTTTGAAAAGTTTATAATACGCCGGTATTAATCCTTATGAACAGGATAGCGAATAATTTTGGATCAATATGAATTTTTTTATATATTATCTTGTGAAACGAATTTTCAATTCAACGTTGAATTTTAAGAAAACATTATTCAATTGAAAGTTATTGAACAGTGTAATAGTTGGTCAAAGTTAAATGTAATATGATCCCTATATATATGGGAATGCTAATATCCAAAAAGCTTGGACTAAAAAACCATAAACTCTTGTTTTTTAAAATTTAATTTAAGGACATTATTGTACTTTATCATTTAACTTCAAAAATAAAATAAAAAAATTCATATTTATAGGAGAGAAACGTGGAAAAAGATAGGAAAAAGAAAAAAATATTTTAATTTTATTTTTTAAATTACATGATAAAATATGATAATATCCTTAAATTAAATTTTGGAAAACAAAAGAATTTTCCAAATGGATTTAGTCCAAAATTTTTGGTGTGGAATGCTAATACACACCAACTACGGTAGTTATTAGCATTCCCCATATATATATATACTTCATAAAGCATATTTGATGCTAGTTTTAATAAATACTGTTGGGTTACAAAAATTGTCCTTAGTTAATGATATTTTATGAGAAAGACATGTACAATGTGAACTTGAAATCAAATGGTTCTTTCTTTTGTTTTTTTAATATTCGATCTTCGAAATATTTTTCCTTCGTATGATACTTTGATTTGTGCACTAACAGATCTGATTTCTATTCCTGTCTGCATTGTCGTTGAACTAATTTCTTTGTGGTTAGGGTAACCATCCTAAGGATGGACAGCCTGTCATATTAAGGCTTGCAAGAGCTGGGTTTTGTGTTAGACATCGGCGAACAATTGCTTCTATTCCTAAGGTATGATTTTAGGTTTAACCATTTCTAATTTTAGATTTTATTTTTCTTTCCATCTTTGCCACCATAGCAGCATAGACACATTTGCAAATTCGATTGTGGATGGTCTCGATTTTACAAATTTTGGTTAAATCAGTCACTACCTTTTAGGATGTAACTACATTAATAAAAGCACTAATTCTAAGAGAAAGGAAACAAAGCATGTAGCATTGCTCTTTTTTAGATGTTAGTGCATGTTCTTGGATTTGTAACTGGTTAAATCTTCATGTTACCAATGAAGCAAACACTCATCTATAATGTATGGTAGAAATAACATCCGTGGATGGATATTTTTTTGTGAATTTTCCCCTTCGTTTGAGAAATTGATTCTATGGCCTAGTCAGTTGGGGTGATAGGTTTTCTTCCTTTTGTCTTTAACATGTACGTTGGTTTTTTATTTTGTTTCTCACCCCGAGTTGGAGCCTTGAGGTTGAGGATTTAAATTTTAGGAGTTTTATAAGATCAGTTCTTTGGATTAACTAACTGGATATAGACCACTTTTAACTATTGATGTCTGTTCTGCAAAATTGTGTACCGATTTAATTCATACCTGTTTATATGACCTATAACGGGCTAACGGCATTACCATTGGTTTTCCGTTGGAACAGAGACAATCAGACGTTTGGCCTGTCACAAAGAACGTTTCCTTTCACATTTTTTCTTCGCATTTCAATGTGTAACCAAACACCGCTATTATGTCAAAATAACATTTCAAAGCAAGTTTTTCCAAAGCTAAAACTTTTCGCTTTAATGTAAACTTAGGTTTGGCTGGGTTTACAAACCGACACTTGACTGTTTTTTGATTGTTATTTTTTTTTTTTTGAAATCGACATTCAGAATGTGAAGCCAAGTGATGTCACCCTGGAAAAAGCCCTTGAATATTTATCTGGTGATGATGTGAGACGATCTGGTCGTCCAAAAAAAGGCAAATCTAAAGTTGAAGTTGAAGTTATTGAAGCGTTTTAAGTTTTCGGCCTGTCTCTAGCATATTTTCAGAGTTTTCTCGTGATTGAGATTGATTACATTAAGCTACTGGCAATTTCGAACAATTTTCCGACCAGAGTTTGCGAATCCAATCCCAGACAAGTCCTGGAAGATTCTTTTATGGAGCCAAATGTATATTTATTACTGTTTTAGAAATTTTGTTGAGTGTCTCTATTTTTGGTTACCTGTCTAACGTTAGGCCAATATGACATTTACTTTTGATAGAAATTTGTTATAGCAATTGAACTTGATTAGAAGCCCTGAACGCTGAGATTTTGAGCAGCCTATGGGTTGATATTCTTTTGTTGTATACTATACTATAAAGCCGATCAAGGGACGCGTACAACAAATTCATAGAAAAGCCTATTCATTACCTTTTCTTAAATTTGTCTTGTACCTTTTACTTTAATTTTTGGGTAAATAGTTAATTTCGTGTTTGAATATGTAATTCATTGACAAATGTATTTCTGAAAGATGAAAATATAAAATTTAGTTATCGAAAATATAAAAAGTAAGATAAATATATTTGATAGCTAACTTTTGTCTATTGTCGTTAATAAAATAACTTACGTGGCACATAGGATAAATTTATCACTGAAATGAGTGTCAATGTAGTTATGCCAATTAGATTAGATATGTCAAATAGATATTATTTATGGACGTAAATGTTAATGATTTTTTGTTAGATAAAAATGTCTATTTTTTTATCAAAGTGTAATTTATTTGGACCTAAATATCATTACCTTTTATTGGATCAAAATATCAATAAGTTACTATGATTAGAAAAAAAATATAATTTTAAACCTAAATATCAAAATTTTGTTTCATTAAGGATAAAATATAATTTTAGGATAAATTTTTGTCATTTTTTATCGTTACAAACATAACATTACAATAATTATTTAAAAAATATATTCATAAACATAATTTAAAAAAAGCATAATAATAGCGATAATATTGATTATCAATCATAATTTGTCTATCATAATAGAAATTATCCAAAATAAATATTGTACCAGTTTACCAAAATAAAAATTATAACAATATACCAATTATTACAAATTTTTCAAAGTTATAATAATTAGTCACAATTAACTATAAATAAAAGATAAATATATCTCGTATTTCACTTCTTTAAATCTTGACTATTTTATTAACAGTGATAGACGGAAGTTAACGTTTAGATATATTTGTTGGACTTTTTACACTTTCAGGAATTAAATTTTGTATTTTCATCTTTTAGGGACACATTTGTCAATGAATTACACATTCAGGGACAAAAATGATTATTTACTTATTCTTATTCGCAGAGGGTAGGAAGACGAAAAGTCAAGAAAATATTATATGATAAATATGCCCTTATTTTGACAATCATTTCAGTGACAAATTTATCCCTCTGTGTCACATATGCTATTTCATTAATGGTGACAAATGAAAGTCAACGACCGGATATATTTGTTGCATTTTTTACACTTGAGGACTAAATTTTGTATTTTCATTTTTCAGGGACACATTTGTTAGTGAATTACACATTCAAAAAGAAAAGTGACTATTTACCCTTAATTTTTTGGTTTTTAATACTTGACTTTCATACAGTTTAAGAGTGGTTGCTAAATTAAATTTCTCTGCGCCTAAAAGAAAATCAATTATCATAATTGATTTTCTACTTTGCATAACGATGGAGTAATAAAACCTTGAAAATGAATTTTCCATCTCTAAGGAAAATCATTATGATCCCTCAGAAAATTGTCTCAGACCTATCTATACTCCCCTGTTAGCTAATTAATCAATTGTTTATCTAGGTGATTTTTTTATTATTTTTGCATTCCTTATTGCTAAGAAAATATATATGAATCAATTCAACGTATTAACTTTATAGAAAAATAATAGAAAATGATGTCATATCAGGGTTCTCATTTAGGAGGTACCAAATCGAATCTAAATATCTCATTGATCACACATATTTTATATTTAAGTTATTTAAAACACATACAATTAAACCTAATGTCACTTGTATTTTAAATCAAACAGCTATTATATATTATGTGCAAGCTTAAATATATTTTTGGTCCTTGATATATACTTGAATTTTGCATTTGATCCCTAATAAATTTTGTTTTGTGATAGGTCTCTAATATATGAAAATTTTTGTGCAAGATCTGTCATTAGAAGGAATCCGTTAACTGTTGATGAGGTCGTTAACTCAACATGTCAGCAAACTACATGTGATGTCACGTGTACTCTATGGAAGTTGGGATTCCACGTAGGAAATAGATATTTTATTTTAATAATTAGAAAATATTGTTTATGATAAAAAATTAAATTAAGATTAAGAGGCAGAGAGAAGGAGATTACAATGTTGGTTTGCTAATATAGATAGGGCATTGTGTTTTGCTTCATAACACAAATGTGATTTCCTCTCTTCTTCTCACACGCTTAGTCAATGTTCACCAGAAAAGGGAATAAGGGTTAACAATTTGTTCCGACAATGGCATCACCTTTGTGGCCAGCATTGTCATAACATTCGACGACACCATCGTTTACAACAAAAATAACAACCAAAACCGATTAATCAAACTCAATGCCATAAAACAACGATGTCATCAATCCATTTGTTTACAACATCAAATGAACCAAAAACAATCAAAGCAAAAAAAATCCAAAAACATCACCATCTCCCACATACACACAATAGTATAGCTCCCCAATTGTCCTTCTTGTAGGAATCACAACAAGTTCATCAATGAAGGAGAACGAAAAACTAGAAAAGCTCAAAATTTCAAATCTAGGGTTAGTATTGTCAGATATGGGGTGCTTAAGGGTGGTTCCTATTAGCGGTTAAAGTTTTTGACAAACAATGTTGTCGTCGTGGCATAGACATAGGTGCCGATGATTTCCAGGCACAAATCCATGTCTTAGATCTCTACCACGACACCCACATCCTTTATGAACTCGTACTTATGCTCCTTCTCTTGCTCTAAGAAGCTTTGGCGCGCACTCCTCCACCACTTTGCTGCATCATAACCCATTTCATGGAACATTCTCATCCAAGGCTATGCCGCCAGTGATTCCCCCCTCAAAGCCTTCTGGGTGTTTCGAAAAATTCAAGAATGCAATGTCATGCCCAACAAACTCACCTTCACTTTCCTCGCCAAGTCTTGTGTCATGGCTTTTGCACTTTTGGAAGGAAACAGGTGCATGCGAACAGTGGTTTGAACTATTATTTAAATTTTTATCCTAAATAATATTTGCTAATTATTTTAAAAAAAATTGTTCCTACGTGGAATCCCAACTCAGACATAGAGTACATGTGACATGACTTTGAGAAATGTGTTGAAATGTGTTTTTTTATACCCAAAGCAAGTTTCAAACATTTGAACCTAGATGCATGGCTTCTTTACATTGATTATATGCACAATCGATTTAAAAAATGTCACATTTTACATCCATTATATACATACTTGATGTAAAAAATATCACATATACATCGGTTATATGTATAACAGATGTAAAAAGTCATCATTATAGGTTCAGATTTAATCAAACCTATGTCCGAACTAAAAAATTATACATTTTAATTTTGTGAGAACAAAAACCATACTGATAATTTTATATAGACGGATTCCAAATATTTTCATACATACGAGAAAGAAAAATAATTTTTAATCTTTTAACTTCATGGTTTAAAATACTTCATATTCAATGTACCAAAAAAATAACTTTATTTTAAAGTTCACTTTAGTTCTGATTAAACATTGTGGGCAGCCGAAGGAATTTGTAGCCTAAATAGCTCCTTCTTGACTGTTAGGAGATTGTGTTTTTCAAGGTGGATTTTCGATTTCCCTGCACCCAATTTCCTAATTTCCCACCCAATTTACCATAAATACATAAAGAAATAAAATAAATAAAGAAAATAAAACAACTTGAATGGATATCATTTCCGGACCAAATAGTCCCTAGAGAGACATCGTGTAATAACTTGGGTTAATGTTCTTACACTTCGACTCTTCTGTTTTTACAATCTAAATTAAAACGAGAAAACGAAATCAGATGGACAAATTGAATGAATCAAGGAATCTATTACATCAATTCACCTAAGTAATTTACACTTTATCCTCGGGATCATTTCCCCCGAACATATATACTATCTATTTTACTGAAGAAGATCTTGTTTTGACTGAATGTCAAACATGACTTGATGCGTTTCTTGTGCTCTACCCAGAATAGGGAAGTGGAGAACTGGCTCCATCCTGCAAAAGGGTAATGCAAATTAAGGTAACATTTAGGTAAACAGATTAATCAATCCGTTGTGAACTTATCACATGAGCTTATAGGAAATAAGCAATAAAGAACTTGTAGGAAATACATATATTACTCATGCATATCTAAAACTTATTTAGGCTTATCATATGACATATGCACTTTGTAAGTGTTTGAGAAAGCTTATGAAAATAGTGTTTAAGATATGTTTTTAAGCTGCTTTCAGTTTATTTCAATAAGCTCTTCGAGATAGTATTGGATAAAACAACTTATAGCTTGTAGGAAAACAGTTTAACTTTATTTCTTTCCACTTCAATTATAAAAACAGCTTATACAGAAGTGTTTATATGATAATCACATGCTCAATAAGCAGTTAGTTAAGTTGTTTACCAAAACGAAAGTTTCATAAAATCTCTTGTAAATATCCTTTAATAATTCCTACATGAACTGAAAGAACCTTACCGGCTGAAGAGAAACTTGGCTCTGATTGTATGGGCTACCATAGCTACTAAACATCGAATGATGATGATCATTGTTCTCAGCAAGTTCTCTTAGCCTGTTTAGTTCAGGCAGCACTTCCTTGCCAAGATCAGGTCTATCTCTCCTCCTCAGTTCAGCACACCTGATACCAATCTTTGCCAAGCTCAAGGCATCCTCCACTGGCCAGTCAGACACTTTTGGATCCAACATATCAGCAAATGTGCCCTTCTCAATGGCTCTCCCAACATGATGAGCCAAACCCATTGGAGGGCTTGCTGTCAAAATTTGCAAGAAAATGATCCCAAGAGAGTATATGTCAGATTTCACTCCGAGCATTCCTGTCTGCTGGTACTCAGGGTCTATGTAACAGAATGTTCCGGCTGCGGATGTCATCCTATACTGTGTCACAGCATCAGCCACAGAGGGTGGAACCAGCCTGGCCAAACCTACATCACTGATCTTGGCAACATAGTTTCTGTCCAGCAAGATGTTGGCTGGTTTGAGGTCTCTATGCACAAGAGGCTCGGGTTTGGTCTGGTGGAGGAACAACAAGCCTGTGCCAATTTCAGCTGCAATTCTGAACCTGAGCTGCCATGGAATTGGGAGAGTGTTTCCTCGGCAGAAGAGGCGGTCATCTAAGCTTCCGTTTGACATGTGCTCATACACAAGACAGCCGTACTCAGGGCAGGCTCCTAGGAGGAGAACCATGTTTGGATGCCTAATGCAACTCAATACCTCAACCTGTAATGTTCAGACCAAAGTATGGTTTTAAATTGTGGTAATATTTCTGTTGAATACTAAAAGTGCAGAAAAATGTAGACAAATGTGGCATGATTAGGATTTTAGAGACCTTTCAAACCACAATATTGCTACTGTAATCACAGTCACCGATCGCAATTTTAAGGATAAGATTCTTAATATGAGGAAGTCTTTAACCTTCACTCGTAAAGGTGAGTAGCTTAATTTCAGGATACACTTCCATAATTTAAATCAATTGTTTCTGCACCCTCACTTTTACATTTTAGAAGCATTAGAAGCCTTTTCACTTTAACAAAACTTCTTAACAATTTAAAACCCTGCAAGCAAGTCAACTAAGCAAACAAACCTAAGTGTTATTAACCAGGTCTCACATCACCAAAATAGACCAGCCCAAGAGATGTTACATATATGGATGTCTGAAACCTTTGTATATATCTTTGCCATGTATCTTATCCATTTCTGCTTGAATTGTACACTCCTAAATTAGTTGAACCAAATTTTTTCATTTATTGTGTTGAATTTGAAGTCTTGCATACATGGGCAGGGAGTTTTGTTTGTCTTCTTAATTACCTCTCTTTGAAACTGTGACCTTCCTTGTGCTGCGTCAGGACGTAGAACCTTCACTGCCACAGGTGTATGGTCCAGATGGCACTTATAAACTGGACCATAACCCCCTTCTCCAATCTTCTGTGACTCGGTAAAAAAATTTGTTGCAGCTTCAATCTCCTCAATTGTGTACTTTCTATACCTCACATAATTGTTTGATAAAGCATCCACTGCTTTTCTTTTTTCTTCTGATTCCATAAATGCTTTCTTTTCTGCATTGATTCTCTTCTGTGATTCCAACTCTGCAATCCTCTGCTGAACCTCAGCATTCTCCATGGCTGCTTTTGATCTTGCCTTCTCCTTTTCTGCAACTGCCAATGCAGCTTCTTCGGCGAGCCTTGCCTCCTCCAATCTCCTCTCTTCCTCTAATTTCCAGCGCTGGAGTTCCACAGCCTGTGATGCATTGCATAACATGTCAGAGTCAAATCATCTTGTGCTTTTAAGATGCAGAAGCAGAAGCTATTATTTCATACCTTTTGCTGAGCTTTGAATGCTTCTTTGCAGGCATTGCTGTACTTTTCCATTATTTGATTGAGCTCCAACTTCAGTCTTCTCATTTCAGCCTCCACGTCATCCTAAACTTGCAAGAAATGATTTATTCACAAGGTAGTAGCAATCAAGAATTAAAATACGAACATGCAAGTAACTAAAATATTTGACTATTTGATGTTTCTAGGCTACATTCTAACCCTTTAGTTTAATACTTGCTCAACATATCCCCTTAAATTTCTCTATTTGTCATTAACCCTTTCAGTTAAAGTAAAAGTTGTTAAATTCTATCAACTTTGCTTAATCTAGTTACAGTTTTAAGCAATATTGACAACAGTTTTAACCACTATTATGACATTTTTCTCAATATGTTACTATATTTGGTGGTATTATGAAAGTATAAAACATTTTGGTTAATTACATAAAGTTTGCTATGTTAAACTATAGTAAAATGTTTATGGGACAATATATACTTTATCAACCATTATATTGACTGTATGAAACATTTTGCTCAATTTAGCTATATAATTTAACGTTACATGGTTGCCTAATTTACCCTTATTTCTACTGATTCTTTACATGGGCTGAAACATCTTCCATAAAGCAATCAAAATTAGCAAGATAGCCCTAGCACCTTATTGATATCTTTATCATCATGAATAACATCTTGAAAATCTACCTTTCAAGATTTGACTCCTCTAAAGTAAGTTCTCAGTCATTGATAAAAAATCAAGATATTTCAATACATCCATGATTTGTTCCCGTCAATGACTGTGAATTATTACTTTACCCTTTAAAGTGAGTTGCTCGCTTTAGAAGAGCAAAATCCATAATTTTATTTTATCTTCTAAAGTGCAACCTCAAAGTTTAGAGGAGCTAAATCTATATAAGTTATAAAATTATTTGGCCTCTAATAAGAGTGAGAGTAAGAGAAGTACTAACTGCTAAGACATGCCCAAGTATATTAGGAAATAAAAATGCACATTCCCTTAATGTCTTATGCTTACCATGCCCTGTGATGCAGAAAATGATAATCCCTCACTCTCTTGGGAAAAGGATGAGAAATCAGAGCTGATATCCATAGACCTCCTTCCAAAATGCATAGACTCAAAGCTATAATTATTTCCATCAGTGTCAGAGCTAAATGATAGCCGGGGGTTGGACATTCCTGTCTCTGAGTTGTTGTTGTTGTTGTTGTTATACAATGATAGGAATGATCGATCTGTGCTTGACCTTCTAGAGCTTACAAAGCTTATGTCACTATCTGGCACTGAAATTTCCCCATATGACTTGTCAGTCATACCTCTCCTAGTGAATGGTGACCTGCTTCCGATACCATTTTGCTTTTAGATGATGGAGAATTTATTACTTGAAAATTATGCAAGATGCAAGATGAAAGTTGCTATAGCATGAATGAAAAAGGGAAATACAGAAAACAATCTAACCCCTTAGATTTTTATTTATTCGTAAACAATTACATGAATTATCTAATCTTCTAATTTATTTGTTCCCAAATAATATTAGTTTATTCGATTGATCCTTCTGTTTAGTACACTATCAGGTATTTTTTAATTAATTTAATAATAGTCACACAGATATTATTACTTTTATTCTACTTACCGCAATTTTTTATCTATTCATTATCACAACTATATGATGGAAAATAATATCTACAGTGTTTGAAGGAAGAATGATATTCTTTTTTTTTTTTTTTAATTTTTGGAGATGATTATGCGATCGATAATTCCATTACAACAAAAATCTATTTTTGATAAATTACTATTTTAGAAAAAAAGTGATTCTGTAAACGAGTGTTCCAAATATATTATTAGTTATTGAATTGGTAAATAAGAATTTATTGAAAATTGTGAAAAAAAATATGTTGATAATCATTGTTTATAAAAGAATTATATTCTTAACTTATTATGTTTAGACAGAAGACCAAGTTAAAGGTTACTAGTGAATAGTCTTAGTCATCAACTCTACTAATACTTTGTATTAAAGTCATGATAACCCAAAAATTAGTTATGTTTAGATGCAAGGATTAATTGAGAAAATTAGTATCTTTTAGGTATCAAATCGAGAAATTTAGTAGTTCAAGATGTCATTTGGCGAGCGAAAGCTTAGAAGCTAGATTCTGTTTTCTCAAGTGAAGGAATAAATTAGCCATGCAGTGTATATAATGAATGTCATTACCTGAAGGAGTCTGTTGTTCCATCATTTGATTTACGGGGTGCATCCTGTGATCTATGGGGTGGTGCCTCAAAGGACCTCCTTTGAGGTCCTAAATTAAAGAAACCAAATTTCTCAGTAAGCAGCATTATTACAATTTACACTCATCATTTCTAGCTATGATACTCGATATGTCAAATCATGTTACCTATAATATAAAACCTATATACTTTGTGAAAATATAAGGTGAATTAGATGATCAACAAAGAAGAGAAGACAAAAAAAAGATTGTGGGTTCAATTTTTCCTATTAACAAAATTAATATTTGCCCCCATAAAAAATAAAAACCTATACTTTGTTCTATAGATGATACCAATTTTGAAAAGTTAAGATTAAATGTTACCTTTGGCACCATTAGCCAGAGGCACACGAGGGTCTGAATGGTCTGACCTAGCACTGGCATGACTAAACTGGTTTTGCAGAGGGGAAAAGGCAGGGGCAGCTCGCGAAGCAGATCGCATGGATTGAATCTTCCCTTTAGCAACAATATATACTGTGCAGAAATCTGGTGCCCCTTTTGATACTGATCCAGGAATATCTGCTATCTTGAATCTTCCGATAAAAAAAAAAATTCCTTAGTATATGACACGCAAATAGATACCCAATATAAAGAAAAATTCAAGCATATTTGTTAGTAATGTACACTTAAACACGAAGGTATATAACAATGAGTTCAATTGAAAAAAAAAAATTGAATTGAACTTAGATTCTTTGGTCAAAGTATTGAGTTTGAGATTTATGAATAAAAAAAATATAATTGAAAAGTAAAAATAATTACTCAGATTTTTTTAAAGAAGATTAATTATCAATAAATTTAATATTTACTACACCGATAACAGAAATAAAAAAAAAAAGACAAGATAAAGTCTTAAGTTATTGTGCATATAGTATATGACACAGGCTTGATTATGCAGGCTAATTTTGTTTTATTTTATACGATTCATTGCTGATGAGTTCAATTATAAGATGCACTTTACAATGTTTATTCTTCTAATGACTGCATATATATCTTATTATTGATACCTTAAAATTAGAGTTTGAAAGCAAATTTTGCAAAATTTTGTGGCACAACACGGCCATTTTGGCTTGGATAATTAGAGGCAGAAAGACATACCTAAGAAAACCTCCTTTATTTGAAGTGCCTATGACCAAATGCTCAATTGCATATTGAGAAGAATATTCAATTAAAGCTTTAGATACGTCCATATCTTCTAGTACAACATCCTTGCAGTGTATCTATGGACCAACAAAAATAAAAATAAAAATAAATTGATGAAAGGCTCAAATGATGTCTGAGCTCTGAACTCCAAAATGAAAATCATTATTATTATTCTTACTCTACTATTTCTTTTTTCCATTTTGAACACCAAATTCGGTTCACTTAAAAAAAGTCTTGTGATGTAATTTAGAAATATTTATGAACCAAAACATAATTGAGAGAACAGTTAAATTTTGTAGAGGAAAAATGGAGCAGGAGAAGGGACTAAAAATAAAACTTACATCTTTCCGTGCACAGAATACACGATATGGGCGGAAAATTTCTTTGGTTTGCTCATCAGGGTCATGACAAACAAGTGCACTCGGCTCCGCATGCGCAATACTATTTGCCCCTGCCCCTGCAATCAACGAAGTCACTAAAATATCTGGTAACTAGTAAATGCATGCCTGCTAATGTTCCTTTTTTCCCCATCCTTGAAACCTTTTTCCATTTTTCATTGTTTTTAATCTAAACATGAACAATTCATTAGCATTTTAGAATATGGGTTATCATATTAACTCAATCTTACAAAATTAGTTCCCTACTTATATACACTTATTTGGTCATATCTCCAGCCGATGAGGATCTTTAACATAACTCTCTCACACTAAGGGCCGAACATCTCAAGCCTGAAATTAACACATTGGACATTTGTAGGTTGTTGATAACTATCGGATAACATGTGACTTGATAGATCCAACAAATCTCTACTAAGATAAATTTTGATACCACCTTAAATTGTGAATTATAACAAATACATGAATAATCTAAGGATGCATTCATTCATATGCTATTATATTATATCACGAGTTTTATCATTCTTACTTTAACTTTTAAAACTCCATTTTTTATTATTTGTTTGTTTTTTATTTTTATTTTTCTTCATTACATAATTTATCTTAATCTCATCCTAAACTTCTTTTTCATCTCTTCATGACTCAATTTGAATAAATTAAACTTCTTTAAAAAACATGTATACGAGAAGAAAATAAGAAAATAAATCCTTCTCAACTTTTAAGAAACTCTCTTATCCAATTTATTTATATTTAGACGTGCATAAGTTAATTTGGCTTACACGAAAAGTACAATTCAATTCTTTTTTTAATATTTTTTATAAGTACTTCCCCTTATCTCATTCCTAATTGTACAAAGGGTAGTTAAAATAATTGTAAAATTAGAAAGTGTTATACATTATTATTGCTAGTTTCATATAATGGCACTGAAAAGAACATGCATGAATGAGAGTATAATAATGAATACATACTTGGGGTTGTAAGAGAAGCTGATGCAGAAAGAGAAGATGGCTTATGCTTGACATGAAGGAGAACTACATTTGAACCTTTGTTGAGGAGGTGATCAATGGCCCATTTTAGTGCATTTTGGCTCCCCTTGTCTGAATCTATTGCCACTGCCACTATTCCTTTCACCCCATCCTTCTTGTCCCAATGGTTCTTTTGAAGCCACATTACTCTCCTTCCTTTTCCTTTCCAAACACTATCTTCAACTTTTTTTTCTCTTCCAATGAAAACAAACCACACAAAATAAACCAAGAAATCAAAAACTCTTAGCAAAGGGACCTCTAAACTTCCTTCCTTTTTTTTTCTCTTCCTCTTTTATTATCTCTTTTTCTTTTCTTATGTTTGCTATTTTTCAAAAGGGTCCTATGATGAAGCAAAGGCCTTTCGTTTTTTTTTTTTTTTTTTTTTATTGAATCTCCTCTGTCCCTCCTTCAAAGCCGAGAGACAAAAGGACTTTGATGTGTTCTATTTGCGTACTTTGCTTCTTTGAATCTTTTGGTGTTTGAAACAATGTATTCAACAACAAAGAAGATTAAGGAAATACAAGTTCCTCTAACTAGAATTTGCAGCCATTTTTGGCTTACTTTTTAACCAGTTTGAGCTTTTCACGGACGTAACAACCACACAGATTATGCTCTCTCTTCTCCCTCCCATGAGAGAATACCAAACTTTGCGGTTTTCCTTTGACTTTATCCATTTTGACAAGGAATGACGCATCTGGACAAAATATACTTATTCCCTGTAAAACGGAATGGTGCATCCATTTACTTGTGCATGAATTTTTTACACACCTGAATTATAAATTGAAACTGAATACCAACCGCTACAATGCACCAGTTTATTTTGAAAATTTTTGTAATAATTATTTTTTGAAAATTTGAGTAATTTTTATCTTATTAAAAATAATTAAGATAGACACAACGAATATGAATAAAATTGAGAGTTTATAATTTTATATTTATATTCGCATTTTAATATGATTTGTTTTAATTATGTTTAATTTGTAGGATTAAATAATAAATTTACTTTTCTGAACACTTTAGACATTTTCTTCTTCAAAATTTCAAATTGGTGTTGAGACAAAGTCCTTCTTCGAAAAATTGAATGTTTTAATAATGATAAACCACTGTAAAACAAAACTCAAGAAGTGACTGAACTTATACTACTAATTGTTTTAAGAATTCTTATTAAGATATGATATATTCAAAAGTATAACATAGGTGTGGAGTATAAGCCGACAATGCTCAAATGGAGGAGGGTGGCTGAAAAAATGGAGCGTTGGAGTTTTGAGATGGAAGAGTACAGCTGAGAAGGTTACGAGACAGAAAAAAAATGAGATCGGATAATTATTTTTAGAAGTTGTTTTAATTTAAAATAAATTTTCAATGACTAATATGATATGGCTAAATAACAATGTTTTATTGGTTGTCATGATACACGCATACCCTATTTTTTATAAAATATGAAGAAAATATTGTAAAAAAATTGTAAAGTTACTTTAGTTAATTAGACGTAACATTTGACTTTTCTTTTATTTATGTATACCAATATCATAATCAGTCATATATTTTTAAAATAAGACAATTATTTTTATTTTTTTAAAGGTTAGATATAACCTTAAAAGTTAGGAGTAAATGTATGTACCTCTTTGTCGAATTGTTTTAATTGTTAGAATTAGTAGATATATAATAAGACAGTTAAAAATATGACGGCTCTACCGTGGATGATACAGAAGCAGACTCAACTACAACAACAGAGACAACAGCCGCAAAGACAAAAATGAAGGTGCAAATAGAAGAAAAGTCCAAAAGGAAGTTCACAAAACCTGCATACCTCAGTGACTACGTGTGAAGAAACGGACAAAGCTTGAGGGTCCTCGCTTGCCTTAGTGTTGTCTATCCTCAGGGGACAGCCTAACAAGCACTATAAATAAAGCTATGTAATAAACAAGCAGGCAATGAGAATTTTCGATACTTATCTTTTCCTTTCTTCATCCTCTTCATCATCTTCTTCCTCTTAATTCTGGAGGTGCTGGCCTTCTAAACCAGCAGACAGCCTGGGCCTATCAGTGGAAATGCTATAAATGGTTCACTCAAGAATCCCATGAAAAAGTAGCTACAGTAACATAGTTTTTTAATTAAATATGATTTCATTAATAGAAAAAGACCAGTATGTCCTTTTATTAAAAACTGTGAAATGACTATTGAATCCCAATAAGAAATAGGAAATGTCTAATAAACCCTTCTACTCTAATGAACATAGTGTGATTGCAGTGATTTCAAGCATTGTCGGTTTTGTCACATACCACTTTCAACCTTTATTTTGTGGTGGATTACGCTAACATTTTCTTCCGGTGAAATAATGATAATTATAATTCATGGTTTTTCATATCTTATTTTCATAATTTTTCAAGTTCAAATACCAGCACTCACTCTCACATGACTTGGCAAAAGAACTCTCACTCCAAATGTCTTGATTCAATCAAACTATATTAAATTAAATTTAGGAACAGAGATTTTAAATTTGAAAATTACAGATGAAATTTGGAGAAATGCACAAATTACAAATGTTATGAACATCACGATATCGACATTTTATCATACACCTGGAGTGCAATTTAAGGGTACTCTAATGTCATTCATGGCATATCAAACAAAAAATCTCAGCACCTATACCGCAGAATCTAACAAACTGCGTGTGCAAAGTTATAAAGAAAAACAAAATATCAAGTTCCCCACTCCACACGTCTTAAACTTGATTGATTACAATAATCATTTTGAAGCTTAACGTGTGAACATTTTCCTTTCCATAGCAAAGGTTTTTTCAGCAATAAAGTCTAACAGAGTTGGTAGATGTCTAGATTCTTTAAACATGCTGACGAGATTCGATGATTTCCAAATCCTGCATATGATGAATATTTTGTTGAGAGAAATATAACATATTTTTATAATCTTTATGTTTGGAGAGGGATACCTTGTTTAAAAATAAAAAAATAGGTACCTTTTTATTGCACAATGTGTACCATGTACTGTCTAAGATTCCAAAACTCCAAAAGCTGTAAAATTTTCCTACACTGGTTAATCAAATGTTCAATTATTTTTTTTGGGTCAATGTAAAGTTCAAATCTTTTTAATACATCAATCCTCAAATCTACATGTGAAACAACGGCAAAATAGAAAATTCTCCTAGACAACATTGAAAAGCCATAAAGAGGACTATTTACATAATCCAAGCAACCTAAACCAATAAATCCTTCAAGTCCCCTTGTATGATCGAGTGGGTTAAGGCTACGCACAAACGAAATCGACAACATTTAGTTGAGATCAAGTTGGAGCTTGTATCTGGTGTCAGAAATAGAGAAATAGGTCGATTAATTAGGTGGATGTTGGTGCAAATCTAGATCGCCGCAGTCGAAGCGGCAATCTCTCGACGCTTCCACATGATACTGAAAATGGGAGCAGTGCCAATGGAGTTGGCAGTTGTGTTGGGTTTTAGATAAGAGTGGGTAAACAGGTCCAAGTCCATGGACTGGTCTACGGGGTCGCAGTTTGCACGGGTTACGGACTAATTTTTTTAAATGGTCCATGGTTATGTCATATTTTTGGGCTCGTCCCGTTTAATTCACGGACTATGCGGGTTTGGCCTGCAGGGTCCGCGGATTGCCCGCAGCCCGCATTAGGTTTGATTTGGGTAATCCTAACCCAATTATATTAGGTTTGATTTTCTCTTTTTCCCTTTAAACTTTTCTTTTAAAATAATAGATAAAGAAATATATTAGATAAGATAAAGATTGAAAGATAAAAATAAAATATTTAAATTAAAAGATGATAAAGATAAAAAAGGATAAGATAAGAAAAATAAAAGATAACAGAAATAAAAGATTAAGATAAAAAGATAAGTAATAACATGCTAAAAATCTTCCTTTTAGATATTTTCTCGATCTTTTTTTTCTTTTAATCTATCCTTTTTGTATCTGCAAGCCATAAATAATAAAAATATCAATTCTTATCATTTAAGCTAAAAATAATTGTTAAATAAATATTTTTAAAGATATTTCAATATATTTTTATTATAAAAAATAGCTCACATCATATTTAGCAATTATCATCCTAAAAGGCTAAGAACACTTTTTCTCCTTACGGTTTTTCTCCACCACGCACGCAGTCATACAACTCTTTTCCTTACAAGGGAAAACAAAACGCGACTCACACTCACGTAGTCACGCGACACACCCTAGCGGCACAGCCTCAGCCCACCACCGAGCCACCAAGCAAAGTACATCTCTTTTCTCTCTAGAATTTATTTTTATCCTATTTTTGTTGGGGCTGATTTATTGTTGTTGTACTCTTAAATGTGGAAATGAAGAAGCCTCAAGCTATTTCAAATATGAAATCATTTGTTGTTGGAGATGTTTAAATTTCATATCTTAGATTTATTGCTTAGATTTTCTTTTGTTAAGACATTATTTATTTTATTGATGTAATTGACTAATTATTGAGATTTTATTTACATCTGTATTGAACTTAATTTGATTATATTGTATTTTTATTAAAATTGAAATTCTTTTAAAACTAGTCTCACGGACCGACCCGTTTGACCCGCGGGGCGGGGGCGGACTGGCCCGGTCCGCTACCAATGCGGGCGGGCCTTACGCGGGATGGGCCGGCCCGCTTACCCACCCCTAGTTTTAGAACGACACATGATCTTTTCCTACTGCAAAAATACCTTTTATGTCCTGAGGGTTAAAAAGGAGAACTGAACAAAAGGATATTTTATTAAATAATTATAATAAAATGGAATTACTGTTTAACGATTCATAATCTTACCGTTCATTTATTTTGAATGATATCCAATGGTGTAAGTAGATGCTTCATTCATGAACCATATGATATAAGGGTTCCCCCCTAGGAAACGCCTAAAAATATTGAATAGCCAAAGAGAACTGATAATAACTCAAGAAGATTGAAATCTTTCTAAAGGAACCAAAGACTTCCTTGAGTGGTAAATTCTCAGGAGGTGGACGCAGGATTGACTCCGGTCTATCCACTGGTACTGGAGTACAACAATGGATCTTTGGGTAACCATCCACCTAGTAAATAAATTTTTTAAAAAGTACACCGTCAAGTTTGAAATTGATCGAGGGTTGAAATCATGCATTTTTAGAAAAACACAAAACGAAATGTGTTAATTAAAAAATAGGATTAAAATTACATATTTTTAAAAAATAAAAAACAAAATATCTTAAAAATAAAATAGAGGAACTAAAATCACAAATTTAAAAAATAATAATAAGATGAAAAGTATGTTTTGGCCTCTTTTTTTTTTTTTACTTGTTAGAGTAGTTTTGATGCAGCTACAAAATGGGAGTTTGATAAAATATAGAATAAAAATATATAAACAAAAATTAATCCCAACTAAAACCTAGAAAAATTGGATTGGTAAATAATACTACTCTCACACTTCCTAAATCAAACCATCAACCCAATATATCTTAAGTAGGCCACCCATCCTTTATGACGAATTGATGGCGGGTGTTGCTAGGTGCACTAGGAATATTGCTTGTGCACCTAGCATAATTTTTTTTTTGAAAATACCCTGAAGTGTTTTCTGCTTCCTCTTAAGTTAACTTTTTGACGATAGCACACTCATTCGTTTGTTTTCTCGGTTTCTTTTGGTTATTTCATTGTCGTGAGAGGTGCATTATGCTGTTTCGGTCGAGGTGAAAGTTTTACGGAGGTACGTCAGTGGTGGTTGTGACAATGGTTGGTTCGATTGTTAACGGAGGTACTTTAGAGGTACATCGACGTTCTTTATTCTTTGTTTTTTTTCTGTAGAATACGGATTAAAGAATCCGTAACTTACAACTGAATATAACTTAGTGATTGGTTAATCCATATGAGTTATACGGATTATGTAATCTGTATAACTCATACAGATTAACCAATCCGTACAAGTTATACGGATTTTAATGTTTTTTAATTAAAAGAAATATTAAATTTTTGAATTTTTTAAATTATAAATATATTAATATGATTGTTATAAAAATTAACGTGTATAAAAGATTCATTTGTTTGTTTGAAATGTAATTCATATTATTATTTTAAATATTTTTAAATAAGTATAGATTGATAATTAATTTATAATTATTTATTTTTATATTTTGGAAATGGTATCAATTGTAAAATAATTTACACGTGTAATTTATGTATAATTTATTTGAGTTGTTGTGTTATAAAATTGATTATTTTTTGCGGTTATAATTTCATGAATTAGAATTAAGTTGAATAATATAATTTATTTTACTACATATGGTTTGATTATAATTTTTTATGTATTATATGGTTATCAATTGTAATTAGAAAAAGTTGATGTTATTGATTTTTAATATTATATGCAATAAAAAATTACGTAGGGTTTTGTGTGATAGTACATGTATGGTGTGGTTAGGGATTGCTTGTTTGTGATGTTAAAATTTTTTAATGTCTTGTTAGGATGGACGAAGATCCCTGGGTGTATGACAGTATAATGTCTGAAGAAGTTGATATGAATGAATAAAATAAAGACGAAGCTGGTGTGAATGAAGAACAAGATGATTGTTCTGATACGTTCAATACTTCTCAGGTATTAATGTGATTTATTGTTATTAAAGTAATAAAATGAATGTCCCTTGAAGACTAAACTTGTGTGGATTGCATTGTAGGATTTTTCTACCCGATATGATGTTTTGCATTGGGCTCGATCTGTTGCTTATGAAATTGAATTTGTGGCGGTGATTATGAGGTCATATACAAACACTGGTATGAGAGGAGGAACTTGATTTATGTTAATTAATTGTGAAAGAAGTGGTTAGTATAGGTCTAGGAAGAAAGATTTTGTAAGAAGAGATACTGACAGTAGGAAATGTGGGTGCCCCTTTAAGCTTTGTGGGAAACCAGTGGTTGGAGGCCTAGGATGAATGATGAAGTTAATGTATGTGAGTCACAATCATGAAATGAAAAAGTCATTAGTTGAACATCCATATGCTAGTCGATTGACTAAGGATGAAAAGACAATTATTGCTGATATGACAAAGTTAATGGTGAAATCGAGAAATATTCTGCTAGCGCTGAAGAAGCACAATGCCAATAATTATACAACAATCAAACAAATATACAATGCAAGAAGTAGAGACCGTTCTTGATGGAAGCTTGCTTGAGAAGCTTCTATGGAGGCTAGATCTTTGAGCTTCAATGAGGTCCTTCAATGGTGATTTTCAATCATGGAGGTGCAACGAAAGATAAGGGAGAAAAGGTGAGAGGAGGCGTCATCCACCAGGGAATAAGCCATGGAAGGAGGAGCTTCACCACCCAGAGAGTGTCTTGGATAAGAATCTTAGAGAGGAAGCTTCAATGGAGGAAAATAATGAGAGAAAGAGGGGCACAAAATTGAAGGAGAAAAAGAGGGAGAGAAGTTGAACTTTGAAGTGTGTCTCACAAGACTCTCATTCATCAAAGTTATGACAAGTGTTACATATACTTCTATTTATAACCTAGGTCACTAACTAAATGAAAGCTTCCATGAAAAACTAGAGCTTAGCTACACACATCCCTCTAATTGTAAGCTCATCTCCTTGAAAAGCTTCCTTGAGAAACTTCCTTAAGAAGCTTTCTTGAGAAGCTAGAGCTTAGCTACACACACTCCTCTAATAGCTAAGCTCACCCCATGCCAAAATACATGAAAATAGAAAAAACCCCTACTACAAAGACTACTCAAAATGTTCTAAAATACAAGGCTAAAACCCTATGCTACTAGAATGACCAAAATACAAGGCCCAAAATAAGAAAAACCTATTCTAATATTTACAAAGACTAGTGGATCCAACCTTGGCTCATGGGCTAAGAAATGTACCCTGAGGTTCATAAGAACCCTAGGGACTTCTTCAACAGCTCTAGCCCAATCCTCTTGGAGCCTCTTGCTAATGGCTCTGGTGACTGGTCCTTTCCTAGTGAGGATTGCATCAGTTCTTTCTTAAGAGGCAGTGATACTGAAATGCAACAACTAATGAAGTGTCTTGAACATGATCAACACATTCATTGGCATGGATTAAAGGATGGAGATGTTGTACATGATATCTTCTAGTGTTATCCTGATGCAATGAAGTTATGCAATGCCTATAATTTGGTATTTTTGATAGATAGTACCTACAAAACAAATAGGTACATGCTCCTGTTACTTGACTTTGTTGGTGTGACACCAACAGGGATAACATTCTCTACTGGTTTTACCTATTTGGATGGAGAATGTCTAAATAATGATGTGACATCCTGGAAATTTCTACCCGGAATTTTTGTAAACGGTGCATTTTGGATGGTTATATATATATATATATATATATATATATGAGTATTATTCAGTGTATGTATATATGTATATACTCCTGGTAGAAGTAAGTATATTGGGGAAAAGATACGCGGATTAGACTAATTAACGAAGAGAAATCCATAACTGGATGGTAATAGGTTAATTCTCCATTAATTAGTCTAAAAATCATCGTTTTGCGTGTAACTTAAAATTTAACAAAACCAACCTTTGAACCGCACTCGGGGTTTTATCCTGAGCGTTTTGATATATATATTGCCTACTTTCGAAAACTGGCCTCGACAGGCGCAGAGAAACGCGAGGGACTGGAACCAGAGGAACGACATGCAAACCGAGGCAAGATTTTGGCATTTCAAAAGGTCAAATTTTTCTCTTCATGTGGCTGAGCATGAGTCACATCAAGAGAAAAAGTGGGCCCTTTTGCTCCACTCAAATGGAGACATGTGACATAGCTTAAAATAAAATAATAAAAAAGAGAAAAGCCTTTTTAAACCAAAAAGCAACACTCTCTCTCCTCACTCAGCCCCAAAATTTCAGAAAGCTCTTTCCACTCTCTCTCTCACGTTGCCATTCTCTTCTTCTTCCTCCACCATTGAAGCTCCAACAAAGCTCCAACCTTTGGTAGCCATTTCTGCTCCAAATCGCGAAAGGAAGGCATTTTCGGAGTCGTGAAGCGCATCTCTACGTGTGGGACTTCGAAATTTCAGGTTTGGGTAGACTTCTTCTCACCTAAATCTTCATGGGTATGGGGTTTTGGGAGATATGATGGGTAGTTTTACTAGGTTTATGCATTGTGGTAGTCATTTGTGAAGGAATTTGTTGAAAGCATGTTGAACTAGCCATGTTTGGTGTGAGTCAAGCTTACCCATTCTGTTTTAGGGTTTTTATGATGATGCTTGTGATGTTTGTGTGCTGAAATTGCTTATGGAAAACTGCTAGAGATGAAGGGTAGAGTTAACCTAGGGTTAGAAAGTGAGAATGTGGTGTTATGAGTGGAAAAAGAGTGAGGCTTTGAGAGTTGGAAGGCTAAATCTGGATTCAGTGGTAATTGGGGGTTAAAGTGAGTTAATCCTAGTTTGAAATGTCATTTAGGACTTAAGAGAAAGCTTAGGCTGTGCAAATGAGGAATATGAGTGACCAAAGTGAAAACAAGAGCCATTTCTAGGGTAAAATTGGGTGTTGAGGAGTCAAATTTTGATTCGGTGGAATTTTAGGCGTAAAATCAGTTTGAGCAAGTTTAGATTAATGTTATAGACTTGTGTGAGGTGAGAGTTTGCTCCAAATTTACCCCATTCTCATTTTCACTTCTCAAACCTTGAAAATCCACTAAATTGAGGGGTTTTAGATGTCTAGATTTTGAGTTGCTTTGGTCTGAAGCTTGTCCTTGGTTTAGACATGATTGATACATGATTTGGGACTTGTAGGATTCAATTTGGGCAAAATTGGATGAGGGAAAGTGTGATTTCGAAAATCTGCACTTTATGCAGAATTTTGCTGTCAAATAGGTGCAGCAGAATTTTGGCTTTGTGTAGAAAATGTTGTGTATTTGCTGGTTGTGGAAAGAGTAGTACAGATTGGGTTCTGGACGTTTTCTAGCAGATCCCAACGGTCATAATGTAGATTTATGTGCTAGAGAATTCCAGTAAAATTTTCGAGTCGATCCAACAGTTAACGAATTGGAACAAAGAGAATATTACTGGGGTATTTGAGTGTGAAAAGCTGTGATGTTGGTTTGTGTTTTGGGCAGAGTTTTCTGCCTCTGCCCTGTTTTCTTGGCTGTGTTAGTTCATGATGCTTGGATGTTGAATTACTTGGATGTTGTGGAATCTTGGGAGGATTGATGGGGACCCGGCGTTGAGAGGAACGAGGATAAGGGCTACGTGGGAGTACGTGAGCTCAGTTGAGGTGGGCAACAAGGGATGGTGGTTTATACGTGATTTGTGGATGTGGAGAATTGTTTTGCACCATCGCCCGACCTCCACCTAGTACCATATGTGGTTGGTACCCCATAATCCTACAAGCTTGAAATGAGGAAGTGTGGAAGGGTGAGACTTCCTACTTTTATTCGTTGACCACAGAGTGGTACCTGGAGATATGTCGCGGGGGTCAGGAGACCTTGGGGACGTCAGGTGGGGTGCTATTGCCCAAAACCAAGCTTGACCAATCCCGACCCAACCCGGCCATAGTCAGTCAGTGAGAACCTGTGATGTACCTAAACAGGCGAGCTCCTGGCAGTCAACCGATAAAAGAACAAAGACCACAAAGCAGGGAGGCTTGTGTGGTGGCTGGCCAGCTATGAATCTTGAGTGATATCTGTGATATGGCCTCTGGTAATCGATTACCAAGGGTGGGTAATCGATTACAAGGCTTAAAAGTGAAGCCAGGAAGCTAAGATGGCCTCTGGTAATCGATTACCAGGGGAGCGTAATCGATTACCGGGCTTAAAAATGAGATCAAGAAGTTAAGAGGGCTTCTGGTAATCGATTACCAAGGGATGTAATCGATTACCAGGCTTAGAAATGAAGGCAGCATGTTGTGGAGGCCTCTGGTAATCGATTACCAGGCTGTGTAATCGATTATACAGAGGAACATGCCACTGGTAATCGATTACCAGTTATGTGTAATCGATTACACAGTGCATTTTTGCAGGTTTCATGTCCTGAGGCTGTGTGATTCGAGTTTAGCCTCTGGTAATCGATTACCAAGGTTGTGTAATCGATTACCAGAGATGAAAAGCCTTGAGATACCCCTTTTACTTACATGTAGTGGTTATGAGACGCATTGTGTTGCTCCATAGTTAGATATCACGTGAAAGAGTCTACCCCTTTCTTTTATTTCTTGTAGATCGTGATGGCGGCGCAACTAATCCATGACCGAGTGGAGATGGAGTGCCTAGAGGGAGCTTGGGAGACCCTCGAAGGCAATGCGAGGTGCCGATTTCGGGGCACGATTCGATTCACGGCTACTTCATTGGTGCATCCAGATAAACCCGCACACACGCTTCAGCGCATTGTGGAGTGGATACTACCCACGCCTACACCATACCGTCTAGTGGAGCCAGTCCAAGTGATCGAGGTGACGTCATCCGAGGAAGACCGTGAGGAGGATTCTAAGGAGCTACCTCCTGAGCCTGCTGTGGATGCTCTTGACTTTCTAGAGGGTGATGAGGACCCATTCCCTGAGGTGGATTCTCCCGAGGGCGTCATGTCGGTATCTAAGGCAGACTCTACGGAGGATAGTGGTCCTGGAGAGATGGCGATCAGTGGAGGCTCTTCATCATAGTAGACAACTCATTGGACTAGTTTTATATACTTTTGAGGGTGGGTGTATCTAGGACTGACTGTTAGGTTTACTCTTTTGTTTTTGTATGGGTAGACCTATTGTATAGGAATTTGATGATTGTATACATGTGGCTGAAGCCACTACAGTGGATACCTTTACTCTGGATGACACTATGTATTTTGCAAAACTCCCATATTTTGGACAGCTTTAAATGATGAATGTACTTATGTTTAATCTTGTTATTTGAAAAGAAAGCATTAGCAAACTTTATTTTCAAAAGAGTTTATCGACCGTATTGTATTTTATTATTTTCATGTGACGACCTAAAGTAATGGCTGGCATACCTTTCCTTTTGAAAAAGCAAAATATTTAGAGGTTATGAGTGATCAAAAATAAATGACTCCGAATAGAGTTGTGAACTGGCCATTCAGGACTCTATAGTGATGATTTTCCTTCTGGACTTAATTATTGTGAAAAGAGAAAGAAATGAAAAAGAAAAAGGAAGAAAAAAAAATAATTTTACCATGGTTTTTGTTATTTAAATCATTACTATTAAACCAGCCATTATTTTGGGGACGCCACAAATGAGGTCTGGGCTCTAGAACGGTTTCAAGGTATTTTTCTAAGATGTGATGCCCTCCCTGAATTAATTTTACTGATAGAGACCTAGCATTGATGAATGCAGTGAAAATTGTATTCCTTGAGTGTACCAACTTATTGTGTAGGTTTCACATCGACAAGAATGTTTAGGCAAAATGTAAATCCCTAATTAGTAAAAAAAAAATGCATGGGATTATGTGATGAGTGGCTACGGGAGTTTGGTTAATTGTCCTTCCGAACATCAGTTCAATGATTGCCTTAAGAAGTTTGAAATTGCTTGTTCATCATGACCAATGTTTGTTGACTATGTCAACCAAACATGGATAATTCCCCACAAAGAAAAATTTGTTTAAGCCTGAATGAATAAGGTGATGCACTTAGGAAACACAACAACAAACAAGTATGAAAGTTTTCATTTTTTATTAGGGTTTAGGAATTAATGCATAAAAATACTTGTATTTGTTTATTATTTTTTGTGTATTTCATATGCAGGGTTGAATCTACTCATTGGGCTTTAAAAAGACTATTACAAAATAGTTTTGGAGACCTATGTAGTGTTTAGGAAGTCATGAACAACATGATCGCATTGCAACACACTGAAATTAAGGCATCCTTTGAGACAAGTACACATGTGGTTGGGCATGTTTTTAAAGTTACCTTATACAAGAGGCTACTTGGCATGGTATCAAGGTAATCTTTAAATCAGATTGCTGCTGAGTTTGAGCGTGTACATTATGCTAGCAAAAATCCTTCTCGTTGTGGATGTGTGATGAGAACTATTCACGGTCTTCCATGTGCATGCGAGCTATCCAAATATGTTGTTGGTACCATAACACTTGAGACAATCCATATGTTTTGGCGGATGCTAAGATTTTCAGACCAAGGGTTATTTGAGCCCCAAGTGAGATAACCGAAGAGAGGGAAACCATATCCTAGCTAATTGAAGAGTTTGTTGTTTGTGGCAAAGTTACTCTAAAGAGAAAACTCTGATCTAAACTCTATGTGTCTTCCTCCAGAAAAGGTCAACACCAAAGGTGCTTAGAAGAAACCGATGACTAAACATCAAAGATCAACAAAGCATAATTTGTCTTACATGGAGTATGTTAATGCTTTACATTTTGTGCAAAATAGTAATTCTTCAGTTAAACGTAGTGAATCATCATTTGACCAGGCAATTCCAAGAAGGACTATGCCGATGTTGGATCAATTTCATCTGTGCATGCACGATTCCATTGAAAACATTGTCGATGTCAAAACTGACGATAATTGTGGATATCCTGCAATTGTTGCCTTATTAGGTATGAGTGAAGATTAATAGTCATTGGTGCACAACCATTTGCTTAAAGAACTTGCCAAATGGTCTGATGAGTATATCAACCTCCTTGGTGGCATAGATAGATTTGAGGAATTAAAAAGGTTCCTACTTGTTGATGGATTATCCATGGTATGTAATTTTTTTTTTATTTTTTTATTTAAAATTTAGTTTAAATAAATATAATCCGTATAACTGGTTCATGCATGTTACTATGGATAAGTGGATGAATATAACCAACATAAGATATGTCATTGTATCAAGGTATAATATTATCCTTGTATCTCTGTTTCTGCAACAAAACATGACGTTTTTTCCTCTTAGAAGTCAACCACAACAAGATTCTTCTGTGCATCACATAATATTTATTGGTCCCATGTATGACAATCATTTTGTTTAGATAGATTCATCATAATCCTATTTTTGAATTTATGAAATTAATTGTGTTATAATAACTTTAAATTATTTGTGCATGTGTAACAGGTTTATTTAAGAGATCGTTTTTCCTTATCACCTCTAGGTTTGTTATGGTCTAGGAATTGTCATCCTTAGGCAAAGAAGTGGCCAACTCTATATATTAGTGGAATGTGTTAGTACACAAATTTGATGATGTTGAAAACAAACTATGTTGATTTAAGTGAAGAGTGAACATTTAGGTACCTATGTCATTGTCAAGTACTACAATAATATATAGTTGTTTCATTGGAAGTTCACATAATTATGTATTATACCTTACGTTTAAACGGTTTAGGGTTACCATAATACGCATGGTTTAGTGTTACGCACATTGTTAGAGTTAATTGTGACGTGAAAACCAGGGTTTAGTAGAACATAAAAAAGTAGGGGTTTTGCCGACTAAGGTTTAGTGTTACGCTTTAGGGTTAATTCGGATCTTATTAAAAAAAAATTAACGTGTGGAAAATAAGCTTTATGGTTTAATTCATGTGTGTTGATATAAGTGGTTCAATAGTAATATAAAAAACATTTCAAATAGAATTGGTAAAACAAAAATATTGTCTAATAAAATAAAATAATAAACATTGTGTGTACACATTTGCTAAAAAATTCTAAATGTCTTCATGCATCCTTCATGCGCTGCCTTCGTCGTGATTACACATATACATTGTGATCCACAGTCACACCTTTAGTGATCCTTAGGCAGTCTTGTATGACATCGTATGTTTTTGTGCCTTCAGTCGCTATCCTTAGGTCGAGCAACCGCTCTAGCCTTTCAGTTGTTGCTTGGAAAGCCTCCTATGACATTGACAACAACGAATAAGGTTTAACCATATTACATGTTTAAATAAAATGAAATTAAGAGTAATGAATATATATGTTACCATTGCATGTCTAGGCTGCTCCGCATGAAAAGGTGCATGCGCAGGTGCTTCCTCCATAGCTACTGCCGTCATCTGGTATTGAGGCATATCTGGTTCTATATATGTGTCATCTTTCACGACAGGTGGATGTCTGAATGGATCCTTGGGCTGGGTCGACCTCATGAAGGGATGTGAAATCATGTAAAACTAGTCCATGTAGTCAGTTACACATTGTCTAGGCACAAGACAAATCAGGACCACCGATGCAAGGTACTCTGAGAAGTGCATCCATCTATCGTCAATATCTTCTAAGCATAATCTTGTACCCGAAAAGTGTGGAGGAATCGTTTGAACATACCCAAATTGCTGCACAACCCTCTCTGGTCGGTGTATGACAACAACGGGACCCCGTCGGATATGTCCAGAAAAATAAAAAATGAGCTTGAACTCTCTAATTGCACGGTAGTCACCGTAAGGCATCTAGCAAACATCATCAAACATCAGTCGATCTAGACGCTTCTGATATGTTGACACTGGTAGTACCTTTGCAGAGGTCCAGTGGTAGGCATATGATTTCCTTTTATGATAGTCTTCAATAGTAATAGCCTCAACAACAGATGGAAAATGTTCATAAATCAAACACTGCACATATTTTCAAAACAAAAAAAATCAAATTAATACAAAAAAAATCAAAAAAATAAATCAAATTCATTTACAATTACCTGTAATATTGTGATATATCCAGCAAGTTGTCTATCCTTGCTCTTAGACGCATCATTAAAATTATCGTACATATACACTAGAGCAGCAGCTCCCCATGCATAGCTTCCAGTCTAGGTGAGGTCTCAAAAGGCATCCAAGAACACCACATGCATATGTGTTGCACTCTTGTTAGCAAAAAGAGTGAAACCTAGCAAATGCAGCAAATAAGCTCAAGCTTCTATAGCCCAATGTGCGGCATCATATTTGCTTTGATAAATGTCGTACATATGCCCTATGACACTGTACTGTCTCAGCTCTGGCTTCATTTGCACTGACTTCAAGTAATTCCACTAACATCAACACCGCTTCATTGACATGAAGAGTCTCAAAGCTATGGAAGGCACCTGTGATGGGCAGATGAAGAAAAGAGACCATATCATCGAGGGTAATGGTGTCCTCTCCTACTAGAAGATGGAAACTGCTAGTTTCCTTATGCCATCTCTCCGCAAAAGCTGATATAAGTCCTCGATCAACAGTGTCCAATGAACATGCGATTAGAGGACTTAAACCTGTGGTAGCAACTAACCCTTCAATCTCAACAGCATGCCTCCCAAATTTCTGAACCTTCCTTCCATGGGAGGATAACTTCAATTCAGGATGTTCCTAAATTTTTTTAAATAATTTTAACAATTTTAACAATAATAGCAAATGCTTATTGAAATATAATTCATTTAAAACTATAAATACCTCTCCATTCCAAACAATGAATGCAACATGATCAGCATAGGTAGTCAGAATTGATGTGTCACGCAACCTGCTTGGAAAAGCCTACACATCAACAACTGCTTCTTGAGGCTATTGGAAGACCTCTTCAACTGCGTCATCCATGTGATGAACATCCTTAGTAATAGCGGCAACTTCCCATTGCCTACGTGCGGATGTTGTGGGCCTTTGCCGTTGGGGAGCTTTATCTAAATCATGACTATGTTCTCTCCCAAGGGCTCCTCCTATAATTCTGCCTAAAGCACAACCCAAATCTCTCGTTCTAACCATAATCTGCAAATTTGAGCATACATACAAATTTATGTCAAAATTCAAACAATACTTCAATCAATTGCTATACAATCATTCATAAATAAAAAAGTTATTATATATATATTTTTTCAAAATTTATTTTCATTAATTTTATGTAGTGAAAATAACTTCTTTATTAAAAAGCAACTTAAAAAACACTATAATTAATTAATTACATAAAAAATAATATATAGTAATTATAAATATATTTATAATTAAAAATAAAACAATAACTTTTTCCAAACATAAATGAAAATAATCTATTTTTTATTAAAATATATTAACTATTTAAAATCAAGATTCTAAATAATATATTTATAATTAAAAAATACAATAACTATTTAAAAAAATAATTCAAATAATATATTTTAATTGAAAAAACAATAAATATTTGAAAACATAATTTAGAATAATCTATTTTTGATTAAAAAAGCTACTATTTAAAAAAAAAAATATTTATAATTAATGAAGAACAACTATTTCAAAAAAAATCATAATAATATATTTATAATTAAAATAAAAAATAGCTATTTAAAAACAAAAACAAAATTAATATATTTACAATTAAAAAACAACTATTTAAAAACATAATTCAAAATAATCTATTTTTATTTTAAAAAAAATAAAAAACAACTATTTAAAAAATAAAATTAATATATTTACAATTAAAAAATTACTATATATAAACATAATTCAAAGTAATATATTTTTATTTAAAAAATAAACAATAACTATTTACAAACAAAAAACAAAATAATATATTTATATTTAATAAAAAATAACTATTTAAAAAATCAAAATAATATATTTATAAATAAAAAACATTTACTGTTAAAAAACATAAATAATTATTTTATTAACAATTAAAAAAATATGTGGATTATGTAATCCGTACGAATTGTACAGATTAGTTAATCTGTATAACTCATACAATTCGTATGTGTTATACAGATTCTAGACAACAACCATTAAAGAGAAGAAGAAAGCTTACCTCGATGGCGGAAATGGAAGCAGCAAATGGCGGTAATGTGACACAAAACAAAGAAGACGAACTGCAGTGGCGGTGTATGGACGAAATGAAGAGGGAGGGAGGGAGGGTTTTTAATATTTAAGTGAAAGGTATTTTTGCCACTTCAATTAAATTGTTGGGTGCACATGCAATATTGTTGGGTGCACCTAGCAACACCCATTGATGGCCAAATGAGCCGAATGGTGATGTGCTGACTAGACAATTACTTCCCACGCCCCTCTGTCCCCCCACCCCCCCCCCCCCCCCGTCCCTCTCCCCCCATGTTTTGCTACTACACTCCATAATTTTTTATATCCCAAAACTAACCTTCCTTGTTTTAAAATCATATTTACATAAAAAGTTAAAAACTCAAGCATCCCAAACAAGTCATCTAGAATCTAAATTTTTCTAAATATGCAAAGTTAAATTGATTTTATCACAACTTTGTCAATGACCACAATATCTTCATCTAGAACATAAAATTTCCAAATTGAGATTGAAATGTTATCAGTATCCAAGCAAATTATATTTACAAAAAAAACTAAAAAATCAAGCACCCCAACCAAGTCCAGAATATAAACAATTGCAAAAGAAACAACTTTAAATTTCCCTTGCTGGACATATCCAAACTTGCTTCAGCAAATTTAATTTCAATACCAGCAAGGCATCTCACCAACAACACTACTATTTTTGCCCCTGCAACAACATTAGCAAAATTTTCAAATAATGAAATAGAGCATTTTTCAAATAATGAATCAATGCAAAAGTGTGTGCTTTTTTAATAGAACCGTTGATCTAGAAGATATTTAACATAATTCTAGAACATGTGTTCCAAATTACTCAATCCAAAATTATGTTAAATGTCTTCTGGATCAACAATTTCAAAATTATGTTAGTAGTTTGAATTATAGTTACGGAATGACTATTCCAAAAAAATCTTAACAATTCTAAAATGGTTAATCCGGTAAGGAAAAAAAAAGAAAAAATGGTGAATTCTTTTTTCGACAAACATCTTACTTGAATCTGTGGGGAAGTGTTGTGTTGATGGCAGTGGCGATCTATGCACCCCATTTTTTGTAAAATAAATAAAAAGAGTTTATTTAAAAATTAATAGAGTTTTTTGAAATTAAATAAATGAGTAAAAAGGGTTTTTGTTAATTAAAATAAGGGTTTCATATTATTAGAAAATAAATATAGTAAAATGATGTTTTAGAAAATAAAAAGGATGTTTTAATTGGTTATTTATTTAATGGAAGAGTAAAATAGAGTTCCTTTTATAAAATAATATAATAAAGAAAAATAGAGTAAATAATAGACTCAGAGTACCCTAGATATAAATAGAGATATATTAGATCAAGTTTTACATTTACGATATGTTTCTACGCTTTCTCTTCCTCCCAAATTCTTTCTCCCTTCTTTCTCTCCTAAACTCTCTCTTTTTTTCTGCATATATCCAAACCTGTCCCAATAAAACTACAATTTCGGACTTGTTACCCGTTGGATCGTCCTGAAATATGAAACCTCCTTCAAAAATAATTTTTGCACACTACCACCGTTGAGATTGAATAAATAATGTTTGTAGAAAGAGAAATGCCCTTTGCATACAGACAATGAAATTGAGGCTACAATCCTTTCTCCTACTCTCTAATGCTTGAAAAATCCTAACAAAGCAACCAACAGAAAAACTTTAGGAATGTTAGGGAACCACTAGAGACGCCACTATCACTATCGAACTACACATGTGATTCCGCTTAGAGGTAAGGGATGAGTTTATCACAATTGGGATTAGAATAAACATGTGTAAGGATCCTTAGAGGATCAAATTGGTCTTTATTTAGGGATGTTTACAGTATTGTAATTCTGCCTTTACAATTATAATTACCAAATTGTTATGTTTGATGGACTAATTAATGCCCTAATGCAAATTGGTTGATAAAATTTAGTGCTCTTAGTGTTTTCGTGTTCTTGAACTAAGTGTGAGATTGAGAATCTAGTAGGTCTAGTACCCATAGAAAACTGTAACCACAGAGATCTTTGGTATAGAATTGTTGAACGTATAGAGTAGTTGGGAAAGTTGTGAGGAGTAGTTAGGTGGTTTAGTGTGAAACATTAAGAAGGGTGTAAAGTCGTTAGTAGGGCATTGTTTGCTAAGCATAGAGAGATTAAAGAGTGAGTATTCCTATGTAAGGTAGGTAACCTAAAGGATTAGTGATTCTAGTCATATGATTAGTGAGATTGATCTTAGTTCCCTTTACCACTTGATTCGGGAAAAGTCTGAAGATGCTTTGAGGACTACCTTAGGACTCGTTGTGGTCTCTATGTGTACTTGATCATGTCTTGACATAATCAATGCCCTATGTGTTTATGGGATGCATGGACAGTATCTCCCATCCTGAGTTAGATGTGGTGGTGAGCCTTGTGTTACATGCCGTAGTGTGTTTCGAGTTAGGTTGAAGTATGTGGAGTATCCTAAGGATGTTGTAAACTCTTGGGGATCACCTTTAGTGCTAGGCATCTTAGTACGCATTTTAGTTAGATGATGATAGCCTTTAGAGTATGCTACGTCTAGATGAGAGGTAGCTATAAATCCTTTTTAAGTATAAATCGTTCTATGATTAGAGGAAACCTAAGATTAAGATTAGACGCTCCTAAGTAGTAGTTGAATCGGGAAGTTATTTTGAGAGTTCCTTGAGTTAACCTTAACCCTTGCTAAAGATGACTCGAGTGAGTTGAAGCTTTTGTGAGGTCCTTACAGGGAGTAAATTTGAGTTTTATAGAGAATTCAATCACCATAACCAGTAAAGTGCTACCGTAGCCAAGTAGGTCCTTGTTAGAGTAGTAAAATATTCGAAGTAAGTTTTAAGTTTAGTGGAGTGCTTGTAAGAGGCCAAGTAGCGACCTATGTTCTTCCATGACTAAAGACTCATTGAAGGATTTATCCTACGCATGATCTAAAGTTGGTAGCCATGGTGTGCGCCTTCACATTTTTGGAGGCATTACCGTTAGTTTTGAGATAATGTGAGAACCTTAGAAGTTGGAATCTGAGGTAGAAGAGATGAGTAGAATTCTTAAGAATCTTGTTGTAAGTCTAACTTCATCTGTTAGAGCTAGCTTAGTAGTTGATAATTGAGTAGGAAAATCCTTAATGCAATCAATTTCTTAGTTAGGGAGTTAGATATCATGAATATCAATTGAACCCTTAACATGAAGTGTGAAGTTACCGTAATGGTGCAAGTATATGTGTGTTGAAATTACCTTTAAGTGTTAGTGAGTTCAGGGAAATGAGGAGTTTATCTATTTTGCTTAGCCAGCTAGAACCTGTGGTTATGTATCAGATGTGAATCATAGAATGAAACCATTAGAATCCCTTGCACCTAAGTGGGGGCTATGAGCTGAGTATACCGAAGTGAGGAAGGTCAGGTTGAAGGGAGAAACATAGATCTGAGGATAGGTGAATCATGTGTTCTTGAAAGTCACTTGTGGACTAGGATTGGAAAAAACGTTAGAATCTCAAAAGCTTATATTTCTTTTCTTGAATCGTTTCATGTTCGAACAGAAAGTCGGTCATGTGGCCTGTCGTGTTACCTTATATTAGTTCATTCAGATCCTCATCAATGTCTTCTATGATATTACCCAACTCTAAATAGTATGTCCTTCACATTCTATTATCGTTGAGATGTCACCCTCGTTTTAGAACTTGACTTACCAAATACTATCTTTGAGGAAGCGAGAATCTTCGGGCTTAATAGCTAAGTGCAAAGGAGTCGGATAATCGAAGAGCGCTTCAAGTAGGTACATAGCCTGGTATCAGGAACTAGATGTGTAATCTCTTTCTTCTCGTTCTTTCGGCGACGTTTCGGGGAAAAAACTTCCTTTAAGGGGGGTGGAGTTGTAAAACCCTGTTTTTCATAAAATAAATAAAAAGAGTTTTATTTAAAAATTAATAGAGCTTTTAGAAATTAAATAAAAGAGATAAAAAGGATTTTTGTTAATTAAAATAAGGATTTCATAGTATTAGAAAATAAATAGAGTAAAATGATGTTTTAGAAAATAAATGGATGTTTTAATTGGTTATTTATTTAATGAAAGAGTAAAATAGAGTTTCTTTTTATAAAATAATAAAATAAAGAAAAATAGAGTAAATAATAGACTCAGAGTACCCTAGCTATAAATAAAGAGATATTAGATCAGTTTTTGCATTTACGATATGTTTTCACACTCTCTCTTCCTATCAAATTCGTTCTCCCTTCTTCGTCTCCCAAAATCCTTTTTTTTTTCACTTACACCCAAACTTGTCCCTATAAAACTACGATCTTAGACTCGTTAACTGTTGGATCATCTTGAAATCCGTACACCACCTTGGGAACTCATCTATAGAGAGAGAAATGCCCCACACACAGAGACAGTGAAATTGAGGCTTCAATCCTTTATCCTTTTCTTTAATGCTTGGAAACCCTTGCAGAGCCACCAGAGAAAAAACTTGAGGAATCTTAGGGAACCGCTAGAGACACTGCTTTTGTTGTCAAACTACACATGTGAGCCCACTGAGAGGTAAGGGATGAGTTTATCACAATTGGGTTTAGAATGAACATGTATAAGGATCCTTAGAGAATCAAATTGGGGTTTATTTTGGGATGTTTATTATATTGTAATTTTGACTTTACGATTATAATTATGAGATTGTTATGTTTGATGGGCCAATTAATGTTCTAATACTAATTGGTTGATAACATTAAGTGCTCTTTGTGTTTTGTGCTCTTGACCTATGATTTTGAGTTTTATATGATTATGTGAAATTGTTTGAGGGGTTTAATCATATGAACATAATATATTAGTATTGTTATTGTGTGACATGTATATGATGCATGAGGCATGATAACATGATGTCTTAGGATTATGAAAGTATGATGAATTGTGTAAGTGACAAGTTGAGTATATGTTAAATTGTGAGGTCACACGTATATTGAGATGTTATGAGCTATAAACTGTACAATTACACAATTGTAAGACACTTTGAGAGCGATGAGTTAATGTGCGACGAGTATTTTGATGAGATCCATTGTGGTAACCAAACGAGTTTAATCACTTTGAGGCGTGACAAGTTAAAATTATTTTGAGAACAATTGACACTACTATAAAACCTGTTTATTACGACTCGCTAACAACATCGGTTAGTATACCACTGTCTTTGAAAATAATGGGATGGCATTCTTGTAAATAAAGTGTAAATTTAAGGACGGTCATTAAAAAGACCGTCTTAGTGCTTCTCCTACAAAGACGGTTTTACCCCACCGTCTTTGAATGGTTATATTTTTATCATTTTTTTTCTCTCTTTTATCTTATCGTTGGAAGCTGCAGAGACTTTTTATTTTTGTGACCCTTCATTTCTTTCCTTATTCTCGCTTCTCTCTTCGCATTCAATCTCATAGAGTGTTCCAAAATCAAATCAAAATTGGTTTCATGCACCACTCTCTCATTCTCTCTCCTTCGCCCTTGATCCCTTCCTTTTCCCCTCAAATTCCACGCCTCCTTCTCCTTCAAGTCCCCAACCTCAACCTTCCGCGCCTTCTCCGATGCCGAGGAGGATGAAGAAGACAATGAAGAAGACCAAGACCAAGACCAAGACAACGTTTCTGCCGACGAATACGACGATGTTTTGGGTGAGGCTTCCGACGAGGCCGACGTGTTCGCTCGGCACGATGGATTCAATTGGCAGAGAGTCGACAAGCTATGCAACGAAGTCAGGGAGTTCGGCGCCGATCTCATCGACGTCGACGAGCTCACCTCCGTCTACGACTTCCGCAACAACATGTTTCAGGTTCATTCACCGTTTGTTTTTGTTTCTCTTAGTTTTTGAGAAATTCAAAACTTGTGTGTTGAGGTTTTGATTTGTTTTTGTTGAGTTTCAGCAGCAGGCGATACTGGCTTTTCTGAGAGGCTTCTCGATGGTGGTTTCCGCTTCGACGAGTAGTGGGAAGACGCTGATTGCAGAGGCTGCGGCGGTGGCCACGGTGACTAGGGGACGAAGAATATTCTACACGACATCGTTCAAGGCGCTGTCCAATCAGAAATTTGGCGAGTTCCGGTGTGCAATTATTAGAATCTGAATTGCCTTTGTTTTAGCTTTTTGTGATTTTTGTTTTGTGTGTGTTTGAGTTTGAGTCAGTGAGTGTGAGGGAGAGTTGCTATTATAATGTTATTTGGAAGTTAATTTTTTTGCTGGTTTTTGTTGTGGATTTTCAGCGAGACTTTTGGCGACAGTAATGTTGGCCTTCTCACGGGCGATTCTGCAGTGAACAAGGATGCTCAGGTTTTGATTATGACCACGGAGATATTGCACAAAATGTTGTATTAGAGATAATTTTCTCTTCACCTAGTTTTTTATATAAAAAATACATGTTTTTCTCTTCTCTTTAGAAATAAAACTACTTAATGACTTATGAAATTTTAATATGATAGAGTGGTGGAGGACTGGCTGATTAATTTTGGTAACCAATTACTCACATTGTTCAAAGAAGCCACGCTGCAAAGGAGGAACAGCCATGTCTTTGTTGCTTATACTTCTGCTGTTGCTACCACTCTACTCTTTCCTATCAATTTTTTTAGTAGAAGGTATTGGCCATTTTAATTTATTGCAAATTAATCACAAACAAATTAACATATAAATAATATGACTGAGCTTTTACCCTAGCTTGAATGATTTCTTTCCATGTCCCTTTGCAGATCAAGAGTGGTTCCTCCACTTAGTTTCTCCATAGCATCCAAAATCATTCTCATTGGGATGATTGGGTAATGGCATTTTACTTTAAACCACACTTCTCACTCAAGACCTTCTTGTACAAGATTTCTAGTCATGAGTGTTGCTTTTAATTAATTGTGGTCCAAGGAATCTTATCAGTTTTACAACGTGTTTGATTTTTAATTTCAGAAAGTGTTATTAGTTTTCAAAATGTAACTAAACAAGGATTTCTCTGGTGGTGGTGGAGGTAGTGCAAGGCATAGAGGAGAGAGTGGAATTAAGGAAAAAGATGAGAAAACATCTCTCAACTATTTCTGTTTTTTGGTTTTTAAAATACTGGTTTTAGAAATAATTTTTGAAACTTGATGGATTTTGGATGAGAAATTGATTGTTGATCAGTATTCAGTAGCACTTCTGAAACTGTGTTTCTTGTTTTGCATTTTGATGGCCATGAGTTTCCTGCAGAACCTCATGTCAGATAATGTATTATGTTGGAGTTAGCTACAGTTCTACAACACTTGCTTCATCAATCGCCAATCTGGAACCTGCTTTCACCTTCATTCTTGCCATCATTTTCAGGTTCACTCCCCTTAATTGGTTAATTATATTAAACAAATCTTAACTATTTCTTGTTTTAGTTTTTTCCTGCATGAGTATTTATATTATGGCAAGATATCTAACAATTATTTTAATTAAACCATATATTACATTAACAAAAATTTCTAGCTAAATTGGTTGAAGCTAAGAGGATGTGTGAGTGTTTTAAATTATCTCCTAGTAGAATGTTCGATTGTTTCACTACTAAAAAAAAGCCTTTCTACATCGGTCAATTAACATCGGTTATTGCAAAAACCGATGTTAACGAAAGTGCGGTGACATTTTTGTAAATAAATGGAGTTACTTAACATCAGTTTTATAAAAAACGATGTTAACTACTTAATGTTAACATCAGTTATTTAAATAACCGATGTTAACATGAGGTTAAGATGAATATGTTAACATCGGTTTTGTAAAAACCGATGTTAACTTCATAGTGTTAACATCGGTTTTGACAAAACCGATGTTAAGGAGTTGAACTGAACATCGATTTTTTGAGAAACCGATGTTACCTTGTTGAAGTTAACATCGGTTTTTAGAAAACCGATGTTAACAGATTCATCCTAACATCGGTTATCCTTAAAAAACCGATGTTGATGTTGTTATGTTAATAAGTTAAAACGTCTTGAAATTTCACAACCCGCGCTTTCGAAAACCCTTCTACACTCTCGATTCTCTTTCTCCTCCCACCTGAAATCTGCCAGAAACCGCTCGGTCGACACCCACATTGCCCCACATTCATTTCGATACTATCAAAAACCGCTGGCTAGAACCCACAGAACCTCCTATCGAAGAAAAGTCGAAGAAAACCCTACACTGCTGTTGGAACTGTGTGGGTCGAAAAAACCCTACACTGCTCTTGGAATAGTCGAGGGTGCTCAAAGCTCAAAGCTTTCTACGCTTCCAGTTAACAAGGTATGAGCTCTACCTTAGTTTGTTGCTCTTCTTAGTAAGTTCTTAATCAGTGCGGTGACATTGTTCGAAGGTTCTTATCAAATTATTGGGTCATTTTGTCCACTTGGCTAACCATATAAAAGTATCAATAAGAATGGTAATGTGGGGTTTCATTTTGTTGTGGCAGTTGATTGTGCTTTTTTGGTTTTCAAGCTTGACGAGAGTTACACACCGAGCAAAGTTTCCATCCGTGACGATGATGGTTTTCACAACTTGAAGGTAAATTTTTATTTTATTGGTTTGGGTTTGATTGGGATGATTATGCTTAATTATTTTGTGTTGACTTTGGGAACATTTTTAGGAGATTAAGACCGTGGAACTCGTGAAGGCAACTGGGTGGGTTTATCTATCCTTGTCTGGAGCTGATCCTAGGTAAGTACACTGTTCTTTTTGTATCCAGTTTTTGTTGGTTTAAGTTTGTATCCAGTTTTTGTTGTTTGGAGGCCTGGATTTTTGTTTTCAACAAAATTTTGTGTGCATGTTTTGGTAGATTTCTAGCATAGAGTAAAAATTAAAAGAATGGTATGTAAGGAATTAAACAACAAAAACAAATATTGATCTTAGAAGAGTTTGCTGGCGAATTCATGTATCTCCCTCCCTTCAATACGACATGAAGCAGATTTTGTGGCAAGTTCTCTCAGCTGTGACACACTTCTTCCCAATTGCAAAGCCATCTTCATTTCAATTAGCTCTCCATTTTCTCTTTTGTCTAAGTCTTTCTCTTCAATTGCGGCTTCAATTGTCTCCTCCAACAGCTGAAAAAATCCACCACAGGTTCTGTACATTTCAAACACCATGCCAACTTGCCCTCCATGCTCAAAAGCATTAACCACCGTGGCCAATGCCCCAGCAAGGGCAAGAACTAATCCATCTCCTGAAAACACAGACCCTAGTGCAGCAATTCCTGTGAGCAAAGGTGCTGAAACAACAAAACCCTTGTTTATCTTCAGTGCAATATTCCCTAACCTCTCATAGTCTTCCATGTCTTTTCTCTTGAACACTTTAATAACCTCCCTCATTTCCTCTTCCAACTCCACATTCCATCCATTATTATTGTTGTTCTTAATATCCATTATCTTGTCTTTGTCATTGCTCGATAATCTACTTTTTGGCCACCATCTAGCTGCTTCAAACTTTGCTGGAAACTTTTCGAGCATTGCACCACCCAACAAGGGGAGTGGATAAGCCTTGTCTAGAGCCAAAACCTTCTCTATTGCATCCCTCACATCTCCTTCACTTGGATTTCCAATGGCGATTTCTGTTTGGATCTGTGTCTGAAGCTGCTTAAATAGTCTTGCAGCGTTTCATTGTTCCTCAATAAGTTGTGAGGGTTGGATTTTGTTGGTAGCAAGTAGCATCCCCGTGGCTGCAGAAAAAAAAAGTGCTGATGATAGTTTAAGAGCCAAAACTGGTGCACCATCATAACTACCTGCAACACCAACCATGGTTGAAGCCGCGAGTGTTAGCATGTTGATGGAGTTTAGTAGGAGCATTTCTCACCCCTGCCCATCTTCCAACAGAATTGTTTAGAGACAGCAGTCATACTATTGTCTTGATTAAGTGCCTTTAGGTCAGCCCACCAGGTTGAGAAATGCTGTTTGTGAGGCCCCTGATCCAATCGTCTCCACCCCTTATATTTAGAGATCAAAATCGTATTCCACAGCTGGTGTGGTTGGTGAAACATGAATCATTTCCACTTGATTAGTAGAGAATTATTTAAAATTCTCAAATCTTTGACCCCCAAGCCTCGTACATCTCTATAAGCACAACATTGTGTCCAAGATACCCATGCAATCTTCTTCTCTTCTAGTTTACCTCCCCACAAAAATTGTATTTGAATGGAAGATAACTTATTAATGACTGTTTTAGGGGCCTTGAAAAAAGATAAGTAAAACAAAGGTAGTGCTGTTAAGACAGCCTTAATAAGAGTGAGTCTGCCAGCCATGGATATGTTTCTCTTATTCCACCTATTAAGCCTATCTTCAAATTTCCTAATTACAGGATCCCACACCACCCTTCTTTTGGGATTGACAGCAATCGGAATTCCTAAATAACAGAAAGGAAATTGAAGCAAAGCACAGTTAAGATAGTTTGCAGCATGAAGACACCACTCAGATTGACTAACAACTCCAAATTTGCTCTTAGCAAAATTAATTCTCAATCCAGAAACCAGCTCAAAACTCCTGAGAATAACCTTCACAGTTTTGACATTTGCCATAGATGCTTCTCCGAAAAATATCATTTTTTCTAACGGCCAAAGATAATATTATATATATGATAAACATAGTACCAGAGGTACTACAGTAAGGTACAAGGGATAACATCCCCTAAAACACAAGAATGTAACCAACAAGCCACCAAAGAACAACATTGCCCAGCCCTACAAATCACACACTAGATAAAAGACAAAGACATATTTGAGGACCATTGGTGAAAAGGAACAGTGAAATCCTTTTCCCATCCCCTCAACCAAGACCAAGGGAGAAAGATTGCTTTGTCAACCAATTTAGAGATGTCAAAAGGTTGATTATTAAAAATCATGTCATTTCTAAGATTCCATATGGATCTTATAGCTGCTATCCACCATATCTTCCTCCTTCTGTTAGAATTCCTCGATCCAGCCAATGAGCAGTGCTGAAGAAAGTTGTCCATAGGCTTACTGTGCAGAACTCTATCTTCCTTCACCCATGAGTTGAATTCCCACCACAAAGGCATAACTTTATGACAAGTGAGAAATAGATGGGAAGCAGATTCGACTTGGCTTTGGCAAAAGGGGAAAAGGTCATTTTGAAGGAGAATCTGCCTCCTGATTAGGTTTTCCTTAGAAGGAATCCTATCCCAGAGTAATCTCCAAGCAAAGGATAAAGCTGTAAGGGGGATTTTGATTTCCCATAGCTGTCTTAAGCCACTATTTGGCTGATAGAATAGTTGATAAGATCTGATACAATTATAAGCAGAATTTGTAGAGAAGATCCCCGTTGGTTCAGCTCCCCACACCCAAGAATCCATCAAGGCTGCATTAGTACTTATTGCTGCAGTCTGGTCAATAAAAGCTAAAGCTCCCCCCAATTCATTATCAAAAAGATTTCTTCTCCAGGAGAATTTCCACTCCCAGCCAGTTTCTCCAAAAATCCCCATGCTTGCCACTGTTTGTAGTTTTTGAGATGATATTTGATATAATTCTGGGTATTTTTCTCTAAGAATAGTTCCATCTCCCACCCATGAGTCTTCCCAAAATAAAATTTGATCACCACTGCCCAGTTTCCAGAGAAATTGCTTATTGACAGCAACATACTACTGTGTTGAATAATTGATCTTAAATCAGACCACCAAGAGGAGAAATTCTGCTTAGGAGGACCCTCTTCCAAGCCTCTCCAACCCCTGTACTTTGAAGTGAGGATTCTGCTCCATAGATGATCTGGTTGCTGGACGAATTACAGCAGATCAGGGACCAGCTAGAGGAGTCCATCACAGAGAAAGTGACGAGGCAAGTCATGGCATCCTTCAGCCAACTTCAGTTGCAGATGCAATCTCAGGGACTTGCAGTGCCTCCTGAGCCTCTGGTTGGTCCCTCCGGTCCTCGAGTGAGCACAAAGGGGAGTTGTGTTGATCCCTCAGGAAATGATCCTGAGACGGGTGACTCTAACAGGTGCGGCTTGTACATAGAAGCAGATCCTGCCCGCCTGGTTGCTGTGGCGTCCCCAAAATAATGACTGGTTTAATAGTAATGATTTAATTAACAAAAACCATGGTATTTTTTTTTTCTTCTTTTTCTTTTTCATTTCTTTCTCTTTTCACTAAAACAAGTTTTCGAAGGAAAATCCTCACTACAGAGTCCTGAATGGCCAGTTCACAACTCTGTTCGGAGTCATTTCTTTCTCACTGCTCATAATCTCTAAACTATTTTGCTTTTTCAAAAGAAAGAACGTACCAGCCATTACTTTAGGTCGTCACGTGAAAATAAAAGAATAAAATACGGTCGATAAACTCTTTTACAAATAAAGTTACTAACGCTTTCTTTTCAAAGAACAAGATCGATCATAAATGCATTCATCATTTAAAGCTGTCAAAAATATGGGAGTTTTACAAAATATATAGTGTCATCCAGAGCAAAGGTGTCCATAGTGGTGGCTTCAGCCACATGTATACAATCATCAAATGCCTATACATCAGGTCTACCCATACAAAAACAAAAGAGTAAACCTAACAGTTAGTCCTAGATACACCCACCCTCAAAATATACAAAACAATCCAAAAAGTTGTCCACTAGGATGAAGAGCCCCCGCTGATCGCCATCTCCCTCGGGCCGCTATCCTCCGTAGAGTCTGCCTCAGATGCCGACATGACTTCCTCGGGAGAATCCACCTCGAGAAGTGGATCCTCATCACCCTCTAGAAAGTCAAGGGCATCCACAGCAGGCTCAGGAGGTAGCTCCTCCAGGTCCTCCTCAGGGTCTTCCTCGGATGACGTTACCTCGATCACTTGAACGGGCTCCACTAGACGATATGGTGTAGGCGTGGGTAGTATCCACTCCACAGTGCGCTGAAGCGTCCGTGCAGGTTCATCTGGATGCACCAAAGAAGTAGCCGTGAATCGAATGGTGCCCCGAAATCGGCACCTCGTGTTGCCTTCGAGGGTCTCCCAAGCTCCCCCTAGGCACTCCATCTCTACTCGATCACGGATTAGCTGCGCCGCCATCACGATCTACAAGAAAGAAGAGAAAGGGGTAGACTCTTTCACAAGAATCTAACTGTGCTGCACACGGTGCGTCTCATAAACACTACATGCAATAAAAAGGGTATTTTAAGGCTTTCCATCTCTGGTAATCGATTACACAACCTTGGTAATCGATTACCAGAGGCTAAACTTGAATTACACAGCCTCAGGACATGAAATATGCAATAATACACTGTGTAATCGATTACACATGCCTGGTAATCGATTACCAGTGACCCATTCCTCTGTGTAATCGATTACACAGGCTGGTAATCGATTACCAGAGGCTCCCTAAGTTTCCTGACTTCGTTTTCAAGCCTGGTAATCGATTACACCCCTTGGTAATCGATTACCAGAGACCATCTTAGCCTCCTGTCCTCAATTTTAAGCCTTGTAATCGATTACCCACCCTTGGTAATCGATTACCAGAGGCCACAATCCACATATTACACAAAATTCACAGCTGGCCAGCCACCACAAGCCTCCTTGCTTTGTGGTCTTTGTTTTCCTTTTATATGTTGACTGCCAGGAGCTCGCCTGCTTAGGTACATCACAGGTTCTCACTGACCGACTATGCCCGGGTTGGGTCGGGATTGGTCAAGCTTGGTTTTGGGCAATAGCACCCCACCTGACGTCCCCAAGGTCTCCTGACCCCCGCGACATATCTCCAGGTACCACTCTGTGGTCAACAATAAAAGCAGGAAGTTTCACCCTTCAACCCTTCCTCATCTCAAGCTTGTAGGATTATGGGGTACCCATCACATGTGGTACTAGGTGGCGGTCGGGCGATGGTGCACAACAAGTTTTCCACATCCACAATGCGCGCATAAACCCACCATCCCCTGTTGCCCACCTCCAACTGAGCTCACGTACTCCCACGTAGCCCATATCCTCGTTTCTCTCAACACCGGGTCCCCATCAATCCTCCCAAGCTTCCACAACATCCAAGCAAAACAACATTCAAACAACACAAGCTATCACAGCCAAGCAAAACAGAGCAGAGGCAGAAAACTCTGCTCAACACATCAACCAAAATCACAGCTTTTCTCACGTAAAGACCACAGTAACAATTCCTTCGATCCAATTCGTTAACCGTTGGATCGACTCCAAAATTTTACTGGAAGTCTATAGTGCATAAGCTTACATTTTGACCGTTGGGATCTACTAGCAAACATCCAGAACTCATTCTGCACTAGACTTTCCACAGCCAACCACACACAAGCATTTTCTCTGCACTTGTGCAAAATTCTGCTGCACAATTTCACAGCAAAAATTCTGCATAAGTGCAGATTTCGAAAATTACACTTCCTCTCATCCAATCTTGCCCAAATCAATTCCTACAAGTCCCAAATCATGTATCAATCATGCCTAAACCAAATTCAAGCTTTAAAGCACAGCAACACAGAATCTAGGTGTCCAACACCCCTCCATTCAATGGCTTTTCTAGGTTTGAAAGGTGAAATTTAGAATGAGGTAAATTTGAAGCAAACTCTCACCTCACACCAGTCCATAACATCCATTTAGACTTGTTCAAACTGGATTTACACCTAAAATCTCACCGAATCAAAATTTGACTCTTCAACACCCAAATTTGCCCTAGAAATGGCTCTTTGTTCACTTTGGTCATTTATTTTTCTCTCTAGCACAGTCCAAGCTTTCTCATAAGTCCTAAATGACATTTCAAACTAGGATTAACTCACTTTAACCTCCATTTACCACAGAATTCAGACTTAACCTTCCAACTCTCAAAGCCTCACTCTTTTTCCACTCATAACATCACATTCTCACTTTCCAACCCTAGGTTAACTCTACATTTCATCTCTAACAGTTTTCCATGAGCAGTTTTTCAGCATACAACATCACAAACATCATCACAAAACCCTAAAACAGAATGGGTATGTTTAACTCATCCAAACATGGCAATTTCAACAAGCTTTCAACAAATGCCTTCACAAATAATCATCACACAGCAGAAAACTAACAAAACCACCCATCATATCTCCCAAAACCCCATACCCACGAAATTTAAGACAGAAAGAAGTCCACCCAAACCTGAATTTTCGAAGTCCCACTCGTAGCCACGCACTTCACGACTCCGAAAATGCTCTCCTTTCGCGATTTGGAGCAGAAATGATGGCCAAAGGTTGAAGCTTTGCTTGGAGCTTCAATGGAGAATGGAGGAGAAGGAAAAAGCAACGTGAGGAAGAGGGAGAGAGAGAGCTGTTCTGAAATTGGGCTGAGTGAAGAGAGAGAGAGAGTTGCTTTTTTTTTGGGTTTTAATAAAAGGGTTTTCTCTTTTCTATTATTTTATTCAAGCTCTGCCACATGTCCCTATTTGATTGGAGCAAAAAGGGCCCACTTTCTCTTTTTGACTGTGACCCATACTCAGTCACAAAAGTGAGAAAAATCTGACCTTTGAAACGCTAAAAATCCTGCCTCGGTTTGCGTGCCATTTCTCTGATTCCAGTTTCTCGCGTTTCTCTGCGTCCGTCGGGGCCAGTTTTCGAAAGCAAGCAATATGTATATCAAAACGCTCAGAATAAAACCCCGAGCGTGGTTCAGAGGTTGGTTTCGTTAAATTCTAAGTCGCACGCAAAACGATGATTTTTAACTAATTAATTATGAATTAACCCATAACCTCCCAGTTACGGATTTCTCTCCCTTAATTAGCTTAACCCGCATATCTTGCCCCCCGCTATTCCTACTTCTACCAAGAACATATAGGCATATACACTGAATAATACTTATATATAATCATTCAAAATACATCGTTTCCAAAAATTCCGGGTAGAAATTTCCAGGATGTTACAGTTGCCATGGGGAGAGTTTATGAGGGATCCACTGTTGTTCATAACACTCCTTTGTTGCCTGGCCAAGTAAAGGTGAGTGTGGAGGAGGTTACAGATGCAGATGCTCCAGTTCCTGTACCTACTGATGAGGTTTCCTTAGTGGGGCAGACACTTCACACCTTCCATGCTTGGCCAACACATCTAGTCAAGTCTTTATCACAACATGTACTTATTGTCCTTACTATATGTTTCTTCTTTTTAAATTAATTCATTAAGTGTGCCTCAAATTAGGCTATTTAACTTTGTTTCATGAACAGGTAGCCGTGTCTCCGGCAAAACCACCTCCGAAGCCCGATCCGGAGGTCGATGATCCACTTTATCTGATGACATTGACCATCCCAGAGCTTTTCTTGAGGCCTTATCAGGTTAGATGGGATGCCACCGTGTTCGGGGTCTTTAATCCAGATTTCCCCCTCTACATAAAGCACGAAGACCTCTCCGAAATCGCACACGGTGGTCAATGTCTCAGCATATCAGTGTTACAGTTGTGGATTTTGTAAGTCTTTATATAAAGGCTTTTAATTACGTAAGTTATGGCTTTCAATTCATAAATATTTAACTTTGACTTAACATAAACAGGCATGTCACTGAAACATGTATGCGAGTGGGGAATTCTGATATCTATGGATTCCTCGAGCTGCAGTCCATTCAGAGGTCTGGGCAATTGCAGCTTGAGTCTAAAAGTTACATAAAGAGTTGGATGTAGAGTTCACAACACGATGTCTATCTTGGAGCCTACCTAAATGGGTAAGTAACAAAATAACTAAATTTAATTAATGTTTACTAATGTACTAACCCATTTTAGGTTCCACTGTAGCTAACACTGGCAGATGGTGGTCATCCTGCCCAAGGAACACCTAGTTTTCTGGTTTTGTTCATTGCATAACAGGCCAGACAACTACCTTAAGGGGATTATTAATAGGTTAGTGTTCTTTTCAATACATTTGCATTGTAATACCTCAACGTACAACACCAGCTTTTAATTGTTACTCATATGGAACAGTGCTATCAAGGGTCTTGATGATGCTCCACAGCCTAAATCAAAGGCTTTTGCTAGGTGGATTGTCATCAAGGTACGTCATTTACATAAAACTTCCACTTATATATATTTCTTTATGTGTCTGTACACTAGTTGTTTAATTAATATCCAAATTTCATTATGTATTTAGTGTAATAGACAAAAAGGAAGTACTGAGTGCGGCTACTATGTGATGTACTGGATGTCCACCATCATTTTAGGAACTTTTAGGAATAATTGGGAAGCGGTAAGTTTATTTCAAACAAAATCGATATATTTATAATTTGTATTACATTATTAACTTATTATGATTTATTTCATCATGTAGTATTTTAACGATCCTAGACCATTGGAGCCAGAGAGATTAAAAGCATTGCGGATCTAGTGGGCACAGTTTTATCTCAGAGTTAGAGATCAGGCCTAGGATTTAGGGACATTATCTTTAGCTTTAGTTTACTTTGGTTTAACATTTTTTACATTTTCTATGTAACATGAACATTGAATTCATTTGATGATTGTTCTTTATGATAAATCAATTATTTGATGTTTATTATCATTAAAACTGCTTGAAAACAGAATAAAATGTTTATTTCCTGTGAATTGGGCCTGAAATTGCATTTGACTGATACAATTTTGGGTTTACTGTAAAAACAGAAAGTATATATATAAAAAATACTTGAAAACAACATCGGTTATTAACGAAAACCGATGTTAATATCATAAACAACATCAGTTATTTACAAAAACTGATGTCGATATGAACCTTAACATCGGTTGTAATAGAAAACCGATGTTAACGTATGTATATTAACATCAGTTATTTGTGTATAACCAATGTCAGCGTTTGTATTTTAACATCAGTTATCTGTAGATAACCGATGTCAACTCTTGTACATTAGCATCGGTTAGTTATAAATAACCGATGTGAACATTTGAATATTAACATCGGTTATGTACACATAACCGATGCTATACACAAAGAACTACACCAAATAAGTGTATGCAAAATCAATGTTGACATCGGTTTTCTAGCAAAACCGATGTTAATGTAATACATTAACATCGGTTTCCGTAGGAAACCGATGTTAATGTATTACATTAACATCGGTTTTACAAAAAAACCGATGTTAATATAACATATTAACATCGGTTTTACTGGAAAACCGATGTCAACGTTCATCATGCGTACAGTTTTTTTGCTGTTGTTCATTGTGTTTAACATCGGGTATTTAGAGAATCGATGTTGTCATATACATGTTAACATCGGTTATTGATACATTCAACATTGGCACCTTCAACATCGGTTTTAGAACCGATGTAAAATATTCTAAATAACCGATGTTGAAAGTGTATTTTCTAATAGTGTTTGATTCTTTACAGCTAAAAAAGAAAAAACATACATTACATATATACTTACTTTTTTTTTGTTTGCATTGATGAATTAAAACAAAGTACACTATTGATATTTGATAGTGGTGAATATCTCAGTCTATTATTGTCCACTTATTTTTCTCTCTTATCCTCTTTAACACCCATTTAAGGATGGAAAAGATAGCTGCCAAAAGCAGAAGTAGTCAAGCTAAGGTAATTGGAAGCATAATATCAATAGTAGGAGCATTTGTATTGACTTTGTACAAAAGCCCTTCAATCATCAAAGCTCATTCCCATGATCTTTCCTTACCACTTCAACAACCATTTAGCTTTCTTAAATCTGGGGATGCAGATTGGGTCACTGCTGGCACATGCTTGGAAAGTAGGACTGAATATTTCATTAATCTCCATTGTTTGCACTGTAAGATACCTTTCTAAGTTAACTGCTGTTGCACGTTGACAAAAAAAAATAGTACTACACTTTGCAAGCTAATATATTTTATTGAAGACAAGGCACATATTTTTCCTTCTTTTTGTTCTTCTTAGGGAATAATTCAGAAAGTCATGGGCTATACTTTCCACGTGGGCACTGCACTTAAAGGGGCCTGTGCATTCTCACCACTCCAAATTGTTTTTTCTGTTGCTGTGGGTGTCATATTCCTTGGTGACACTCTTCATGTCGGAAGGTATATATATATATATATATATATATATATATAGATATATATATAAAATTCAATTTCTGCATTTAAAATATATTAGAGCATCTTTGGTGTAATAGTTGAATTTGAGATCTTCATTTCTTTTAATAGGGACATATTTGGATAATTTTTTTCAAAATAAATAATTTTTTCAATAAGTTAAAATTAGTTATGCATAGACTAATTTGTATAAGTTGTAAAAGATGATTGATAACTTATGTATAAATTAATTTTAATTAATAAAAAATTATTTTAATTTATTTATTTATTTCTCCTAAAAATACCTTTGAACAAATTTATCCAAGTTTCTTATCATTACATAAAATTTAAGAATAGTACAATATATTTTAGTAGAGTTCAACGCAAGTTCTTAACTATTAAAAACAATGTTGTCATTGTTTTTAAAACCTTAGATAATAAAATTTAAAGCTTTTATAAGCTCGAAACATTTAGACATATGCAATATATTCAATTTTGTACATAAAAGGTTCATTGGAGTATAGTTGGTGTGGCAATAGTATCATTTGGCTTTTATAAGCTCTAATTATTTTTTATTTTTAATAAATTTTATCGAATAGAAAAATATGTGTTAGAAAGATTATATTCCTTATACTTTTTTTAATTAATTTTTTTATCTCAAAAGATATGACCCAAAAGAGAAAAAAGAGAGTGAGTAGACAAAGAAGAGAGATAATTTTCTTAAAATCTTCACCTAGTTTTTTATATAAAAAATACATGTTTTTCTCTTCTCTTTTGAAATAAAACTACTTAATGACTTATGAAATTTTAATATGATAGAGTGGTGGAGGATTGGCTGAGTTTGCTGTTGCTAAGAAAAAACATTTTGATCAATGCTGCATTAGGTGGTGTAGGTCACTATTCACTCCAACGGGCAAAGCTGGGAAGATGAATGTGAGTAAGGCACTTTTCAAAAAGGCAATTAATTACTGGTGGACATAGCAGTGTCATTGGCCTTCATTACATTATGACATTTCCTTTTTTTATAAGCACATTATGAAATTGCTATCCTATTTTTTTGTTTTGTTTTATGCTTGATAATATGGTTTTCATTTTATTTGATTGTTGTCATAATGAATGAAGGAATAGAGGGTATATCTAGGATACATTTTTTAGTACAACAATGATCACATAGATGTGCTAGAACAAAGGAAAAAAGGTGAGAATATATATGCTTACCTGTCACAAACTGCAGATGTTCTCGGTAAGAAGTTGGGGGATTTTCAATCAATGGTTTATAGATAGACGTTTGTGTAACTGTGTTAGTTTTTCCTCTGGTTTTGAATTATAGATCTTGGGGAGCCTTCATGATGCATCATTTGGGAGATGAATGAATTTGATTTCTTAAAATGGAATCATGTGCATTTTCACTTTCTTTAACCTTAATCGTTTGTTGAATGTGGAAACTTAAGAAGGTTGTACTTGGGTTTATTTTTTAAAGAATGAATATCATGCTTTATCTATTTTTAAAGAACTAAAGTCAGTTGTTGAATTGCAATTAACCAAAATAATAAATCTCATGCACTTTCTGGTTTATCTCTGGCTTTGAATTAATTTTGTTAACATTTTTTTAGAGGAACTTATATCAATTGGAAGCATTACTGAACAAGCTTAAATCCAAGACCATAAGGACTGAACCACTTTCTCAATCTATTGTTGCCACAAGGTGACCTTTGGTATCTTAGTTTGACTTTATGATCCCCATGCCTATCCTATAGCTTGATTTTTTTTATTATTTTGTATCACTTAGTAATTCTAGTCTCTTAGTAGTCTATGACATATTTTCTCAGTTTTTTCAACTGAATATAAGTTTTTTCAAGTCAATATAAGTTGCAATTAGGAAATCTTTGAATAATGAAAGAAGGTATCAATTGTCAACATGGTTGAGTGGCTGACTAAGTCAGCTTATGTTAAGGAGCTATAAAGTTATATAACCGTGCCACTGCTACAAGTGTACAAGTGCTATTCACAATGTCCCTATTGTGTTGTATGTTTGTCTAGGTTCTGTGGGTATTGTTGGGTCCTGCACAAAGATTAATAGGCCTATGGACTTTATCACAATTGTGGGGGTTAAAATAAAACCCCTAAAAGACAAATGTAAATGTTTTACTCAGTACTCACTTTATGTCCTTTTCTTCTTGGAAAAAAAAAGTGATTAGGTGCGGCTTGGGCTTAGGGATTAATGTAATTTTATTTTAACTATTGAATGTGATTTCATATCCTTTTTTTTATCTAGAACTCTGCTTCTATATCTGATATGTTGAAGATGCCTTATTTATTTTGCTTAACTAGGCCAGCTTCCTTCCATAAGTCATGTGGATTTTAGGATTTGTGTCCACATTGCTCTTGTCTCTCGATGAAATCTAATTGTGTTGCTTATACTGTGTAGTATTCCTTATGACCTTAGCTATGAATCTTGGGAATGGTCATTGTTTCAATAGGGTCAAGGATACTCATTACCTGCAGATATACAGTATCTTGATGCTAGATGGGAAATTCCTATTGTGCTTCCTCTGCGTGATTGTTTTGCCCAAGAGATCAACATGCTATGCCGCCTTGATGGGTTTGTAGTCCTCTAGATATGTCATCACCATTTAAGAGAATAAAAGTTGGCATTTTTTTTTCTATTTTATGTTGTGTAAATTTCAGAGAATAAAAATTGTCTTCTATGTTTATCAGACTGAATTATATAAATCTTGCTGAATGAATGTGTCTCGTCTCTTTTTGGAGGGTAGTCTAAAGACTGTGAAACCCTAAAGGACAAAATGCAGATCTTGGTTTCCTTGCTTGCGCCATTTCTTGAGGATGTTCATTGTATTCTTGTAAGCTTAATTTTATGCTTCCTAACATAAAATCAATTAAATTTCTGTTTTATATTTGAGTTGATTCATTTAAATTTCACAAGCATGAGGATCCTAATTTCTGTTTTATGTTTGACTTCATTCAATTAAATTTTTTTATCTCAACAAAATGCATTCTGAATTTGTTGTTTGTTTCGGGTTAGGTGTTTTAAGGTTTTCATGTTTTGTTTAGGTGCAGGGGAATTGATGATGTGGTGGTAAGAATATATTGAGCCTAAAAAGGCAGTATTTCTTTATTAGTTATAATGTAGATAATATTGTAATATTGTTATTATAAATATTAATTTTCATATTATATAATTAAATTTATTGATTATTAGCAATATTGATAATATTGTAATTATAAATACTGATTTTCATATTATACAATAATATGTATTGATTATTAGCAATATTGATAATATTGAAAATATAAAAAATGATTATTAATTAATCAATTTTTAATTGCATGTTATTAAATATTTAACATCAGTGCTTACTTAAGGACCGATGTAGAAATATCTTAGAAATAAGATATTTCTACATCGGTCCTTAAGTGAGCACCGATGTGGAAAAACACAATATAACACCGATGTAGAAGGTCTAATTTCTACATCGGTGGTCAGGATAGCACCGTTGTAAAAACTGCGATGTTCAACAACGGGCATGACGTCAACATCGACGTAGATAACATATTTTCTAAGTCGTTGATAACGTTAGCAATGTCTTCAATAAAGACTTTTCAAAGACAGTTGGTACGTTAGGCTCGATGTAGAAAACGTTGTCTTTCTACAACGGTGATTTGGGGGCCGATGTTGAAACTTTTAACTTTTAACGACATCCTATTCAACATCGGTTGACCACCGATGTAGAATGTCATTTTGCACTGATGTAGAAACTGTGTTTTGTAGTAGTGTGAGGAGTCGTGTTTTTTATATAGTTCATAGATAGACTTTATGTGTTAAAATGTTTTCTGGGTTAGACCTGAATTGAGAGGGAGAGGCCATGACGGACTCTTTGGAGTCTAGGCCTTGGGGGTAAATACACTCGGTTTGAGTGCTCCTTTAAACCTGTGTCGATCCCATATGGTTGGAGAATTCTCACAAAACAGCATGACCTTGATTGGTCTGCCTATGATTTTGCCTAGTGAAAGTGACCTGACTTACTAGTGTGTGGTGACCAGTTTAGGTAGGACTATGGTGTCCTAATACATAGTTTATGAAAAAAATAATCATAGAAAATGAAGGCATTCACATAACGACACATGATGGTCAACAAATGGTGTATCATATATTGTATTAGAGGCCAATAAGAAGGTTATACCTTATAATAGGTCTATTGAGTCTGGTCACCCACTTGGTAAGAAAGTGGGTTATCACTACAAAATGCCAGCTTAGTTGTTGACAAATATAAGACTCCCATCACAGGTCTAGCCGAGGTAGACAAGTAGCATGCATAAGTTTTGAGAAGCTGCTCCTCTGGAACTATCTCAAATGTTTGCCTAAAGATCTTTTCATACCCTCTTTCTGCAAGAACCTTAGTTCCTTGAGTAATCCTCCCCACGACAACATCAACAAAACTAGGTCCCATTTTCACTGTTCCATGCAAAATTAATTAAATAATAATAATAAAGGAAAACATACATAAATAAATAATCAGAGGAAATGAAATGAATACATGTCCCTATGATCAAATAAGTGCAACTAATCAATAAGTTAATAACACATAATAAACAAAATGGAAAATGTAAAGAAACTTGTAAGATTTACAAAACAATTACCTTTTTGTCGAAACAACAAGAAAAAACAACAAAGCATTCAAGGAAAAGGAATACATTCATCTTAAGATAACAATACAACTCCCAATGTCGTGCAACGACCATCTCATCCATGGCATTATAGCAAATTTTTTTTTCAAGCTTATAAAATATCACTCCATAGTATGGATGAATAGCGATGAACTTTCCATGTCTATTGACTTCCTTAAAAACAACAATATCATACCTAGAGGACATACTTGATGGGTCTTGAGCCTTCAACTTATGCAATGGAAGTGAAAAGCATGGTTACAAACTCTTGTACAAGATTCGGTCAGAGCAAGCAACAATTTGAGTAATTCTACTCTTGCTAAGCCAAAATGTAACAAGTAGAGAAGCATATATACTAGGAGAAAAAACCTGCGCACTTTTTTAAAAATCCTAAAAAGCCTTCAATATGGATTTTTACCCTATGTTGCTCTGTGCGGGGAATAGGTACAAGTATCTAATACAATATGCAAATGTGATAATATTTTGAAAAAAATTAACAGTGACAATATATTGAATAAAATATAAATAAATAAAATATTATCCAGATGTGGTTATCCTATCACAACTCAAAAACCCAAGCGAAATGCATTATTTCTCTCTTGCAACTTCACCACACCATTATTCCCTACTATTTCCCACTCCCTCGAGGGAGGTATTAAGTGATAGTGAGACTTTGTGTATTATGGATTTTTTAACTATCATTTATCACTTAGGTTGTGGGTAATTCTGTGGAGAAGTGTTCAACTCAATTCCTAATCATAATTTGTTTGCACCCAGAGAGGGTGATGTTCCTTTTGGACAAGTGTTCAACTAATTTCCTAATGAGTTTTACTTATGAAAAGACTATTTGCATGGCTCATATGAGCATAAAACTCAACTTTACACGTGGAGAAGGGTGTTCATTTTATGATAAGAATGATGTCCAATCAAACAATTTCACAACAATATGAATTTGAGTTTGTGGCTATGGCATCATGAAGATTAGGTAGCCAGATAAAAAGGAAAACACTAAAAGATGAAAAAAATATGCTCTACATTATATGCTTAAGAAGCTGACTTTGCATTAGATGAAAAGCTTAACAGAAAAGGAGGACGAGTAGAGTATATGTATTAAGATAATTGAAAAACATATATACAAGGAAAGACCATCTAAGTAAAAAGCCTAAATCAGAGCATAAGGGCGAGCAAATTGCACCCTTTAACTCACTAAAAGAGTAACAAATAACAAGCTGTCACACTCACAACACAGTATACATAGCAGATGATCAAAACATGTTTTTATTAGGTTTATTGTTTTCAGACAATCAATCATCGTGACTCAAATACCCCTTCACTTAAAAAATCCTATCAATAACTTCCATCACCAATAAATGAATACAAAACATCAGTAATTTACTGAAATTTTTTCTGCAACAAAATTTAAAACAAAATCACCAACTAATTCAGGGGAAAACAAGTAGATAAAAATAACAGTAATGAACAAAATGACGCATATAATTGGAGAATATTAAAGGGCTTTAGAGCGTACCCCAAGCTACAGTGCATTCCTCGCTAGTGGTGCTAGCTTGGTTGGCCTGACACTCAATACCTAAACCAGTAATCAAACTAAAATCGAATTAAGTTATTCTCTTAGAAAAACGATAACTCACAACACACAGACAATAAGTTGAATTAACATGCTTACAGAGATCCATGATATGGTTCCGACAAATAGCAGAATTATCCATGACAATATCTGCACCAAAAGAATAATAAATTAAAAGAAAGAAATGAAAATTAGGGTTTGGGAAAACATTGAGAGAGGCACACTCCAAGCCTAGAGAGAAACCACATTCCACTTCTTGATCTTGAATCGCTTCAGCTTCTTGGTGGACGAAGATGGACCACCGCTGCTGGAGGCTTCACCGGCTGGAAACACGATCACGTCGGAATCCAGTGTCGCCATGATGCCTCTCGGGCTCAGTCAGAGTTTTCAGCCTCCATGGCTGAGGTTAGGGCAGTGGAGAAGTGCAAAGGGAGAAAGGGAAGATGCTTGGAGGGGAGCTCGAAAGGCTTTAGGGGATAGGGTTTCAGAGAAGAATAAGGTAGCGCGTAAGTGGGTATGAGAGTTTTTAGAAAAAAGTGACAACATCGATTTTTTCAATAATCGATGTTGTGCATATTTCTTAAACGATTAACATCGATTTTTTTTACAAAACTGATATTAACATCATCACGTTAACATCGATTTGTTCAAAAACCAATTTTATTAAAATTAATTTATTTACAAAAATACCACTGCCCTTTTATTAACATCGGTTTTATTAAAAACCGATGTTAGAGTAGCGATGTTGAAAGTGTTTTTTTTAGCCGTGTTAGGCTCTTCCCAAGGCCCACCGAGAATGACCTTGGATAGCACAGGCAAGCCTCTACAAAATCCTACACTGATATAAACTTACATTCATCCCAACCTCTTTCCAACAACACCACCCACCCCCCATCTGTCATTCACCCCCACCCATCATTACCTATGCCACTTTACCATTCACGCATCATTGGAGTTGAAAATGAAGCCCCCAAAACTATGTTATACCCTTCTTCTAGAACCAAATCTCACCTTTAAGGTCACCATCCCACACATGCAATCCTCAAATTCACACATCTATCAATGAATTCGGCCATTCTCGAAGCCTTCGGCATTGCCGGAGAGTCCACCATCAGGATTGCAAGACAACAAAAGGGTAAGTGTTGTCTCCGTCAGCACTCCAATCAGCTCCATAACTACCATCATCAGATCTAGATTCACACTGGTGCGAATCTGCAAGGATAGTGGTGCAACACCGACAGTGCGATTTTGATGCTGTGATGCGACTTGGTGTAGTGCGACAACAGTGGTGGATCTGAGTGTGTTGTGCATTGGATCTAGGTTTAAAGATGAATATAATGATTTGTGAGATATAGGTTGGTTGTAAGATTTGGGTTACTCATCGATGCGATGCCACCGTTGGCACTGAATCAATTTGAAAAAGGTTTGCAGCGAGAGAGAGAGGGAGGCTCTCTGGAAGCTTCAGTTGGGTTTGAATCTAGAAATTTCAAAATGTTTATTGTGCATTTTTGTTGTTGTTGAGTTAGATTTGGGTTTGAATCTAAAAATTTGGGTATTTGTTGTTTATTATTTGTTGTTGACGACCTTGAGTTTGAATCTAAATTTTTTTAATGAATTCTTTATATTGTTGTGGCTTGAAGAAGATTAATATTGAGTAGGATTGACGATTTTTAATTATTATGATTTTAAATTAATTATTTAAAAATTAAAATACAAATATAATACTAAGCTTCTTAATGGGAAATGAAAAAAGATATCTACATGAAACTTTTTAAAACATAAAAGAGTCATATTTGAATGTTTTAATTTTATGTAACAAAAAAAATGTGAAATTTAATAGATAAAAAATAACATTAAGCCAAATTTAAATCCGCACAAGCAATTTTGTTAAATGTTTCAACAATCATTTTAAAATCAAAGAAAGGTGGCAAAATATGTTTGAATATGGGTGAAGGTTCAATATGACATTACTAATTTAGAAAGCAATTTTAAAAGAACAAGTTTATTTTAAAAGAAGAAATAAACTTTAAAATACATTTGGCACGTGATAAACCTAATATCAAAACTAAAGAAACATATGCAAATGTGTGAATTTTCAGGAAGCTAATTTTTATTACACCACAAGATAAGTAGTAAACTTGTCATTGAAAATAAGAAAATCATTAAAACATCTTTCCATCTTTAGAAAAAATCTTCAAAAGATTTGATTTGAAACACTAATATACATGACAACTAACTTTGAAAACAATATGCAATTGAGAGTAAAGAAAAGAGAAAGACAGAAAAAACCATAAGGGTGGTAACTCCATAAAACAATCTTGGGTCACATATGGTTATAAAACATTGATAAAATCTTCACTCAACAAAGGAACTCAACATGATATATCTTAAAAATAGAATTTCAAAAATAAACTATATATAGTCATTGTATTGCAACAAATATAAATCTGATCTAGATTTTTCATTGAATTGATACAAAGTCTTAAAAATGAATAAAAATCTATATAAAAAAAGATATCTTAACAGTTACAATAATTATAAAATGTTTTTTACATTTCGTGCAAACATAAAAACAGGTTTAGGCCTCAATGGCCTCAATCAGCATCACAATGACCACACCTGTAACAGTATAAGAAATCACAACGTCAACTACAATGTTGAAGCCTCTCCCTTTGTCCAATGTAAGTCCCCACATTATCATCAATTAGTGACAGAAAAAGAGAACTCATCTTCAGTCATAGTCCTTGAATACAAATCCCCTTCACTGACATAAGAAGAGTATTCTTCATCACTATCCTTCTCCTTTAACTCCTCAATCTTTGCCAGTGCCTCCCTCCAATCCCACCTACTCTCCACACTCCATTTGCAGCAAAACATTCCAATCCTCAGCAGCTTCAGCATCTCACCCTCCCCATTCCTGGTCCCCATAATGTCCTTATCAAACACCTCACCAGTCCACTCTTCCCTCACTACTGAGTCCACCCATGTTGCCAAGTCAGAATTGTTCCCACCCTTCCCATGCCTCAGATAATTTGCTGGGAACTTCCCTGTTAGAAGCTCCAGAATGAGGATCCCCAGACACCACACATCACTTTTCACATTTGGCCTTCCAAATTGGTTCACCTCTGGGGCCTTGTAGGCCGCCATGAACCGCTGAGCATGACTCTTGGTCATCACTGGCACAAGGCCATACTCTGTCAAGTGTGGCTCAAATGAATGGTCCAAAACAACATTGGAGGACTTGAGATGGCCATGCGGTAGATTTTGGCCAGGGAAGCTTTCGTAGAGGTATGCTAAGCCTCTAGCTACTCCTTTTACGATTTTCAAACGGGTTGACCAGTTTAGCACTGAGCCATTTCTATCTGCATGTCAATGCAAAATTTGGTAATGGTAATCAATTTTCTTTAAATTTGAAGTAGTACTAAATTTTAATGAATAAATAGTTTAAGCATTGATACTGTTATTCAATCACAAATTGTCATCTAACATGTATGATAAGTCATATCAATGATATTAACCGACAATTATCTTATAGAAATTAATTAAACTCAATATTAGTTGTGATAAAAGTTCAAACTCTCGTTGAGTTATTCCAAAAGTTTAAGCTATTATATGAACATCTCTCCAACAACAACAAACGTGGTATCCCACCAAGTGAGGTTGGTTACATATAACATGCCGCTATTAGGCTTGGTTAAAAATCAATCTTATAAACATTATTTACCATAACAATAAAACTACTGCACCACCTAGTGCACTTTTCATATCTCTAACAAAATGAATTGATTCAAGCTGGTCAGGATTGATGAACATTTTTAATTCATTAATTGGTTGAAGCCAACAAGAGTGACAGACTTTACCTATAACTATAATAGTTGCAACTATTACAAAATATAAAACATTGACATACCATGTAGATGACTGGCCAAGCTGCCATTTTCGGCATAGTCATAAACCAAAAACTTATCTTCTTTTCTGTAGTAGAATGCATCAAGGGGGAGAAGATTAGGGTGTGTCAAACTTCCAAGCCTTTTCATGTGCTCAATGAACTCTTGTTTCCCAGCATTGTTCATGTGCCTAAACCTCTTCACAACCACAGTTGGTCCATTCAAAATCATAGCCTTGTATGTGGACCCGAAACTGCCACTACCAAGAACCACGGCAGAGGCTCTAAGCAGGTCTTGCAAATCAAACCCCCCTTTGTCTTCCCTAACAAAGTTCAATGCCCCATCACCACCCTTCTTGAAATCACTTGTCACATCAATGGATTGTGACTCCCTGAAGTCTACACTGTTCTTGGAATTCTCCTGCTTGCTTAATATTAAGGGTTGCAACCTTTTTCTCCAGTGGTTACGGATAAATAGAAGTGCTACTATTGAAGCAACAACAACCACTACGATCACTATAATGACGGTTATAAGGATTCGGTATTTGTTTCCCTTTCTTTGAGATGAATCAGGGTAGGGAATCTCTGATCTAGACTCGTTGCCACCAATCTCATTGCACGGACTCATCGGTTTTCCACATAGGCCTTTGTTGCCTGTGTTGCACAAGAACAATTAAATTGAACATGTAAGATAACATCCAACAAGAAGAAGAAAAAAAAAACAGTATCTAGTATTCAGTTTAAAGTATATTCTCTAAGATAACTTTAAGGAGTATGTGTAATTGAATGGATGATCTATGAATTACTAAGTCAAGTTGCTGATGCATAAATCTGAATCCAATACCAGTAGTAACTTTTTCTGTATCAGGGAATTAAGTCTATAAAGCTTTCACACGTAATAATCACTTTTATTTATAAACCTCTGGGAATATTACGTGAACCAGAAACACAATACCTCAATGAATTTTCAAAGTCAATGGTAATTGACTAATATTTACCCCCTCTCAAAATAGAAAAGGAAAAGAACACAAAGGAGGGTCACTAATAACAAAATGAATTCAAGATCAAACAAACAGAAAGAATATCGAGCATCTAAACTAGGTTTTGAAAAATGGTCTACGTCTGCAATTTTGGCTGCAACCTCAAGGTTTTTTTTATATGTCTGCAACTGCAATTATGACTATACCGGCTACATTTGTCCACAATTTCCTGTAATATCTATTAAGGAACATGAAGAAACCACAATTATAATTTAAAACCTTCCAAGTTGTATCTGAATGTAATTTAAAATTTATTGTTAGGCTAATGACACTGCAAGAGTTTCCCAAATGTGCTATTAAATTTTATATATGATCTATGTAGCAAGGAATGATAGGAAGCAAAAGCTTTAGTTTGGCAAAGGAGTGAGGTTCAAATAAGTTATGAGTAAACATGGATTTTCAAAAACAAATAAAATAAATTAAATATGCAACGACAAACAACAAACAAATTAAAAACTAAGTCTGTTGGTGAAAAAACAGAAATGACTATTAACTTACCAGCAAATGAACTTGGATCCTTGTTGCTTAAGCTTTCTGGTATTGAACCTTCCAATTGGTTATGCGACAAATTAAACATTCTGAAATCCTTTTGTTGAAACTCTGGTATGCTTCCTCCAAAACTATTCCCACGCAAGTCCAAATCCCAAAGTCTAGGCAAGTTAGCAAGTGACTTAGGAATATGACCCGTGAAGCCATTCTCTGCCAAGAAAACCCTTTTCAGTTTTGTCATGCCCTCAAAAGCATCATCCGGAATATCGCCAGAGAATTTATTGTTGGACAGAAACAATGCCCTTAACCTCACAAGCTTTTTGAACTCAGGCATTGGACCCTCAAATGTATTGTTCATGACACTAAAGCTTGTCAAAGTTGGCAATTCCAACAAGGTGTCTACATCAATCTTCCCACCTAGACTCATATTGTGTAGTCTCAAGCCATAAAATGTTTGGTCAGTGTGGTTGCATAACAAACCTCTCCAACTACATAAACTAGACTCATTCACCCAGTTGTTTAAGGCATTGTTATTGGACAAGGAAGCTTTGAACCTCATCAAAATTTGAGCATCTGTGTCTCCCAACAATGGCTCAAAACATAGGGCGAACACCAAAAGCGTAAGAAGGCAATAGTATGCTCTTCTAAGAGCCATAATTAGTTGATCAGAGGTCGAACCAAAATTGGTTGATGAGAAAGGAAATAGAGGGAATAGTGAAAATAAAGAACAAAAGAACTATTGAGAGTTCGGAAGAGAGTGTGCATAGGAAATTATGATTCCATGGTTTAAGGGGTGACATTGACAAAGTCCTACATGGCTACATGCAAATTAAGAATGATGAGCTGGTTAGGCCGGCCATATACAAGTATTAATTTGGATTTGGACCTTGTTTTCTATGGTAATACTTTTGTTTAATGGCATAGAGAGGTTAGTTGAAAGCTGTTTTTTTTCTTGTTATTGATGAGATAGTGTCTTCTACCCAATTGGCCGTAGCTAGATTCATAAAATTTTTATGTGAGTTTTATTTGTTTAGTGTGTGCTTTGTTATATTCTGATGTTACGTTGATCGTAGTTTGTATGTGCCATGTGTTTTTATTTTGTGTCCTACATGCATTTCGTTCGTAAATATATTGATGAGAACTAAGAACTTCCCAATAGCGGCATTATTATTACGATGAAATTACAAAAAAGAACGCATATATAACTATAAGTACCCAGTCATACGAGAATTTCTATATATATAAAGACAAGTTATATCATGAGTTCCACATATTTTAGGATACTTTTTATAATATTATTATTTTTGCCTATTTCTCTACGTCTCTTTTTATCTCACATTTTTCTCTTGCATTCCTAATTCTCTTATGATTGTACAAAAATGATTTCACAGAGACTACATATTGGATTATTGGAGAATTTCTATATTAAAAGAGCGAGAAAGTACTAACAAAAGTACTTAACATGTTTTTTTATTAATTAGGAAAGTATTATTGCCTGTATTGTTATTTGTCCACTTTAGAAAGAAAAGTTTACTTGATCAAAGGGTACCCTTGGCTTCAGTTTCTACTCGTCATATTTCTTATCTGCAGCGCATAAATTATCGAGGGTCTCATTATCCCATAACAAAGCAACTGAAATTTATGGCATTGGTTAACGAAAAAAACTGATGTTTATATATATATATATATGAACTTCATCAATATTTTATTAATCTTTATTACAAGTTTTTAAAACTCTTCCATCACATTACCCCTCTCTCATCTAGTGGTCATTCTTCTTATAAAAAATTTCTATTTATAGACCTATATAACATTCTATTATTAAAAGAAGAAATAAATTCTTAGTTCATATATAATCATTTTAAATCTAAACAACATTCCAAAGAAAATATTTTTTTATAAATTTAAACAACACCCTAGAGATTTGAAATTAAAAATTTGAATTATTTCATAACAATCATTTCCTCAATTAAAATTTCTAAACTTCATATTCAACGTCCACCATCATGAATGTTTGTTAAATCATGCTTCTACTCTGCGAACTTTGGTATGTTTCTGGGTTATGTTTGGTGAGTATTTGTTACTAGATATGTGAATTTTAACAATATTTTTGTTTGTCTAACACTTAATAAAAATATTACTAAAAATATTTGGTAAAATTTAAAAAATGTTATCAAATTATAAATAAATGTTACTAATATGTTTTTATGACATTTTATCTAATGTTGTATATAGTTTATGTTGTTAAAGCCTAAAAATATTACAAAAAGACTTTAACAACATGAACTATATAAGACATTTGATAAATTTTGTAAAACATGTTAGTAACATTTATTCATAATTTTGCCACATTTTCCGAATGTCGTCAAAAGTTTTTAATAACATTTCTATTAAGTGTTTGATAAAAAAAATATTACTAAAGATCAAATTTGTAATTGGATGGTCTTGATTGACTTGTCGACTAATACCAAAAAAAACTACCATTGAAATATACCGCTTGACTTCCATATCAATAATTAAGAGAGATAGTATACTTAAGCTTCGATACTTTGTTAGCAATCCACCAGAAGACCACACCAACAGGCACAGGAGGAAGACAACATGACCAGCTTATTTGCAGGATTATGAGACCTAAGAGATTGGCCTGAGGAAATGGTGCCAAATAGAAATCAGAAATCAGTTGCAACCAAATTATATTTCTAGGATTAATAAATAGTTTGGTATAATTATGTTACACAAGTTTGTTAGGGATTCTGTTATCCTAATACTATATTAAGAAGGTTGTAGATAATGAAAAGTAGAGAAAAGTTTACCTATATTCCATAGTCCACAGGAGGTTTCCTTGTCCTCGAAACAAGGCTTGTGCGATCTTTACCTCTGCTCTAACAATTGGTCCGACTTGCCATGGCCGACCACGGCACCCGCAAAACCACTACCGACCGCCTTGAGGAAGCCATATCCTGCCTATCCGTCAACCACACATCCCTCGCCGACAAACATACAGACCTGGCCGATAAGGTCGATTCCATCCTCGACCGTCTCAACCACCTTACCCTTCATACATCCCTTTCCGTTTCCAGCGCCACCCTTGTCCAATGCACTCCAGTGAAATTGGACGTTCCTCGTTTTAACGGAAGGGATGTGATGGGACGGATCTTCAAGATCTCTCAACTGTTCGAATATCAAGGATGCCGAAGGAGGAACGTATTATGGTTGTGTCGTTCTACTTGGACGGACCTGCCCTGAACTGGTACCAGTGGATGTTCCGTAATGGATTCATCACTTCCTAGTCAGGGTTCTTGCAAGCACTTGAATCCCATTTTTCACCATCATTCTATGATGACCCCAAGGGTGCCCTCTTCAAGTTGTCTCAGCACGGTTCGGTCAATGACTACCTAACCGAATTTGAGCAACTCGCCAACCGGGTGATTGGTCTTCCCCCATACTGCCTCCTCAGTTGCTTCATTTTAGGCCTTGCCTCGGACATTTGCAGGGAGGTTTTGGCTGTAGAAGCAAAGCTTCATGGTGAATCAAAGGTGTTTTGATGATAACAAAAGATGATGACAAAGGTGATGACCAAAAGCTCAAAGATCAATCAAAGAACAACTCAAGTGAATCAAGAACATTTCAAGAGTTCAAGATAAGAATCAAGAAGAAAGTTTAGAGTCAAGAATCAAGATTCAAGGTTCAAGATCTCAAGAATCAAGATCAAGATTCAAGGCTCAAGATTCAAGAATCAAGAGAAGGCTTATTCAAGATAAGTATGAAAAGTTTTTCTCAAAAATTGAGTAGCACATGATTTTTCTCAAAACATGTTTACCAAAGAGTTTTTACTCTCTGGTAATCGATTACCAGATTGTTGTAATCGATTACCAGTAGCAAAATTGTTTTGAAAAAGTTTTCAAATTGAATTTACAACGTTCCAATTAATTTCAAAAAGCTGTAATCGATTACAATGTTTTGGTAATCGATTACCAGTGCCTTTGAACGTTGAAATTCAAATTCAAATGTGAAGAGTCACATCCACTACAAGGAAAATGACTTATACCTACAGTCAAAATCTGTCACTAGAAGTCCAAAATCCGTAGGTAGATGTATAAAGGACTTTGTCCTACAGACGTTTTTTGCGTCAACTTTGAGGGGGTATACAGTGACAACTAATAGTCTGTCACTATAGGCTTTACCTACGGATATATTTTTACCTACAGTCAAATTTAACTATCACTATAGGTAACACCTACTATTTTAAATGTGTAGGTAAAAGATATTAATTTATACCTATAATCTCTAACTGTAGGTAAAAGTCAATTTACTTGTACCTACGGTCTTCTGTAGGTAAATGTCATATAATAATAAAACTAGTTCCTAATTACATTATTTTTTTATTATAATTTTTAATTAAATATACATGAGCTTAATTAAATTTGAAAAGTTACAACAACCTGCTACATACAATTAAATTTTTGTTAGCCTAATTTGTGATTGTTGTAACTAGATTGTGAGCTTTGAATGGAAGAAATCCAAACATATCTTTAGTGGTTGACCTCAGAATTTATTTGCTCTCAATTTGAAATTCAAATTAAATGTATATGCTGTGTGCTAATCACGTGGAGTTATGACTAATGACTAACATATTAACATCACTTTTGCCTAGAAAAAGGTTACAGTGGCAAGATTTAAGAACAAAAAAGGGAATGTTTTTAGAGCATGGTTCTTCTATATGTAATATCACGGAACAAAAAAAAGAGCCCAGTAGTATTAAAATGTTGCATGTGCAGCAATTAATTTGGAATCTTGTTTTAACTAGTTGTTTCTTCCATCATAAGCTTGGCATGCTCCTACCTTTTTCTCTCAGAAGCAACAAATTATAGCAACTCCATGAAGCCTGTTTCACAGCAAGAAAGATATTTGTTCTTAGCTTTTAGTTTTACTAGATATGGCATACTTCAAAGGGCTACGTGACAACTGTAATTAAGATGACCCTAAAGCCAAATTGATTGTGTTTTCTGTTGAAAGTTCAAAAAGATTACTTTATCTAGCATACTTCTGCACAACTAATTAATTACATCAACTTATAATTAATTAGAAATTGTTGAAGGGTTACATTTTATGAAGTTGATATGCAGATGAGAATAATTAAAACCTAGGAAGGACATGGAATGGTCAAACAAAATGAGTATGCAACAATAATAGCCAAACATTCATATGAAAATAAGGTTGCTTTTCTGCTTCACATTTTTCCCACCCTCATTCCAATTGTAAAATACTCTTGCTTTAGCATAGGTCTTTCAAGTATGTATTTAACAATTATATATCACCCAATAACATATACAAGAAAACAAACCTCAAAAAAGAAAAATGGGACGTGTAAATTTAACAATATATTATCACAAGCTGGTCCAGTTAATCAATAATTCATTTAGGTGATCCCATCCAGAAAAGATCAATTAGATGACCCAATTATATATTTATAGTGGGGACACAAACAGAATAATCATGTGGTTGATGCTGCCATCATCTTTTCCTTGACCGTGAGAGCCTAAAGAAGGGTCCAATTGCACGAGGGCTTTCCAAATCATCATTCAAGTAAAAGGAACAAGACTGAAGCATAAAATATAGTACTATATTTCAACTCACCTCTAGCTAAGATTGTTTGTAGTTTGATGATCTTTACCGGTAGAATCATTTGTAGGTACCTAAATTAAAAGAATGTTTTTTCTTTGTAAAGTATCATATCATAGTTAAATCGTTGAATAAGTAGAATTATAAATTCATACCTCTTGATCTATAGCTTCTAAGACTTGATTAATTTGTGGATCTTCTGCAAATCGTACTTTAAGCACAACTACAAGGTTTCCAAACAAATTCTCCAACTTTTGAATTCTATTGTTTGTATAAGAGCTTTGAGATGAACTTGCTTGATGTGGAAGCTTGCCAAGACAACGCACACATCCTCTTTTTTCAGGTCCTTTGACTTTTGAATATATATCATTTGTCCAATCAGTAGAATCTTGGGTGCTTTGTAAATTTTGCGAACTCTCTGCTTCAACAATTTTCTTTTTTAGTTCATCCTACATAAATACACCTTATAAATTATTATCATACATCAATATCCTGAATACTTCAATATCACTAAACAAAACTCATCTCCACATTAGTTACTCCCCCTCACCCCATAACCTTCTATTAGAAAATTGAGCAAAACAAAGAAAAAGTATTGAAATAAAAATTAAAATTCTTACAATTACAATAGCAGCCTTTTCAGTAACAATGCTTCCATCTTTTCGAGTTCGAGTGTCAATATAAATTTCTGCCCTAGAAGGTTGCACTCCCTTAGCCTTTGTAGTCTAACATTAGTTAAAAAGATCAATCATCCTATTTGTATTAAGCAATTTAAAAATAAAAAAATATAAAAAAGGCAAACCATCTCATGAATCCGTCTTGGAAGATATTGGTTCCCATGCAATGCAAGTCCTCATATTTTGAGCGGCTCCTTTTGTTGATGTTGCTTATTTTCTATAACCAACAAATATAAAAAGTCAATAATAAAAATAAACATATAATATATAATTGTTATGTTAGCAAAAGGTTGGTGACATTGTCATGTATACCTGTCCTTTCTCAGAACACCAATAATGTACTAAATCACGATATTGAGAAGGATCAACCCTTGGATCTGGGATGTGAGCAATCATTTCCTCCTTAGTTTTGCTCTCATCATATCCTTTTGATTTCAGTTCATATTTAAATTGCCTCCATTTCAGACTCATGTCATCAATCAATATTTTCTTTGTTTGTTCAGTTAATTCAGGAACAAATCGAAACTTACTCTATTATGAGTATCATTAACAAACAAAAAAGATCATTTTGTTAGACATTAGAAGACATAAAATTTTACAAGAAGCAAGATGAAACAACACTTATAAAGTTTTATACCAGACCTGAATTAATTCAACCATGTCAGTAATATAGTCCTTAGGCATGTCTTTCCAGCTAAGAAAATTGATAGGAGCACATTGGTGTCTCCTTACCAAGCTCCCAATTGCATTCAGTAGAGTTTTCCCTTCCCAACCCATAGGATTGCCCCAATGATCTACTTCAACAAGTATGAATTCTCCATCTGGCAAGTCCCACACATCTAGCATATGTGTATAACCTCTGGTTCTCTTTTTATCTAAATCATTCATGGATATGACATTTATCAAACACACACACACACACAGATTTGAACTATATGGAAAAAAGAAACTCACTAGTAAATTTAATCTTATCATATTCTAAAAGATATTCAACTCAAACAGAATTGTACATATAATTCTAACCCAAAAAAGCATATGTGTATAAATACCTTTAGTTGAACTTTCACTTGCACTTTCAAGAGAAGTATGAGACTGAACATGACTATCTTCTTGTATGTGTTGTTCTGTTTGTGATTATTGATTTAGTTAATAAACAATTATGTTATAAATAATTTAATATAAAATAAAGAAATTAAGTTAATAAAATCTTTATACCTCCTTCAAATTGTGCATTTTCTTCAAGTATAGAGTTGTTATTTTGGTTCACTTCAGTAGAGCTTTCAATTGATTGCTCTTTTGCTTGTGATTGACCATCATTTTGAATGATATTCAACTTTCTGCGCTTTCCCATAGTATGCTGAATAAATCAATCCAAAAAATAAAATAAAATAAAAATTAGATATAACAACATTATTGACTATGATTTTTTTAAACACCATGCCAAAAAATAAAAGAAGAATAAAGTAATTACCTAAAAGGCAAATTTAGATTGCTTGTAAGCTATTTTTTCACCAATCTCCAATCACAAAGAATCAAACTATTGAGGAAACAACGAAACAAATTTTGATAAAAAACGGATAACATCATTATATTGTGAGTGATTTTTATACATAACAAAAAATAAACACAAGAGTAATGAATAATAAGAACAAAAAACTAAAGAAAGGAATAAGAGTATATAAATGTAACAAAATGTTCAATACATGTATACTCAAACTATAACCAAATGTTCAAATAGAACAAATAAAAACAAATCAAAAGAAGTCTGCATCGCTCTCATCATCATCTATATAATTATCATCCTTGTCATGTGGTAAAATGTTCTCCATAGGTATTGTAACTTCAATGATATCATCACTATCATCGGCTTCTGGTCTGATCAAATCATTATGATTTATCTCTTGTAAGACTTGTTCATTCCCTTGATCCGTGTCATTGGATTGCTCATCACCCATATCATATACATCTCTGATTTTAGCATGCACAACAACAAGCCAACCATTTTGTGTTTTATTCTCCACATAGAATACTTTCTTAGCTTGAGATGCAAAAACAAATGGATCGTCACATATATCATTCCCTGTATGTTGCAAATAATTGAAATTCACTAATGTCATACCGAAGTTATCAATTTTGCAACCCCTGTTTATATCAACCCAATCACACTTGAAAAGTATAGCCTTATATTTTCCAGAATAATCCAATTGAATTATATCTGTTAGTGCACCATAGTAGTGGATTTCTCCCTCCTTTGGGTTTTTATCTCTTGAACTGGCATAACTTAATGTCTTAACAGTTACAACAATGCCACTATTTTGAGTCTTCAAGCACCTTTCACGTGTCTTTGTATGAAATCTAACTCCATTAACAATGTACCCGCTATATCTTCTCACTATTTCTAGTGGACCACGAGCTAACCACTTGATATCATTTGTCACTAGAGTGCTGTCTTGCTCTTCCAATCGAGCAACTTACCACAATTTTATTTCAAATGGTTAAAATTTTAAATGAATGCAAAATTTAATATTATTGATTCTTCCTAAACTTACTCTTTCACGGAACCAATATGGAAATTCTTTACTATGAATTTTGTCAACTTCATATGGAGATAATCGACGATTTTGTCTCTTGATAAGATCAGTATGGGCTCTATGTAAAAAAGGTTAGAAAAAGTAAGCATTATCATTGATAGAAAGATATTATACAAATATTCAATAAATAAATGAACGTGAAAAAAATTGTATTACTTTCGAAAGTGGTCAACATTGTTGCTATTGAAAAGCACATATCTATGTGCTTGAACCAATGCTTTCTTATCAAGAGAAATCCGAGAAGCTCTTTTTCTCTTCTTCACATTGAATCCAACTTGCTTCTTTCTCCCCAATGGTCTACCTCTAGGATTTAAAACACTTACATTTTCCACAAAACATGAGTCATCATTTCGAGCAAATTGATTAAAATGAGTCTCCACCCTAGATAGATATCTTGAACAAAATATCAAGCATTCATGAGCTAAATATCCTTCTGCAATAGATCTTTCTGGATGTGCTCGATTACGAACAAATGACTTTAGAGTCAAAAGGAACCTAAAAAGAAAATTTTAGGTTACAAATTAAGATAATATCATTTTACTTTATAACTCTAGAATGTTTTAAAATGATTAAAAAGTATTCATACCTTTCAATAGGATACATCCATCGGTAATGTACAGGTCCTCCAACTCTTGCTTCATGTGCCAAATGGATTACCAAATGTACCATTACGGTGAAAAAAGATGGAGGAAAAATCTGTTCTAATTGGCATAATGTTAGAGCTACTTGATGCTCTAGGTGCTCTAAATTACTCTCATTAAGCACCTTGCCACACAACTCCTTGAAGAAACAACAAAGATCGGATATAGCTAAACTCACTTTGTCTGGCAAACAACCTTTCATAGCTATAGGAAGAAACTCTTGCATTAAAAGATGACAATCATAACTTTTGAGACCGGATATTTTGTGTTCCTTCACTTGCACACATCTTGAAATATTAGACAAATATTCATCAGGAGCTTTTATTGTTTTGAGAACTTCCAAAAATGTTTCTTTCTCTTTTGAAGTCATTTGGTAACAAGCTCTAGGAAAATATTGTTTGCCTTTACTTGGGTGCATCTTTGGATGTAATTGGCTTCTAATATTCATATCAACAAGATCATAGCATGCCTTATCATTGTCCTTTGACTTACCTTCTAATTGTAACAACATCCCAATAATGTTATCACACACATTCTTTTCTATGTGCATAACATCAAGATTATGACGGAGCACACTATGTTGCCAATAAGGCAATGTGAACAAAATACTTCTCTTTTTCCATGGTGACCAATCCCCAACTCCATGATATTCCATCTGTCTCAAAGAAAAAGCTCCACTAGGTAGATCAGGTGGAGCTCTAAACTCCTGGGTTCCATCAAAATCTCTTTTATTGTATCTCCACTTATGATCGGCTCTAACCAACGACGATGACACATATAGCAAAACTTTCTACCATAACGCAACCACTTTGAGCCAATCTCAAAACCACAACATGGACAAGCATATTGGCCTCTAGTGCTCCAACCAGACAAATTTGCATAAGCAGAAAAATCATTAATAGTCCACATAATTGCAGCACGCATTTGGAATGACTCTTTTTTACATGCATCAAACGTTTTTACCCCAATTTCCCATAATTCCTTTAATTCTTCCACAAGAGGCTGCATATAAACATCAAGGTTCATACCTGGACCTTTTGGACCAGGAATAAGCAATGAAAGTATAAAATTAGGTTGCTTCATACACATCCATGGAGGAAGATTGTACGGAATCAAGATAACAGGCCAAGTACTATGGGAAATTGCCATAGTTTTGAAAGGATTAAAGCCATCAGTAGCCAAACCTAGTCGAACATTACGAGCGTCACAAGCAAAATCAGGATACTGACAATCAAAATTCTTCCAAGCAAATGAATCAGCTGGATGCCTCAGGAGTCCATCTTTAGTTCGACCAACCTCATGCCATATCATAGAACAAGCTGTTTTTGGTGATACAAAAAGTCTTTGCAATCTAGGTATAAGAGGGAACCAACGAAGAATCTTTGCTGGTATCTTTTTTCTACATTCAACATCATCAGAGTTATATTTCCATCTTGACAAATTGCATTTAGGGCAAATTTCAGCATCAGCCAAATCCTTCCTATACAATATGCATTCATTGGGACAAACATGAATTTTTTCATAAGATAGACCCAACCCTGAAATAATCTTCTTTGTATCATAAAATGATTTGGGCAAAGTATTTTCCTCTGGTAATGCATCACTTAACAGCTCTAACAACATCGAAAAACTTTTATCAGTCCACCCATTTAGACACTTTAAGTGATACAAATGTACAAGGAATGACAATTTTGTAAACTTCTTACAACCTTTATAAAGACTTTGCTCTGCCTCCCTTAACATCTGATAGAAATTTTCTGAATTATTATTGTCTTCAGATTGTTGAACACTAGGTCCATTCATAAATTCTCTAGAATCTCCATCCTCCATATTTATATCTGTGTCATTACTCTCATTAGTTGCATGCATTGTGAATGCATCATGAACCAATGTATCCATGTCATGATCAAACTCCCCTTCCACTTGGGATGTATCTAAAGAACTAGATGGGCCAACTTGTTCACCATGAAAGATCCAAGTAACATATCCTTTTAGAAATCCATTACTAATAATGTGCTCATAAACATTCATCTGAGAACGCCACTTGCAATTGACACATTTGGTACAAGGGCATAAAATTTTTCCATCCTTTGACGATTTTGCAAATGCAAAATCTAGAAAGTTTAAAATTCCTCTAATATACTTCTCTTTATTAAGAGAATTGTAGTCTATCCAACTCTTATCCATTTGATAAAATAAACTGAAAAAGTAGAATAAAATAGACATAATAAATTAGTGCTTAATATAACTAAAATATCCAGGTATAAGTCAATCACAACCGTGTTAGCAACTATAAAATTAATAATGTTAGCAGTGAAAATGACAAATTATTTTAATTGCCTAGCTGGAAACAAAATATGAAAAATAAAACACAAGAATACAAGCATAGCATATATATGTTAACAAGATTAATTTAATGACAATTAAAAAAACCTAACATGATGACAAGTAATTTTGAAGAACCAAATTGAGAGTACTAATTCTGCATTAATGAACCAAAACAATAACTTTGACCCTTGTGAGAATTTTAACTAATAACTAAATGTCTAATGCACTGGAAGCCTACAACCACCAATATATTAGCAGTTGAATCATTGATTCGGTTAAAATAAAAAATTGCATTGATCATTGATTCGGTTAGCATATTGGCGCTTAACAAGCTACTGGTCAATCAATAAATTAATAGTATATTCTTTCCTTAATGATTGCTTCATTTGATCTCATAAGAAAAAATCACATGTTTATTTATTTTTACGATAAATCACATGTTTGTTGAGATTATGTTTTCGGTGATCCTTTTTTATTATTAACTAATTTATTTTATTTAATGACATTATCACCTAAATATTTTCATTTAATTGAGATTGTGTTTTCAATGATTTTTTTAAAATTTTTAATATCAAATTCTAATGAAAGATAAATTATCTTAAAATTATCTTTTGTTCTCACGAATAAAAAAAACTAACAAATAATAATGGATTATATTTTTTCACCGTCATACATTTTTATGAATTTTTATTAAAAAATAAGTTAAATTTGATCTTATAAAAAAACTAAATGCTTTAGACCTTATAATAAAGACATAAAAGATTAGAGCTTTCTCAAGCATAACTTTTTTCCTCTAAATTTAATATTATTTTTTAATTTCTAGTACTCGTTTATTGTTACATATACAATTGACACGGTTTATTTTATTTATATTATTATGCATTATATTTTACTATTTTATAATACAAATGATGACCTATATTTTTTTTATTTTACTTTAAATAATGATTAAAAATATTTTATTTTAATAATTTTTTAATTTTTTATATTTTAAAAATGAGTTACAATGAAATGACCCTTTGACCAATGACCTACTGGGCTAGCAACTATTCCAGCCTATCATTAAATTGACCTGAAGCAACTTAACTCAAAAATGTGTTGACCATGATGTCTCTTTAGACTGATGTGGCCTTAATTAACAGCTCTAACTTATATTATAGAAATTTTTTGTTGGTGACATGTTAGTATTTTAAGCGTGCCATGTTCAAGATTGGTGAGAGAATGCGGCAATGTTATAAAGACAATATTATAGGTAGGCTTTTGGCACCAATAAGTAAGAGATCGATATAACTGAGTGCTAGTTGCTTTCTCAAATTATATACAATTTAATATAATATTTTAAGCTTTCTCAAGCATGATTAGAGGAAATAGATAATCTTCTAAATTTTTTTATTTAGATGGAAAGACCATAATTTTGAAAAGTACCTGAAATATGATGAGCCCAATGAGGACTGGCTGTGTATCAAACCCAAAGCTTCGATACAGATCAACTGAATTTTGCACTAGTGTATATCCTCCAAATTGTAGAAGTGTAAGAATCTACAACAATATATCAAAGCATTACAAATAATCTCATAGTCAAATATTGCAATGCCTTTTTCCGTTAAACAGCATAAGGAAAGACACTTGCAGTCTATATTAATCATGTTATTGAAGCTTGGGAAGTATAGTGAATTAGTGATTAGGACTTAGGAGAATGGCTTCAACTAGAATTACAACTTTATTGGTAGAGCATATATATGTATCTTGGCATAGACAGCAACATCTGGCACTATCCATCTTTAGCTATCAATAAGAAATAATTTATGCACTAAGCTATGGGCCAATTATAAGATTCTTTCATGGTATATACAAAGTTTTTATCAACTTTCTTTAAATTCTTAACCTTCTCTCATATCTTTAGTTCAAATTAAATAGGAATGTAGGAATGTAGGAATGGCCAAAATTTCATTTGGATCCAACTTACCAAGTCAACAACTTTGACAGCTGCTTTATCATATCTTGCCTTGATCTCCTCTGCCAATGCCTGTAATTAAAAATATATTAAAAAAAAACTCGGTAATTATATAAAACTGGCACATAACTACCTGTAAATTTAAAGTTGTAGCTGTCCCAGGGGTAACCATTTCAAGCATTATGGAAAAGGGAAAGTTAGTATCATCCTCACATAAATATATTCGCATAAGCTGGCAATTATTTTCAAGCTAAATTTAGAATATTCACAATAAATAATCCTGCTTCCGGAAGCAAAAGTAGAAATACATGATTGGTTGAGATCATAAGCAATTGATAGTCTTCAATTAGCTAATAATTTCTGGACATAGACGCCCCATTGCATGACTAAATAACACAAAGAGACTAAATATGTGCGTGTCTCAGTTCAAAGGCGATTGGAAGATACTGAAAGATACACAGTTCTTGATCCTCAAGTACTAGTAGGCCAAAGAAATTAAATATATGCAAATCTGAGCTCAAAGGCCATTGGAGGGTGCCAAATATAAATATATAGTCACTAAATAAATCTTTTTATTTTATATATTAAATAAGAGGATTTCTTATTGATAGTTGGAAATGAATATTTTGAAGTATTTTAGTGATTCTTGTCCTTTTAAAAAAGTTTTACCTTCCATACAAACTGTTAAGAACTAAATTCTGTTTTTTTATATATAAAAAAAATCGATTAAGAGTTAAGTTCTTATCAGCGTACTAAAAAGAAGAGTTTAACTATAGTGCGAGAGTTTATATAGTTAGAAGACAACGTCAAATTTCATCTACCTAAGATGCCGTTGTACTCTTACCAACCCATATAGGAACTATTTTTCTTTTTTCTTTTCTAGAGAATTATTTATCTTGAGTTTATAACTTTTAGTCTGGTTAAAAATTGCTTATGACGTATATGCTCCCACAAAAATTAGCAACTATTTGCATAAGTCTACTTTTTTTATTATTATTATTAATCAGGAGATTTTTAAACTTTTAAAATGCTGTTTGAAAATCATTTTGCCTGTTTATGTGTTCAGTAGTACCTGGACTGGATAGTGGGACTAAATCAGTAATAATAACACTTAATTGTAAATATAAAATATTTTTCTAAGGTAGGACTAAATCACCTTGGATTGCTTTATTTGAACCTTTTCACTCCAAATCACCTTGGTAGCCAAAGACAACACCTGACAAAATTTGAACCTTTTCACTCCAAACATTGGATATGAAATAACATGATAGCTTAACAAACACATTCAAGACTACCAGCAAAAACTACAAACTTGAACCTTCCAAACATTCATAGATAGTGCAAATTGCAATAAGAAAAACCAAATTAACAACCAATCAAGATTAAAATTACAATCAAAGCTTCAATTCAAGTTCAGTAGAACTAAGAAATCACCTTGCCAAAACCTAAAGAACTGGGTCACACTGACTATGAGAAGAGAGAGTCTTAATATTAGGGAAAATCAAAGAGAGGAAGAGAAAAGGAAAGAGTCCTACAACCTCAAACTGGATTTTATGGCATGTAAAATCCTATTATGAACATTTAACTCCAAGTATCAAATGATTTTATTATTAATAGAAAAGAGATCCAACAGATCTCATAGAATACAAGAAGATGTCTTGTAAGAACAATAAAAAAAAAAGGTTGAAGAGAATTACAGGTATACTTGTTGCCAAACTCTCCTCTTACTCAATATCAGATTTCTCAATTTTGTATAGTTCTATCACCTTTTAAGCTTGTCTCACTCCAGTCTCCAATCTCCAACTTCAAATAATCACATCTAACAATCAACTCCTTAAATATGCAAATCAACACAACAGATTCATAATGTCATTCTTCAGCAAAATAAATTTATTCATGAACTATATTGATTCACACTCACCACTCAAATATCATGTAATCTATGATATAGAGTTTGGTTCTACTGTAATGAATCTTCTCTAACAGCTGGAGGCATCAATTTAACAGTTTCCCATGTATCTCCCGCATCAACAACTTAGAATTAGCAGCAATGTGTTTGCTTTTATAAACAATATCTCTACATAATTCATGTCTAGGAGCAGGCCTCATTGATCTTAATTGAAATAGGGGATGTGTTATAACATTACTACTATACAACTCTCTCGCTGGATAGACATGCTTCCACCAGAAATCAGATAGTGCTATTTTCATTAAATCCCAATACTCGGCATCACGGTATATCCTGAATAGACTACTACCATTAGGAGTCCAAACATAAAAATCCAAGTGTTAACAATAGTCAGATAGATGAAGTGCATGTCTGGATCAGAGTCCAGAACGTGAGTAATTGGAAAAATTCATGTCAGAGTAGGTAATTAACGCAGAAGCAACAGGGACTAGCTTCAAGTTGACGGACGTCCGTGGCTCCTGGACGTGTTCCCAGACATGCTAGAAGTACAAATTAATTATTTGAGTTGGTGTTCGGAGGTTGCTTTATTTTTTATTTTTTTTAAGGTAGGACTAAATCACCTTGGATTGCTTTATTTTCTTAATTTCAAAACTACATGGATTTCATTCTCACCTTAAGTTAACTATATATAAGCAATCATGTAATCTAACTTTGACATAATAATAAACTAATAATAGGTCTGTACAAAGCCGAATCCCAATATTCAACTTCATAGAGATCTAACAGAGTACAAAGTAAGATTCTCACAAAATAATAATTAATTCAATCATACAGAGTGTAGTCTATATGGGAAACTTGGACCAATAGAAACAATGTGAACTGAATAGGTTTTCAAAAAAGCCATGAACAGAAGTTCAGACAACTAACATATCTCCTACAACACAGTTTAGTGACTTAAATCCCCAACTGAATTCAAATTAACTTAGGGGCTTAGGGCAAATGATTCAACCCCATTCCCTTAGAAACAATCTTTTCCAATTAAAATGCTTTAAATTCTATCAAATTTTAAGTACATACAACGATGCGAAATTGTTGAACAGAACAAATACTAAGTAACATTGCAATCCAAGGCCAAGTTTCCAATCCCTTTTTTTTTTCCTTCCTAACCTAAAGTCACATACAAACTCAAAAAAAAAATACCACTGCGTGGTGGCGAAAATTTTGATGTAACAAACAAACAAACGTCAAAAAGGAAACTCACAGTGATTCTGTCTTCAGTCCTCAAGTCCCTTAGCTCAACGCTTCGAAGAAAGACGAGAATGGAGTTCTGAAGAAACCGGGGAAAGAGTGAGTTTTAGGTTAAAGAAAAATAAAAAAGAGTGTGAGAAAGAAAAACGTACAATAGTAGTAACCTCTGAATGGAAAGAGAGTTACAGATTAAAGCATTAACACGGGGCCGTGGAGGATGAGAGCTCGAAGAGAGAGGAAGAGAGAGGATGAGAGCTCGAAGAGAGAGGAAGAGAGTTACTAACCTGCGGAGGAAACAATTTTTCTTTAGAGCGAAGAGAGAGGAAGAGAGATAGATACCTGGCAAAGAATGTGAAAAGCAATGAGGAAGAGAGAGGCCCTTGCAAAGAAAGATACCAAACAATTGTGAACCCTAGCAGAGGACAAGAGTGATCTATACGCGTGGGGGAAGCGTTAATTATGCTAGGATTGTCTTCTTATGCTGCAACACAAATAATCTAAATTAATCCATAAAAATAATGTTAATCTAAATTAAAATTTAATATTACTAATTAATATATTTTATCTTTAAAATTTTGAACAATTATTAACTAAAAATTAATTTAAATTGAATGATTATTTTTTGAGATTGAGTATTTACTAAAAAAAACAAGAGACTAGTATTCAAATTCAAATAGTCTTAAAGAGTTTTACCTACACCAACAATCGTAGGTATAAGGCTTTTGAGGTTATACCTACACCAACTAATTATAGGCATAGATTTTGTGAAATTTTATCTACATCACGTAGTTGTAGGTATAAGTTTTTTAAAATTTTGCCTACACTGTGCTTCTGTAGGTAGTAATTCTTTTGAGTTTTATCTACACTAATCACTCATAGGCCCAAGTTTTTTGGAGTTTTACCTACATAACATAGTTGTAGGTAGAAGTATTTTTTTAGTTTTAATGAATTTGCCTACACCAAATAATGGTTGGTATAAGTGGTTGAGTTTTACCTACATTAGTTAGTTGTAGGTAAAAGTATTTTTGAGATTTACCTACACTAGTGTATGTCTGTAGCAAAAATACGTCTGTAGGCATAGGTTATTTTTCTTGTAGTGATCCTTTCACATAAAAGCTTTGTGTAATCGATTACACTTATTTGGTAATCGATTACCAGTGACTGTTTCTGAATAAATCAAAAGATGTAACTCTTCAAAAGGTTTTTGACTTTTTCAAATTGGTTTTAAGTTTTTCTAAAAGTTATAACTCTTCTAAATGGTCCTCTTGGCCAGACATGATGAGTCTATAAAAGCAAGGCTTTGATTTGCTTTTCAATACACTTTTTACACTTATTCAATCAATCCTTTACAAGCCTTGAATCTCTTTGAACTTATTCTTCTTCTTCTTTGTACCAAAAGCTTTCTGAAGTTTTCTGGTTTTTCAAACCTTGAAAACTTGTGCTATTCATCTTTTCATTCTCTTCTCCGTTTGCCAAAAAGAATTCGCCAAGGAATAACCGCCAGAATTCTTTTTGTGTCTCTCTTCTCCCTTTTCCAAAAGAACAAAGGACTAATCGCCTGAATTCTTTTGTGTCTCCCTTCTCCCTTGTCAAAGAATTCAAAACAACACAGTCTGAGAATTCTTTTGATTCTTCCCTTTCCCTAATACAAAAGTGTTCAAAGGACTAACCGCCTGTGAATTCTTTTGTACCCCCATTCACAAAGTATCAAAGGTTTAACCGCCTGAGATCTTTGTCTTAACACATTGGAGGGTACATCCTTTGTGGTACAAGTAGAGGGTACATCTACTTGGGTTTGACTGAGAAATAGAGAGGGTACATCTCTTGTGGATTAGTTCTAGTGGAGGGTACATCCACTAGGTTCAAAGAGAACAAGGGAGGGTACATCCCTTGTGGATCTTTGCTTGTAAAAGGATTTTTACAAGGTTGAAAGAAATCTCAAGGACCGCAGGTCGCTTGGGGACTGGATGTAGGCACGAGTTGTTGTCGAACCAGTATAAAAACTCTTGTATGTTTGTCTCCTTCTTCCCTACTCTTTTACTTTCCGCTGTGCATTTAATTTCCGCTTTTACTTTTTGTTAAGTTTCTCTTCTACTCCTCATTCTCTTAACAATTTAGTAAAAGCCTTAGAAGAGCAATTTTTTTAATTAGTAAAGGTTTAGGAATAATTAATTCAACCCCCCTTCTTAATTATTCTGAGGCCACTCGATCCAACATTGGCCTTACAACCAATTTCTCTTCCCCAGGCCACAACCCTTTCCAAGCTGCAGGAAGACAAGTTGCATGACCGTCGCCATCAGCCATGCCATTTTCCCCCTTCAAACCTCAACCTTAACCTCGTACCTCCTCCACCACCTAGCCCCAAACCTAAGACACCTTTCGTCTAGCGCACTCTCGACGAAATGGCCTTCTTTCGTGAGAAGGGACTATGCTATAATTGTGACAATAAGTGGAGCTCCACTCATTGTTGCAAAGGACGCGTCCTTCTCTTCATCGCCGACACTGACCCTCTCCCAGACCATCTCGAACCTTCTTTGCCTCGCCCACCCTCACCAGATACTCAACCTATTTTCGATGCCACCCCTGTATCACCCCCCATTAGTCTCCATGCCCTATCCAACCTCCCCACCCTTGAGACTTTTCACCTCTTCGGTTTTATTTGACACACCCGCCTCACCGTCTTAATTGACAGCGGTAGTACCCATAACTTTATCCAGCCTAGGGTAGCTACCTTTCTTCATCTCCCAACCACAATCACCTCCCCTTTGTGCGTCCTGGTCGACAATGGGTTCGTCCTCGACTGCATCTAGACCTGCCCCGATACCACCCTCACCTTTCAGACCCACCCATTCATCGTAACTTTCCACATTTTACCCATTAGTGGTGCTGATGTCATTTTGGGCATCGAATGGGTAAAGCAATTAGGGCCTATCACTACTGATTGCACCTCCTTCATTATGCAGTTTAATCATTTGGGCCAACACATTGAATTACACGCACATGTTGATACTGGGCCCATTCCAGTCTCTGCCCCTTAAGTTAAGCGCCTGATCCAAACCCAAGCTACCTCTGCCATGTTCCATCTCTGTCTGTTACCTGATTCCCCACCACTTTCCCCACATCCCATACCCGCCATTAAAGCTCTGTTAACCAAGTACCACACCATATTCCAGAACCCAACCACCTTCCCCCTCCTCGACAGGTTGTCCACCTCATTAATTTGCTTCCTGGTGCAGCTCTCATCAATGTCAGGCCATATAGATACCCGTATTCCCAGAAGGTAGAAATTGAGAAGTAGGTCTTGGAGTTGTTATCGGCGGGCCTTATTCAGCTCAATCGGAGCCCTTTTTCTTCTCCGGTCCTGTTGGTCAAGAAGAAGGACGAAAGTTGGCGCATCTGCATGGACTACCGCGCTCTGAACTCCCTCACCGTTCGCGACAGGTTTTCGATGCCGACAATTGACGAATTGTTAGACGAACTAGGCCATGCCTCTTGGTTCTCGAAGTTAGATTTATGGCAAGGCTTCCATCAAATCCTGATGGCCGAGGAAGACATCGAGAAAATGACTTTTCGTACCCATCGAGACCATTACGAATATCAGGTAATGCCATTTGGTCTGAGCAACACACCCTCCATGTTTCAGGTTACCATGAACTCCTTGCTAAAACCCTTTCTACGTCATTTTGCCGTGATTTTCTTTGACAATATATTGGTCTATAGTGACTCATTGGCCTCTCATCTGCTTCATTTGGAAACGATCTTCCAAACTCTCTTGTGTGGTCAGTTTTATCTCAAACACTCTAAGTGTTTGTTTTCTCAGCACCAACTTGAGTATCTGGGCCACCTTGTGTCGGGAAAAGGGGTCGAGCCGAAACCGTCGAAGATCCAAGCTATGGTATAGTGGCCAACTCCGACATCTCCTAACTGCCCTCCTTTTGCAAGGATGCATTTATCTGGACACCGACAGCTGACACCGCCTTCATCAACCTCAAGCAGGCAATGACACAAGCCCTAGTTCTGGTGCTTCCAGATTTCACGATTCCTTTTGAGGTGGAGATTGATGCCTCTAACACCACCATGGGCATCGTCCTTCTACAGTGAGGACACCCACTTGCTTTCTTTAGAAAGCCTTTCGGCCCCGGCATGTTACACTCATGCACTTATATCAAAGAGTTGCATGCGATCGTCACGGCAGTGAGAAAATGGTGGCATTATTTGCTCGACCATCCATTTACGATTTTGACAAATCATAAGAGCCTTAAGGATCTCATGTCTCAAGTAATCCAGACACCAGAGCAATAGTATTATCTGTCCAAGCTCTTGGGTTATAATTACTCCATCCAATACAAGCCAGGTGCCTCCAACATTGTCACCGATGCACTTTCCCGCATTCATTCTCTGACTCAGGGCCAATGCTTCATTCTTTCCATGCCCAATTTCTTATTCCTCGACCAACTCCGGTGAGCGCTTCATGCCAGCTCCGCATTCAACGCTCAGTTGGCTCGTGTCCAAGACCAACCTTCGGCCTACCCCAAGTTTCGAATTTCTAATGATCTCCTGTTTTTCCAAGGGCGCATTTGGATCGATTCCACCAACCCATTCATTGCCAATCTATTGCAGGATGTTCACTTCCCCACATAGTTCCTTTTTCTTAAATTTACAAACACTTATATCAAAGGGGAAGTGATATACCGGTAAGCGCACCAGGTCGCCAAGTATTTAAAATTAAAACGGAATGATCCCAGTATCGAACTCAAGGAACTTGCTTATTAGACAAAGTTTTATTCAAAAATAGGGCATTGTGTGAACAACATTGATAATTGAGAATATAAACAAAAGTAAACTAGATTCTATGTTAAAAAGCAGTAAATGCAAGTAATTAAAAGTTGACAGCAATAGGTAAAAAGTGTTGGGTCTTTCTAATAAACAAGTTGATGCATATAAAGATATTTCTCTAACTAAGAGTATTCTTGTGTTCTATGCTGAAGACTAAAGTACTAAACCTCGATCCCTCATAAGTTTAGACTAATTTAACCCAAGCTTCGTTCTTAGATTCCTCTTGTTGGACTAGGCTTAACTTAAAAAGCATTATCATCACAGCATAATAAGAAAACTAAAACCCCGCAATCCATCCTTGGTAATGCAGTTATTTAGCCCTGCTTCTATCAAGTTCTAAGGCAATAGTACATTTCCCAATGCTAATGTCACCTAACAGTACACACAAGTGGGTGATCAGACCAAAAGCATGCAGTAATTAAGCATTGAAAGAAGCATTGAACACACAAAACACAATTAATTAGATATGAAAAGTAATTACATCAACTGTTCATTAGAAATCCCTAACTAGGGTTTTTAGCCAGCCATACTAGGAACCCTAATACAAGTGAGGTAGAAAGTACAAAGCAGTTGTTGCTTACACAGGAAGGGGGATCCCTCCTCCTCTTCTTGGCACCTCACAATCACTTAAACACTCTCTAATCTCTCAAAGTGATGAACCCTAGCTTCCTTGCTTAGCTGTTGCCTCTCTGCTACCTCTAGAGCACTCTTCTCGAATTCTATGCAAAAGTATGCAGCTCTAGTAAAAGTGTTGTATCCCCTATTTTGACAAATCAGACTTTAAATAGGCTCTGAAATCGTGATGTAACGCTTAGTGCCACCGTTGCGCTTAGCGCGAGTAAATGGATTTGGGCTTGGTGCCAGTCGTGTGCTGAGCCTGGCAAGAGACGAACATCTCGCTTAGCGAGATGATATTGTGCTTAGCGCGCGACCTCGATTCTTGTGCTCTTCTAGATTCTCTCATCACACTAAGCGCGTTGTAGCTGCACTTAGCGGTAGATGCGAGCTGAGCCCACAGGTTCCGCTTAGCGTGACTGCTCCTTTTAGTACTTAAAGACTTTAGCCTCTTTTGACCTGAAATTGTACATATTTTATCATTAATTCCAATTAAAGATACTCTAATGACAGGTATTTAAACATATCAAGATTTATTTACAAATTCCTACAAAAGAACTATAAATTGGGGAAACTATACATGTTTTGAAAATGTTTTCTATACAAAAGTTAGTCGTATAAGAGGACTAACACAGGAGTACCACTCGACCCCCATTGGTGGTCATTTGGGTGTTGCTAAGACCACCCATAGACTGCAGTCCAATTTCTTCTGGGACACTATGCACTGGGATTTTCGGCAGTTCGTGTGTGAATGCACCATATGCCAACAAATTAAACCGGTTACCCAGCGCCCTGCCGGTCTTCTCCAACCTTTACCGATCCCCACCGGTGTTTAGGAGGACTTATCTTCAGATTTTATCACCACCTATCTTTAGATCTAAGTTGTTTATAAGCATTTTGATACAATTGATATACAATGCACATGTATTGTATCATAAGATAAATGATGGTATCCATAAAAAAGGTTTACCCAACTAACTGACTAATAACGATATTAGTTGTCATTTGAATTAACTAACAACAATCTTTACACAAAATGATCAAAGTCATTTATTTTACATATGTCAATGTCAATCTCATTTATTTGTTAAATATGCGTTTGCGGAATCTTGAAATGATAACATTAATGTATTATGATATGAGGGTTTTAATATGTCTATAAATTACTTAGCACAACAAGTAAACATACAATTGTTTATATATATATATATATATATATATTAATATTTGAATAAGACATTATAAGTTGAATACATTGTAACAAATTTTCTTATATATAACCACTATAAGAATTTTTGCCATTCCAGCATGCTAAAAGCGAAAATCTACTATAAACCAGCGATTGACAGATTGATAGTTGCATAGAAGTGTTTCCAACACTTAAGCAGAAAAATTAGGATGCATATGCTTCTATTTATAGTGTTAAAGAGATATGAATTTGGAAAAAAAGAAAGGTTTTACTTAGAATAATTTCATATATCTTTATCTTTATAAAAATAAAAATAATCTCATTTTTTATTTAAGAATTAAGAATCTTCCTAATATTAGACAAAGATAATTTACAATTAATCACATGACTAATTATGATAACTAATCATGTGATCTGATCCTAATATGTAGCAATATAATGTTATTCTTATCTTATGGACAACTTCCACATTTATAGAATAGTACTCTTTGTTTATATTAATTATATTCTTGGTGCTAGCAAAGAATATAATAATATTCCACTAAAATATTTATTTGATTAAATTAAATTCTCTAATTTAATTATCAAATAAATTATTTTCTTTTGCAAAGAATGAAACACTTTTTTGTGTGTGATCCCGTAGGTTCAATAGTAAATCGGTAGTAATTAATCATAATTAATTTACTAATCAAGGTAGGCATCTAGCAACACTCCTTAACGTCTAGATAACAAGAAGTAACATCTTTTACCTTTAAGAACCAATAGAAGAATAATGTAATATTTTCTTTCATCATTTATCATTCAAGGGTAACTCTAGAGTATAATATTACTGTGAAACTCTAATAAGTTAAATCATTATATTTAATCAATGAATGACTTAAGAAACTCTTTTCTTCTTTCCTTCAATTGTCTTGATCAAGGTCTTAATTCTATCATAGAGCTCAAACTCATTACCTAGAGTTGATGGATTCCTTTTTGATTAATTGTTAATTCTACAAGTATGTAATCATATACAATATTCATTCAACTAGTACCCTAAGACATTAGGTGTTTGGAATTAATATAACAAATAACTTGTTAATTACTATGATAATCTCATGTCAAAAGGAAAATAATATATTTCTTCTTGAGAACTTCCTATTGACACATCAATGTAATATTAACTATTATGAATTCTCAATTGAGTCAGTTCAATGATGACATGCACATATACATCATCTATATATGCAATTTAATAAATGAGATCTATTAATCTTTATCCAATAAAAACCATTGCATATATATTGATCTATCCGGATTATTGATGTCCTATTCACAATAATCCTACGATCAAGAACAATTTAAATTAAAATTATAAAGGACTTATTTCTCATCATCATAATCTCTATCATGATAGTCTCTGATTTTAATCAAGAACTTGTCAACTTAACAATTTTATAAAATAATAAATATGATAATAAAATAAATAAAAATTCTTTATGAAAATTGATAACATGATGGATTGAATCTTGTGCATACATATTTATCTCCAACAATCTCCCACATCCTCTAGAGTCAATCACTCATGTATTCCATTACTAATTCCAACTTATGGTCACCAAACTACTTTAGTTTTTAATTTTGAGTCTCCATAAATGAGATGCAATCTTTAGTTCTTCTTAAGTACTTAAGAATGGTCTTACCCACTTTCAATGCTCCCTACCAAGACTTTCTTGATATCAACTTGTTACACCTAGTGCATAAATGATATTAGAACATGCAAAAATCATGTCATATACAATAGCTTCCATTATGCTAGCATATGATACTCAAATTACGTATTCTCTCACTTCATGAGTTTTAGGACAATCCTCCATATTGAGAGGAACTCCAACTCCTATTGACAAATAGTCACTTTTGGAGTTTCCATGTTATACCTCTTTATGATGGTATCAATGTACCTAGACTTGGAGAGTCCAAACAATCTTTTAGATCTATCTCTAGAAATCTTTATTCCTAAAATATAGGTTGCTTCTCCTAAATCTTTCATGGATATTTTGATAGCCAAATCTTTGTACTTTACACTATTGGTATATCATTTCCAATGAGTAATATGTCATCCAAATATAACACTAAGAAAATGATTACGCTCACACTAACCTTTTTGTATTCACAAAGTTCTTCTTCATAGCTAACAAGATTGAACCATTGAATTATCTTATTAAAATGAATGCTCCAACTTCTACACACTTGTTTCAATCCATAAATGAATCATTGAAACTTGTAGACTTTATTATGCGAGCCCTGGGATGAGTGTTGCTGCCATTGAGGAGGAAAATATGCTATGGCTCTGTCGAAAGTGGATCTAACACCACAACCACTGTTCACCATCAAATTGTTCCCCCAACACCACCACCATCCTTTGCACGTGGTGATGCAGATTGGGCTAGTGATAGCGCGTGGTGGTTGTCGTCCGCGTGAACCTTTGGTGTTGCACAAGAAGAATGTCACGTTGTGGAGTATTGAGTGTGTTGAGCATGTTTACATTCCATTTGCCCCAACAGCCCTTGTGGACGTCACAGAAAAGTGGATGTTGTGCTTCTCTACCATTGGAGGTGGCAGACTTCTCGTCAACATAACCATAATAATGTCATGGTGAGTTTCACGGTGGCGATGGTGTCTAGCCCCATTGCTTTTCTCTCTCTGACAATATGGAAGGGTTTGACTATGGCGGCGGTAGTGACCGTGAAGGACAAAGGGGAACTTCAGAGTTCAGATCCATACTGTGATCGAGGATAGAGCTTGCATTTTGATCTAAAACAATATTCCAATCTGATTTTATTATTTCATGAATCTGAAATTTCATTTTCCAAATTGATGGTTATTTGGAGGTGGGGGAATTTTGTGTTGTTTGGAAGCAGAGGAGACGTTGTCAGCAACAGTGGCATAGGTGTTGCTATAGAACGATGACAAAGGTTGGGAGAGAGAGAGAGAGAGAGCAGTGCAATTTATGTCTTGATGTCAAATTGAAGGTAAATTTTGAACCCAAGTTATTCAAATAATCAAATATCATGTTATGGTAAAATGCCTTCACGCTCTAAGAATGTTTTTGCAACCATCCATGGTGCAATTTTTGTTAAAATATAAAAAAATTAACAAAAGAAAATATTTGTATATAAGATTTGCCTCTACAAGTTGTTGGAATTCAATTACCGATATACAGATTCTACTTTTAGTTTCATTTTCCCAAGCCATTTAATTACTTTTAAGAACAAAACATTTTATTTTGCAGGATTACTCAAGAAATAAATGACGATAAAATGATAATAAAGTTACTTGAAATGACTAGCCGTATGAGTGCCAAAGTGCACAAATTGGTTCACTTACATTTAACCCTTTTTTTCTATAGACTTTTTCAATATATGTGAATATCTCTAGTTGGTTTTTTTTTTTTACTTTGTATAGACTGATTCCTTATGTGACACCCTCTACCCCGACATACATATAAATAAATAAAACATAAAATATTGATCAACAAATTCACATGAGTAAAAGGTTCACATTCACTTCACTATTATCAAATAAGACTTATTAAAAACATATTCGGCTCAAAACAAGGCCGTCAAAGTTTACAAAAAAATGTTTTGTTAAATCAGTGAGGTAAAATAAAATAAAATAACATTATGCAATTAAAATAAAAACTCATTCCTAATATCACATCCTATCAAAGCATTGTGTCCCAACATCCTCTGGCATGAGGTCCTTTAAAGTCATCTGCTCCCACGAACACAAGGTTCGAGATCATCACAGGATCCAAACACAAATAGCACACAGGGAGTGAGTTATCACAAAAAAAATAACAAAACAAATAAACAAGCCGTAATCAAAATAAAATATGGAAATATTTATAACATAACTCAACTTAATACAACTCACATTACTTCACCACTTTATCTTTAAAATTCATTTTTCAATCACTAATCACATTACACGTGAATCACACACTCGAGTCAAGACGCAATAACACCTATAAATTTCATAATAAACAATTAGCAAGTGTTATGCAACAATTATACTAAGACTCAAGCCACACAATGGGTATGTCAGGTCACTCTCACTAAGTAAAATCATAAGGTGACCAGTCAGGATCACTCAGTTTTACGAGAATGCTCCAACCATATGAGATCAACATAGGCTTTAAAGAGCACTCAAAACGAGTGTCTTTACCCCAAGGCCTAGACTCTAAAGAATCCATTAAGGCCTCACCTTCCTGAATCAAGTCCAACATCTAAAACAATTTTTTTCAAGCAGACACTGCTCATGAATTATACAATACCCATGACCTCACACTCGTGATTCAAACACGTTTAACACATTACGCTACAATTTATCACTGGTTCCTAACTAGGAACCTAGAGTTTCTCTTTAACACTAGGCATAAACACTTTTCTCAATATAAACACTGGTTAGGTTATTGTATAATTTATAGCTCACAACACAATTATTATCACATCTAAGTGTTAAACACACACTTTTGTTCACAACCAAATATCATGCCCACAATTTAACATCTCATAATGTCACAATCCACCATGACAGATTTACATGTATCTCACAAATTAACACATGCTCAACTTTATACTTATACTCGATTTCAACAATAATATTATAAGCAGACACTGCTCATGATGCCCATGACCTCACACTCGTGTTTCAAACATATTTAACACATTGCGCTACAATTTAACATCGGTTCCTGTCGCAACCTACCCTTCGGCGGGAGGGCGACGCGTGACTCGCGGGATGCGTGTTCCACAAAAGGAATACGCGCGGAGTCGCAACCAACGTTTATTTGAGGAAAACGTCGGAAAAACCGGAAAAGACGCGATCTACGAACTTTTAAGTGAAAGGTTCGGGAGTTGTATTTACGCACGGGGAAGGTATTAGCACCCCACACGTCCGTCCCAAGGGACGGCAGCCTTTAATCGAATGTGCAAACATGACCTTGATTTTTACGTTCCCTTTTATGTCCTTATATCCTTTATACCCTTTTTATATTTTTCTATTTTTGTGGTCGACAAGGGTGTTTCCCTTTGCTCCTACGTATTCCTCAATTGTGATGAGGAAATCAGACCTACGTAGTTCTTTCTTTATCAAGTGATTCTTTTTTACTTAAAAGGTGATCATTTTAAGGCGTTGGACCTTGAAAATGATCCATTTTACTTAGTGAGAAATTGAAATGACAAACTTCAAAAACCTATTTTTGTGGACAAGCTTGACTAGGCGAGTTGATTTTAGCCTTAGTTTCACCTTAGTTATTAGTCAATTCTGTTAAGAATGAGAAATCCCAAAGAGAAAATGTCCGGTTGATTTTCCGCTTTATTTTACTAAAAGGTATATTTTTGTTATTATATTATTATTTTATCTCTTTTTGATTTCCAACGTGGTTACGGCACGACCGAACGGTCGGAATTTATTTTAACCAAAGTTTATGGATCATACAATTCAAACGTTCGGTGGAAATTTATTTTATTTTTAAGTTAAGCGAGAAATGACTTAAGTAAAATGACTTAAGCACGTCAATAGGGGGGTATAAAAAGTAAATGAAATGAGAATAAAAATACACGAAACACAATGTGGACCCCCATGGGTACATAGAACGAATCGAAAGCTTGGTTCAAGGTACTTACCCGTTGAAGATCGAAGAACGATGAAGAACGAATGAAGAACGTCGAAGAACGGTTGAAACCTTTGCGAAATTCTTCACGGAAAACGTTACGGAAACGTTTCGGAAACGCCTCGACTTAGATTTTCTTCACGGAAACAATTTTTCCAAGCAAATTCGAAAGAGAGAGAAGTGCCTAATGGGCTGAACCCTTTTTATTCTCACTTCCTCCCCTATTTATAGCAAAATAGGGGAGATGGTTGCCGCCCAGCTCGCCCAGGCGAGCCAGGTTGCTTCCTCCAGAAGCAACAGCCTTCTGGAGGGCCCAAGTGGGTCTGGTTGCTATTTGCACCCCCATTTTTACTAAGTACACCCCCTCTGCTTTTTTTTGGTGATTCTTTTTTCGTAAATTTACGGAAACTTACGAATTTCGTAACGATACTTGTTTTCTTTCCGTAATGTTACGGAACCTTGCGGATTACATAATCATCCCCTTTTTGACTTACGGAATGTTACAGAACCTCACTAATTATGCAACGATGCTTCCATTTGATTTCCGGTGTGTCACGGAACCTTATGGATTGTGCATCAATGTTTTCTTTTGTTTTTCGGCATGTCCCGGAATTTCACAAATTGCCTAATGATGGGTGCCAAGCACCTTACAAGGACCAAACAAAGGTCGCATGTCATCAAGCAAAGGTCCCCGGACGAAATTAGGGTATGACAGTTGCCCCTCTTTACTTGTCTTTTATTGGAGATAAAAGGAAAGTAAAGATAAGACACTAATTTCGTTCCTCTCGATTGACGAGAGTCGCGGGTGACCATAAAATCTCCGCATGCAAATGACTTGTTGTTCCCGAGGGAACAAAAGGTGCAGAAGACGATGTCAGTCTCTGCATGCTATCAAGCGTTCTGTCTTACAGATAGCAAAAGAATGTTTATACGGATAACCACTCGGGTATTTCCGCCCGTCAGCGTGACTCAAAAGTCAGTATGACAGATCTTGCGAGTGCGGAAGATGATGTAAATCTCCGCGTGTCATCGGGCCCGCCGCCTCTGGATGACAAAAGGTGCAGAATGACCAAATTTTGTCTCTGCGTACCATCGGACATGACTGTGTCTGAATGGCAAAGGGGTGCGGAATGACCAAATTTTGTCTCCGCGTGTCATCGGGCTCGCCGCCTCTGGATGACAAAGGGTGCAGAATGACCAAATTTTGTCTCTGCGTACCATCGGACACGACTGTGTCTGAATGGCAAAGGGGTGCGAAATGACCAAATTTTGTCTCCGCATGTCATCGGGCCTGCCGCCTCTGGATGACAAAGGGTGCAGAATGACCAAATTTTGTCTCTGCGTACCATCAGACACGACTGTGTCTGAATGACAAAGGGGTGCGGAATGACCAAATTTTGTCTCCGCGTGTCATCGGGCCCGCCGCCTCTGGATGACAAAGAGTGCAGAATGACCAAATTTTGTCTCTGCGCACCATCGGACACGACTGTGTCTGAATGACAAAGGGGTGCGGAATGACCAAATTTTGTCTCCGTGTGTCATCGGGCCCGCCGCCTCTGGATGACAAAGGGTGCAGAATGACCAAATTTTGTCTCTGCGTACCATCAGACATGACTGTGTCTGAATGACAAAGGGGTGCGGAATGACCAAATTTTGTCTCCGCGTGTCATCGGGCCCGCCGCCTCTGGATGACAAAGGGTGCAGAATGACCAAATTTTGTCTCTGCGTACCATCGGACACGACTGTGTCTGAATGGCAAAGGGGTGCGGAATGACCAAATTTTGTCTCCGCATGTCACATGACCTCAGGGTCAGTATGACAGATCTTGTGGGGCGGCCGACAAAAGCAAGGCTCTTGCTCCTACGTATCCTCCAATGAGGAACTCAGACCTATGTAGTTCTAGATAACTTGTGAGACTTGAAAAAGTCTCCACCGGAAGATGCTGACATCTCCGGAAAGGGCGCAGATGACCATATTGGCCTCTGCTCATCAATCACACTTGGGGTCACTAAATGACGAGGCGCGGATAACCGTAAGGTGTCTCCGCGGGCTACCAGCTTTTGAGTCATGGTAACAAAAAGCGGTGCGGTTGACAAAAGCGAGGCTCTTGCTCCTACGTATCCTCCAATGAGGGACTCAGACCTACGTAGTTCTGGATAACTTGTGAGACTTAAAAAAGTCTTGGTGTTTTCTCCACTAAAATGCAAACATGCTTTAGTAAAGAGACAAATATTCCAGCTGATTAGAGCAGCATATGCTTTTTTGAGTGAAAAACAACGCGTCTACCGGGGAAGGAGAGTCTGCTGATGAAATCCCCCATAACCATAAATGAGATTTTGGATGTTAGCATTTCGTTTCTAAATGACCATTTAGAGGAAACACTGGGTTCGACAAAAATAGAAGAAAATCACTCAAAGTGTATCAATCTCGCACAGGTAAGTGTTTCATCCTAATTCCGAACCATAGATATGTCATGACTTGACTTTGCAAATTATTTCCTATCAAATAAAAAATTACATGCGTGATCATGGATCAATAGGACTTCCCTTGGGAATGGGTTCTTTTAGTGGTTTTTTCGGCTTTTGTGTGTTTTTGGCTTTTGATTTTTTGTTGGCTTTTTCTTTTTCTGTTTTTGTTTGACGCGAGGCGAACAAGTCACCGACGCACAGGATTTTGGTTGGTAATTAAAGGGAGAAGACCACTTTTAGGTTATGGTTTCCTTTTCTTTCTTTTGTTCATTTGGTGACAATTCCATATTTGTTCAGATATTGTCTGGTCCAGAGACCTCTCTGCACATTTCTTTTGTTTTCTTTCGATCCTTGATCAGGAGCTTTCTTTCCTTCTTCTCCTTCTCTTTTTTCTTTCTCCCATTCTTTGATCGGGAATTTCCTTTCTTTTCTTTTTGCTTTCTCCCACTCTTTGATTGGGAATTTCCTTTCCTCTCTTTTTCCTTTGATTGGAAATTTTCCTTCTCTCCTTTTTTGCTTCCTTTTTGATTGGAAATTTTCCTTCTCCTTTTTTTTTTTTTTTTTTTTTGCTTCCGAGGGTAAGGATTGACATTCTCACCCTGGGTCAAGGTTTATGATGAGTCAGGATTTTGGCTCAAAGCTTGTAGAATGGCTAGACATGATACATGTCAGGGTTTGGTTTGGTTCAAGGATAAAAGGGATGCCCCACATTATTTCCATGACACAAATGCAAAAATGATGATTTGGAAACTTTATGCAAAACTGGTCATGCATGCACCTATGTGGACACTCAAGTGTCAAATTTTTATGGTCATGTGATGCTAAGGCTCAGGATTCATTTCCTCTATTTTAAATCAACCCAATGTTTCCAAAATATGTTCTTTTAACAATTTGTGCATTCACCCGAGTCCATTTCGGGCGTCCGGGAAAATTTTCACAGCGTTCACCCTTCAGGTGTACACATTTTTTCAAAAACTAGTTATGATCAATGAATTTTTTGTTTCAAAGAAAAGTTGGAAGTCATCTCTTTTCAAAAGCATGTTGGTTTTTCAGCTAGACAACTTATTTTTCTTTTTTCTCTTTTTTTTCTTTCTCTTTTATTTGTTTATTTCTTTTTCTTGTTTGTTTTTGTTTTTTTTTTCCTTTTTTTTTCATGAGGTATTTTGCTATATACATGCATATCCAAGGTATCTTGCTACCTAAACATGTGTATATTTTTGTGAGGTATTTTTGCTATATACATGCATATCCAAGGTATCTTGCTACCTAAACATACATATATATATTTTGTGAGGTATCTTTTTGCTACATACATGCATATCTAAGGTATCTTGCTACCTAAACATACATATATATTTTGTGAGGTAGTTGTTTGCTACCTAAATTACATACATGCATATCTAAGGTATTTTTCACTACCTAAACACGCATACACATATTTTGTGAGGTATGACTACCTTCCGAGCTTGTGCTCGTTTTATTTAAATTCTTAGGATCATGAGCAACTAGGTGTGTCCCAATATGACTTGAGAAACAAAAGGTGATCAAATAGCAAGCAGAAATTTAAAAGTTACTAGGTTGCCTCCTAGTAGCGCTTCTTTAACGTCTTGAGCTGGACGCTTAATGATTTGTCGGTCATGGACCTAGTACTTTGCTTACCTTTGGCTTTGGACTTGGTCGCCCATTGGTCGGCCATGTGTCATAGGCAACGCTCTAACCTTTTTGTGGATGAGCTGAGGTGAACCCTAGAGGTGGTGGCGGTGTGTCTATTGCCCGCTACCGGCCATCCCAATGCTGCTGTGGTGTTTCGCCCTGTGCCTGCCTGGGGGCGCAGTACTTCTTGATGAAAGCCCGGTTAATGCGGGGCCTAATGACCTTGTTGGGGGCAACGGGCACTCCGTAGAACTAACAGAGGCCCATAATTAGAGCTGGCAACTCTAATACCCTATTGGCCTTCTTCGGGTCCACAGAGTGTTTTGTGGGCACGATCCCTGCAAACAATAGATGACATCAGAAATCAGTTGGGGAGAGGTGCGTACTTACCTAGGTCACGATGGCATAAACTTGATGGGGGGACGGGCGCCCTGTAGGATTTGCAGAGGCCTGTAACCAAAGCTGAAAACCCCAGGGCCTTGTTGGACGTCTCTGGGTCCACTGGGTGTCTTGCGGGCGCGATCCCTGCAAACAATAGATGGTATCAGAAATCAGTTGAACCATATGCATACTTACCCATGTCGGGACGACACAGACCAACTGATACTTTTGCTGGGGGAGATTGACATTGCGGTCGCTGGGCAGAATGTTGCTAAGTAGCAATGTCATCTATATCTGTGTAAGAGTGGTCATGTTGGTGCGCATGATCCGCACTCGTCTCTTTGCAGCGGCACAGGTGAAATCTTGCCCCGGTATGCATAGTAGTTGTGTGATAGCCTCCCTCTCTGGTTGTATTCACACAGTTGGCCCTCCTCCAATATCAGGGGGTGGCCCAGGAACCGTTAAAAGGAAACTACTGGTCCCTTAACCGGGAGTGCAAGTCTCGGTTAAGCATTTAAGGACAGAGGACCTTAAATTCTCTTAAGGTGCGGATGTGGAGCACACTAAGAATGAGGACACGTAGCCCTCTAAAGGTAAGGGCGTGCAGCCCTCTCAAGGCAAGGATATGTAGTCCTCTGGAGGTGAGGGCGTGCAGCCCTCTGTTGGCGAGGACGTGTAGTCCTCTTCAAGGTGAGGGCGTGCAGCCCTCTGTTGGCGAGGACGTGTAGTCCTCTCAAGGTGAGGGCGTGCAGCCCTCTGTTGGCAAGGACGTGTAGTCCTCTCAAGGTGAGGGCGTGCAGCCCTCTGTTGGCGAGGACGTGTAGTCCTCTTCAAGGTGAGGGCGTGCAGTCCTCTGACGGTGAGGGTAACTAGTACCCAAGATGAGGGCGTGTAGCCCTCTCAAGGCGAGGACATGTAGTCCTCTGGAGGTGAGGGCGTGCAGCCCTCTGATGGTGAGGGTAACTAGTACCCAAGGGTTCACCCTTATGAGAAAGCAAGAGATCGACTCATCGAGAGGGTCGGTCATCCCAAATCCACACGACTGGATATTAGATGTAGGAAATCTATGCAGTTAACATGATTTTTAGGGATGCAGATGGATGCAACCTTTGTCTTGAAATGCGGTAAATGCAGACTTCATATGAAACAATGCAATGTAATGGAAAGTTGTACAACGTTCATGACATTCTTTCCCTATTTTGTGATTTTGATTTTGATTTAATTTGTTTGGAAAACACAGATTGACTGTCCTTTTGAAAGAGGTGATAATTCATGCAACCTCATCCTATCTTTTTTCAAATCTCTTCGGGAACTCCCTCAGAGTGTATGTTCTGTTTGATTTAGTCACTTGACCATTTTGGAGTGACGGGAATGGAGCCGTTTGATGTTTAATCAATCTATTGAAATTCCAGGGCTTGTCTCCCTTTTTTTTTCTTGATTAAAAACATCGACGGGTGTGAACTTTTGATCTGCCCCTATGTTCACTTAAGGCTCATGCACGATGCCCCTCATTGCCCCAGTGTAAGGCTTTGAGGTACCAATTGTTATTTTTCGTCATGACCTTGTAGCTGGGAACCTATTGGGTGAAAACTTCTAATCTGCCCCTAGGTTCGCTTGAGGTTTTTGCATGGTGCCTTTCGTTTCCCCAGTGTAGGGCTTAGAGGTACCAATTGTTGTCTTGTTTTCACAACCTCGTAGTGAGGAAGAATGAAAGAAGCAGCTGATTCTTGCAAAAATAATTTTCCAAGGACAATAAATAGTTGAAGGATCTTTCAGTTGATGGATTAAGTCAAATGACTCCTATGTAGAAGCAAGATGTTTTGATGTTTTGATGATGCCAAAGGATCAAGTGGTTCCAAGTTTTATTCAAGACAAGAATCCAAGAATCCAAGAAAATCAAGATATATGATCAAGTTGATCTCTAGAATCTTAGGAAGAAGTTTCCAAATTGAAAAAGCAAAAGGTTTGGCCAAAGAATTCTATCTAAATCATTTTAAATTGAGATTTACTCTCTGGTAATCAATTACCAACAACTGAAAATGTTTATAATAGTCACTAGAAATTTGAATTCAAAATTTATAATGTGTAATTGATTACCAAAGGGGATTTTCAGAAAATAATTGCCAAGAGTCACACCTATTCAAATTTTTTATGAATGACCATCAAAGGTGACTTGGAAACACGAACTTAAAGGGAGTTTTCCTTGCCCAAAAAGTTTTATCCTCTTAAAAGATTAAGAGTTTTTCTGAACTGAAATATTTTATCCTCTCATAAAGATTCCTTGGTCAACCACTTGCATATTCCATAAAGAATTTTGATTGATCTTCATTGTACAATCTATCTCTATTAAGAGAGATCTCTTCTTCTCTTTTTCTTATTTCTGAAAAGGGATTAAGAGGCCGTGGGTCTCTTGTTGTAGAGGATTCCTGAACACAAGGGAAGGGTTGTCCCTGTGTGGTTCAGACTTTGTAAAAGGAGTTTTACAAAGAGAGTGGAAAATCTCAAGTGGGTTGCTTGAGGACTGGACGTAGGCGCGGGAAGTGGCCAAACCAGTATAAATCAAGTTTGCATTCCTCTCTTCCTTTAAACTTCTTTTATTTATTGCTATTTATCTTTTGCTTTAAAGAAGTTTATTTTGAATTGTCTTTTGAGTAATTCATGTTAAGGGTGCATTGTTAATCCAAAAAGAAAGAGTGATAGTTCAATTGGGGAATAGTCTTTGCATCTTAATTCAACCCCCCTTTTTCTTAAGGTAACTGAGGCCATTTGTCCAACATCCTATTCTTGATAACTCACTTCTCTCTAAAAAGACAAAATGAGGTCACATGAACGTCTATATTTTTACTTGAAAACACAGTCAATCAAATGCCTTTTTATTTTTTATTTTGAAACTTATTTTTTATTTTGAAACTTATTTGTTTTGAACTTTGCTCGTTGTTTTACGGCACCACCACCAACGTGCAAGATGAGTAATCTATGATTGAACGGTCTTGGAAGTCAACACTCAGGAGCGTAGGTTGCTTGAGCAAACAGACCAATGGCTTACACTCACATTCCGGTGGAAGTTGAATAAGCAAAGATGTGTTCGTGAGAGGATGTCCATTTTATCCATATCATTTAGCATTGTAACTGTGGTTTATGGCATAAACTTGAAAATCCTGATGAGTCATAACAACAGCTTCCAGAATTGCCCCATGTATGGTGTTTCTTGTCAATGTTAGGATTCAACAAGCGATTCTCCTCAAATTTCAGCCAGCCCGTATCAATTAGACTTCATACTTTATGCTTCGGGGTCATACAATGCTCAATGGAATGCCCCGGGGCTCCTCCATGATAAGCACACGTTGCGTTCGAGTCGTATCCTCAGAAAAATGGAGGTTGAGGAACCTTGGTTGGGGTTATGGCTACCATTGAATTATTGAGTGGATATGGGATCAAGTTTAGCATATGACAACGGAATTTGGGGTGAACCCTACAGGCTTTTTTGCTGCAAAATTCCTTTTTGTTTGGTGTTTTTTGGTTTGTGCTAAAGGTGGTCTTCGTCATTGGAAGTGCGGTAGACAGACTTTGTGGTTGATTTAGGGATGGCCTTTGTGGATAACTGGGCGGTGGGTAAGGAGGAGGTTTGTTATTGGCTGAGTAATGACATTGTTGGGTTGGTGGGAAACTTGGCCGTACAGGAATGGCAGTCACAGCATGGGTTTCTCCCTCTTTCTCACCCTCTTCATTTGCCCCAGTTTTCTCAGTCGTCCTAGTAGGATGATCAAATTTGCCTCTTTTCGGACCCACATCGATCCTTTCACTGGCGAAGACCAAATCCGGAAAGCTTTGAGGGTGCGCAGCCCACCATCTTTTCATAGTAGAGTATCGATAATGTGTCTACCATCACGATTATCGTCTCCCTTTCCATCATTGGGGGTACCACCTGGGCCGCCAGATCCCTCCACCTTTTGGGCGTGTTCTTTGAAAGATCCGTCCCCCTTTTTGCACATGTTCTGTAGTTGCATCCTATCCGAAACCATATCTGATGCAATCCTCCCTAGGAAGGGACCAATCACTAGAACCATGAGCAAGAGGCTCCAAGAAGATTGGGCTAGAGCTGCTGAAGAAGGCCCTAGGGTTCTCATGAACCTTAGGGTAGATTTCTGAGCCCATGGGCCAAGGTTGGGTCCAATTATCTTTGTACATATTAGACTAGGATGTCATTATATTTGGTCCTTGTATATAGGGCTCCATATTGTAGGTAGGGTACCCTAGAAATATAGGATTTTTCAGCCTTTGTATTTTTTGGGCACCTAGACTAGTTTTTGTATTAGGGGTAGTTTTGTAATTTCACATGCACTAAGTGGATATTTGATGTGTGTGGTTGGAAATAAATTTAATTGAATTGGTAGAAGCCCAATCCAATTAAATTTTAGAGGGGGAGGTGAGCATTTGCTTACTACACCCCATTGCCACATCATATAGTCACACTTTGTGCATGTCCTTCATGCTTTTCATGCCTCATGACACCTAAGCACACTTAGTGGAGAATCTTGTAATTGATCTTGGATTAGTGGGCTGAACCATAACTAAAATTCACTAATCATAATTAGTGAAATTTTGGCTCCAAAGTTTGGCTCCACAAATTCAATTTCAAATTCAAGTGAAATTTGAATTTCCCTCCAATTTTGTGTGACACTTAGGCTATAAATAGAGGTCATGTGTGTGTATTTTTTTCAACTTTGATCATTTGAATATTAACTTCAGATTTCAGAGCTCCTTTTGAGCACAAAATTTCGTGCTCTTCTCTCCCTCTCCCTTCATTCATCTCCTTCTTCCTCCAAGCTCTTATCCATGGCCTCCTATGGTGGTGAGCTTCTTCTAGACTCATCTTCTCCTTGAAGTGGCGTCTCCTCTCTCTCTTCCTTCTCCATTCCGCTGCCATTTATCTTCCAAGAAGCAAAGGAATCCATTGATGAAGAAGATCCTAGGCCTACAAGCTCCAATGGAGCTTGCATCAATATCAAAATTGTACTGATACTGCCTAACAAAGGCAACCATTAGGTCCTTCCAAGAATGGACTCGGGAAGGTTCCAAGTTAGTGTATCAGGTAACAGCTACCCCAGTAAGACTTTCATGGAAGGAATGTATCAGCAATTCCTCATCTTTTGCGTATTCCCCCATCTTCTGACAATACATCTTTAGATGGTTCTTGGGGCAAGTAGTCCCCTTGTACTTGTCAAAGTCCAGCACCTTGAACTTGGGAGGGGTGATGATATTGGGTTCTAGGAACAACTCTTTTAGGTTAGCAAAGGCATAATCTTCACCTCCTTCAATGGCCTTGAGCCTTTCCTCTAAATGATCCAACTTTTCCATTTCTGCCATAGCACGAGGGTTTTTACTTGTTGTGGAACGTGAGGGTTGTGGTTGTGGATGATACTGAGGGCCCTCCAAAGTGTTTTGCAGGGGTACACCACCAACTGCTTACCCTTCAGCGGCATATCCGAGGCAAGGCTCGAAGTCGGCTAGATTGTGGTGGGGCATTCCATGTGTCTCCTCCATGGGTCGAGAGACATGTGCATGATCAGATTGAGGTTGTTGGCTCTTAATGAGTATGAGAGTGGAGTTATTGAGATTTTCATTGAGAATGTACGCCACATTGGGTGGTGTATAGTTTGGGAGGCAAGCCATATGGCGGGAAGGCGTGCTTGTTTTGAATTTGCACATCATGGGTGTCGCAACCTACCCTTCGGCGGGAGGGCGACGCGAGACTCGTGGGATGCGTGTTCCACGAAAGGAATACGCGCGGAGTCGCCACCAACGTTTATTTGAGGAAAACGTCGGAAAAACCGGAAAAGATGCGATCTACGAACTTTTAAGTGAAAAGGTTCGGGAGTTGTATTTACGCACGGGGAAGGTATTAGCACCCCACACGTGCGTCCCAAGGGACGGCAACCTTTAATCGAATGTGCAAACATGACTTTGATTTTTTATGTTCCCTTTTTATGTCTCTATATCCTTTATACCCTTTTTATATTTTTCTCTTTTTGTGGTCGACAAGGGTGTTTCCCTTTGCTCCTACGTATTCCTCAATTTGCAATGAGGAAATCAGACCTACGTAGTTCTTTCTTATCAAGTGATTCTCTTTTTGCTTAAGAGGTGATCATTTTAAGGCGTTGGACCTAAAAAAATGACCCATTTTACTTAGTGAGAAATTGAAATGACAAACTTTCAAAAGCCTATTTTTGTGGACGAGCTTGACTAGGCGAGTTGATTTTAGCCTTAGTTTCACTTTAGTTATTAATCAATTCGATTAAGAATGAGAAATCCCAAAGCGAAAACGTCCGATTGATTTTCCGCTTTATTTGGCTAAAAGATGGTTTTTTTATTATTATATTATTTTTTACCTCTTTTTGATTTCCAACGTGGTTACGGCACGACCGAACGGTCGGAATTCATTTTAACCGAAGTTAACGGATAATACAATTCAAACGTTCGGTGGAAATTGATTTTATTTTTAAGTTAAGCGAGAAATGACTTAAGTAAAATGGCTTAAGCACGTCAACAGGGGGTATAAAAAGTAAACAAACGAGAATAAAAATGCACGAAACACAATGTGGACCACCAAGGGTGCATAGAATGAATCGAAAAGCTTGGTTCGAGGTACTTACCCGTTGAAGATCGAAGAATGATGAAGAACGAATGAAGAACGTCGAAGAACGGTTGAAACCTTTGCGAAATTCCTCACGGAAAACGTTACGGAAACGTTTCGGAAGCGCCTCGGCTTAGATTTTCTTCACGGAAACAATTTTTCCAAGCAAATTCGAAAGAGAGAGAAGTGCCAAAGGGGCTGAACCCTTTTCTTCTTCACTTCCTCCCCTATTTATAGCAAAATAGGGGAGGTGGTTGCCGCCCAGCTCGCCCAGGCGAGCTAGGTTGCTTCCTCCAGAAGCAACAGCCTTCTGGAGGAATATTCTGGAGGGCCCAAGTGGGCCTGGGTGCTATTTGCACCCACATTTTTACTAAGTACACCCCCTCTGCTTTTTTTTGGTGATTCTTTTTTCGTAAAGTTACGGAAACTTACGAATTTCGTAACGATACTTGTTTTCTTTCCGTAATGTTACGGAACCTTGCGGATTACATAATCATCCCCTTTTTGACTTACGGAATGTTACGGAACCTCACTTAATTATGCAACGATGCTTCCATTTGATTTCCGGTGTGTCACGGAAACTTACGGATTGTGCATCAATATTTTTTTGGTTTTTCGGCATGTCCTGGAATTTGACAAATTGCCTAATGATGGGTACCAAGCACCTCACAAGGACCAAAGAAAGGTCGCATGTCATCAAGCAAAGGTCCCCGGACGAAATTAGGGTATCACAGTTTCCCCTCTTTACTTGTCTTTTATTGGAGATAAAAGGAAAGTAAAGATAAGACACTAATTTCGTTCCTCTCGATTTGACGAGAGTCGCGGGTGACCATAAAATCTCCACATGCAAATGACTTGTTGTTCCCAGATTTTCACAAATTGCCTAATGATGGGTGCCAAGCACCTCACAAGGACCAAAGAAAGGTCGCATGTCATCAAGCAAAGGCCCCCGGACGAAAATTAGTGTTTGACACTAATTTCGCTCCTCTCGGTTGACGAGAGTCGCGGGTGACCATGACTTGTCGTTCCCGGATTTTCGCAAATTGCCTAATGATGGGCGCCAAGCACCTCACAAGGACCAAAGAAATGTCACATGTCATCAAGCAAAGGTCCCCGGACAAAAATTAGTGTATGACACTAATTTCGCTCCTCTCGGTTGACGAGAGTCGCGGGTGACCATGACTTGCCGTTCCCGGAATTTCTCAAATTGCCTAATGATGGGTGCCAAGCACCTCACAAGGACCAAAGAAAGGTCGCATGTCATCAAGTAAAGGCCCCCGGACGAAAATTAGTGTATGACACTAATTTCGCTCCTCTCGGTTGACGAGAGTCGCGGGTGACCATGACTTGTCGTTCCCGGATTTTCTCAAATTGCCTAATGATGGGCGCCAAGCACCTCACAAGGACCAAAGAAAGGTCGCATGTCATCAAGCAAAGGTCCCCGGACGAAAATTAGTGTATGACACTAATTTCGCTCCTCTCGGTTGACGAGAGTCGCGGGCGACCATGAAATTTCCGCATGTAAATGACTTGTTGTTCCCGGAGGAACAAAAGGTGCAGAAGACTATGTCAGCCTCTGCATGCTATCAAGCGTTCTGTCTTACAGATAGCAAAAGAATGTTTATACGGATAACCACTCGGGTATTTCCGCGTATCATCGGGCCCGCCGCCTCTGGATGACACAAGGGTGCAGAATGACCAAATTTTGTCTCTGCTTGTCATCGGGCACGCCGCCTCTGGATGACACAAGGGTGCATGTCACATGACCTCAGGGTCAGTATGACAAAGATTATGGGGCGGCCGACAAAAGCAAGGCTCTTGCTCCTACGTATCCTCCAATGAGGAACTCAGACCTACGTAGTTCTGGATAACTTGTGAGACTTGAAAAGTCTCCATCGGAAAATGCTGACATCTCCGGAAAGGGCGCAGATGGCCACATTGGCCTCTGCTCGTCAATCACACTTGGGGTCACTGAATGACGAGGTGCGAATAACCGTAAGGTGTCTCCGCGGGCTATCAGCTCTTGGGTCATGGCAACAAAAGGCGGTGTGGTCGACAAAAGCGAGGCTCTTGCTCCTACGTATCCTCCAATGAGGAACTCAGACCTACGTAGTTCTGGATAATTTGTGAGACTTGAAAAAGTCTCGGTGTTTTCTCCACTAAAATGCAAACATGCTTTAGCAAAGAGACAAATATTCCAACTGATTTAGAGCAGCATATGCTTTTTTGAGTGAAAAACAATGCGTCTACCGGGGAAGGAGAGTCTGCTGATGAAATCCCCCATAACCATAAATGAGATTTTGGATGTTAGCATTTCGTTTCTAAATGACCATTTAGAGGAAACACTGGGTTCGACAAAAATAGAAGAAATCCACTCAAAGTGTATCAATCTTGCACAGGTAAGTGTTTCATCCTAATTCCGAACCATAGATATGTCATGACTTGACTTTGCAAATTATTTCCTATCAAATCAAAAATTACACGCGTGATCATGGATCAAATAGGACTTCCCTTGGGAATGGGTTCTTTTGGGGAGTTTTTCGGCTTTTGATTATTTTTTTGCCTTTTCCTTTTCTGTTTTGGTTTTGCGCGAGGCGAACAAGTCACCGACGCACAGGATTTTGGTTGGTAATCAAAGGGAGAAGACCACTTTAGGTCATGGTTTCCTTTCCTTTCTTTTATTCATTTGATGACAATTCTGTACTGTTCAGATATTGTCTGGTCCAAAGACATCTCTGCACATTTCTTCTGGTTTCTTTGACCAGGAGCTTCCTTCTTTTTTACTTACTCCCATTCTTTGGTTGGGAATTTTCTTTCTTTTCTTTTTTCTTTCTCCCACTCTTTGATTGGGAATTTCCTTTCTTTTCTTTTTTCTCTTTCTCCCACTCTTTGATTGGGAATTTCCTTTCCTTCCTTTTTTGCTTTCTCTTTGATTGGGAATTTCCTTTCCTTCCTTTTTTGCTTTCTCTTTGATTGGAAATTTCCTTTCCTTCTTTTTTTTTTGCTTCCGAGGGTAAGGTTTATGGTGAGTCAGGATTTTGGCTCAAGGCTTGTAGAATGGCTAGACATGATACATGTCAGGGTTTGGTTTGGTTCAAGGATAAAAAGGGATGCCCCACATTATTTCCATGACACAAATGCAAAAATGATGATTTGGAAATTTTATGCAAAACTGGTTATGCATGCACCTATGCGGACGCTCAAGTGTCAAATTTTTATGGTCATGTGATGCTAGGGCTCAGGATTCATTTCCTCTATTTTAAATCAACCCAATGTTTCCAAAATATGTTCTTTTATCAATTTGTGCATTCATCCGAGTCCATTTCGGGCGTCCGGGGAAATTTCATAGCATTCACCCTTCAGGTGTACACATTTTCCCAAAAACTAGTTATGATCAGTGAATTTTTTTCAAAGAAAAGTTGGAAGTCAACTCTTTTCAAAAGCATGTCGGTTTTTCAGCTAGACAACTTATTTTTCTTTTTTCATCTTTTTTTTTTTTGTTCATTTTTTTTCTCGTTTGTTTTTTTTTCCTTCTTTTTTTTTATGAGGTATTTTTCTACCTAAACATGTGTATATTTTTGTGAGGTATTTTTGCTATATACATGCATATCCAAGGTATCTTGCTACCTAAACATACATATATATATTTTGTGAGGTATCTTTTTGCTACATACATGCATATCCAAGGTATCTTGCTACCTAAACATACATATATATATTTTGTGAAGTGTGTTTTTGTTTACATACATGCATATCTAAGGTATCTTTCTACCTAAACATACATATATATATATTTTGTGAGGTATGACTACCTTCCGAGCTTGTGCTCGTTTTATTTAAATTCCTAGGATCATGAGCAACTAGGTGCGTCCTACTATAAAAAGTGATCAAATAACAAACATAGATTCAAAAGGTACTAGGTTGCCTCCTAGTAGCGCTTCTTTAACGTCTTTAGCTGGACGCCTAATGATTTGTCGGTCATGGACCTAGTACTTTGCTTACCTTTGGCTTTGGACTTGGTAGCCTACTGGTCGGCTATGTGTCGTGGGCAACGCTCTAACCTTTTTGTGGATGAGCTGAGGTGAACTCTAGAGGTGGTGGCGGTGTTTCTATTGCCCGCTACCGGCCATCCCAATGTTGATGTGGTGTTTCGCCCTGCGTCTGCCTGGGGGCGCAGTACTTCTTGATGAAAGCCCGATTAATAGGGGCCTGATGAACTTGCTGGGGTCGACGGGCACTCCGTAGAAATGACAGAGGCCCGTAATTAGAGCTGGAAACCCTAGGACCCTGTTGGACTTCTTCGGGTCCACTGGATGTCTTGCGGGCGCGATCCCTGCAAACAATAGATGACATCAGAAATTAGTTTGAACCATATGGATACTCACCTATGTCGGGATGGCATGACCTTGCTAGGGGGGTACGGGCACCCTATAGGACTGATAGAGGCCCGTAACCAGAGCTGGAAACCCCAGGACCCTGTTGGACTTCTTCAGGTCCACTGGGTGTCTTTGTGGGTGCGATCCCTGCAAACAATAGATGGTATCAGAAATCAGTTGAACCATATGTATACTTACCCATGTCGGGATGACACAGACCAACTGATACTTTTGCAGGGGGAGATTGGCATTGCGGTCGCTGGACAGAATGTTGCTAAGTAGCAATGTAATCTATATCTGTGTAAGAGTGGTCATGTTGGTGCGCATGATCCGCACTCGTCTCTTTGCAGCGGCACGGGTGAAATCTTGCCCCGGTATGCATAGTAGCTGTGTGATAGCCTCCCTCTCTGGTTATGCTCGCACAGTTGGCGCTCCTCCAATATCAGGGGGTGGCCTAGGAACCGTTAAAAGGAAACTACTGGCGCCTTAACCGGGAGTGCAAGTCTCGGTTAAGCATTTAAGGACAGAGGACCTTAAATTCTCTTAAGGTGTAGATGTGGAGCAACCTGAAAATGAGGACGCGTAGCCCTCTAAAGGCGAGGGCGTGCAGCCCTCTCAAGGCGAGGATGTGTAGTCTTCTGGAGGTGAGGGCATGCAGCCCTTTGACGGTGAGGGTAGCTAGTACCCAAGGTGAGGACGTGTAGCCCTCTCAAGGCGAGGACGTGTAGTCCTCTGGAGGTGAGGGCGTGCAACCCTCTGATGGTGAGGACGTGTAGTCCTCTCAAGGCGAGGATGTGTAGTCCTCTCAACGGTGAGGGTAACTAGTACCCAAGGCGAGGGCGTGTAGCCCTCTCAAGGCGAGGACATGTAGTCCTCTAGAGGTGAGGGCGTGCAGCCCTCTGATGGTGAGGACGTGTAGTCCTCTCAAGGCGAGGACGTGTAGTCCTCTCAACGGTGAGGGTAACTAGTACCCAAGGTGAGGGCGTGTAGCCCTCTCAAGGCGAGGACGTGTAGTCCTCTCAACGGTGAGGGTAACTAGTACCCAAGGTGAGGGCGTGTAGCCCTCTCAAGGCGAGGACGTGTAGTCCTCTGATGGTGAGGGCGTGCAGCCCTCTGATGGTGAGGACGTGTAGTCCTCTCAAGGCGAGGACGTGTAGTCCTCTCAACGGTGAGGGTAACTAGTACCCAAGGTGAGGGCGTGTAGCCCTCTCAAGGCGAGGACATGTAGTCCTCTGGAGGTGAGGGCGTGCAGCCCTCTCAAGGCGAGGACATGAGGTCCTCTGATGGCGAGGACATGTAGTTCTCTCAAGGCGAGGATGTGTAGTCCTCTCAACGGTGAGGGTAACTAGTACCCAAGGTGAGGGCGTGTAGCCCTCTCAAGGCGAGGACATGTAGTCCTCTAGAGGTGAGGGCGTGCAACCCTCTGATGGTGAGGACGTGTAGTCCTCTCAAGGCGAGGACGTGTAGTCCTCTCAACGGTGAGGGTAACTAGTACCCAAGGTGAGGGCGTGTAGCCCTCTCAAGGCGAGGACGTGTAGTCCTCTCAACGGTGAGGGTAACTAGTACCCAAGGTGAGGGCGTGTAGCCCTCTCAAGGCGAGGACGTGTAGTCCTCTCAACGGTGAGGGTAACTAGTACCCAAGGTGAGGGCGTGTAGCCCTCTCAAGGCGAGGACGTGTAGTCCTTTGATGGTGAGGGCGTGCAGCCCTCTGATGGTGAGGACGTGTAGTCCTCTCAAGGCGAGGACGTGTAGTCCTCTCAACGGTGAGGGTAACTAGTACCCAAGGTGAGGGCGTGTAGCCCTCTTAAGGCGAGGACATGTAGTCCTCTGGAGGTGAGGGCGTGCAGCCCTCTCAAGGCGAGGACATGAGGTCGTCTGATGGCGAGGACATGTAGTCCTCTCAAGGCGAGGATGTGTAGTCCTCTCAACGGTGAGGGTAACTAGTACCCAAGATGAGGGCGTGTAGCCCTCTCAAGGCGAGGACGTGTAGCCCTTTGAAGGTGAGGACGTATAGTCCTCTGGAGACAAGGGTACTAGTACCCAAGGGTTCACCCCTATGAGAAAGCAAGAGATCGACTCATCGAGAGGGTCGGTCATCCCAAATCCACACGACTGGATATTAGATGTAGGAAATCTATGCAGTTAACATGATTTTTAGGGATGCAGATGCATGCAACCTTTGTCTTGAAATGCGGTAAATGCAGACTTCATATGAAACAATGCAATGTAATGGAAAGTTATACAACGTTCATGACATTCTTTCCCTATTTTGTGATTTTGATTTTGATTTGATTTTTTTTTGGAAAACACAAATTGACTATCCTTTTGAAAGAGGTGATAGTCCATGCAACCTTATCCTATCATTTGCAAATCTCTCCGAGAACTCCCTCAGAGTGTGTGTTCTGTTTGATTTAGTCATTTGACCATTTTGGAGTGATGGCAATAGAGCTGTTTGTCGTTTAATCAATCTATTTAAATCCTAGGGTTTGTCCCCCCTTTTTTTTGTTGAAAACATCGATGGGTGAGAACTTTTGATCGGCCCCTATGTTCACTTGAGGCTCATGCACGGTGCCCCTCATTGCCCCAGTGTAAGGCTTTGAGGTACCAATCGTTGTCTTTCGTCATGACCTTGTAGGAGGGAACCTATTGGGTGAGAACTTCTAATCTGCCCCTAGGTTCACTTGAGGCTCACGCACGATGCCCCTCATTGCCTCAGTGTAAGGCTTTGAGGTACCAATCGTTGTCTTGTTTTCATAGCCTCGTAGTGAGGAAGAATGAAAGAAGCAGTTGATTCTTGCAAAAAGAATTTTCCAAGGACGAGAAATAGTTGAAGGATTTTTTGATGGATTAAGTCAAATGACTCCTATGTAGAAGCAAGATGTTTTGATGTTTTGATGATGCCAAAGGATCAAGTGCTTCCAAGTTTTATTCAAGGCAAGAATCCAAGAATCCAAGAAAATCAAGATATATGATCAAGTTGATCTCTAGAATCTTAGGGAGAAGTTTCCAAATTAAAAAAACAAAAGGTTTGACCAAAGAATTCTATCATTTCAAATTGAGATTTGCTCTCTGGTAATCGACTACCAGCAGCTGAAAATGTTTATAACAGTCACTAGAAATTTGAATTCAAAATTTATAATGTGTAATCGATTACACATGGATGGTAATTGATTACCAGCAATTTATTCAAATTTTAAAGCCTGTGATCTATTACACAAGTCTTGTAATCGATTACCAGAGGAGATTTTCAGAAAATAATTTCCAAGAGTCACATCTATTCAAATGGTTTATGAATGGCCATCAAAGGTGACTTGGAAACACGAATTTAAAGAGAGTTTTCATTGCCCACAAAGTTTATCCTCTCAAAAGATTAAGAGTTTTTCTGAACTGAACTGTCTTATCCTCTCAAAAAGATTCCTTGGTCAACCACTTGCATATTCAATAAGGAATTTTGATTGGTCTTCATTGTACAATCTATCCCTTTTAAGAGAGATTTCTTGTTCTCTTCTTCTTACTTCTGAAAAGGGATTAAGAGACTGAGAGTCTCTTATTGTAGAGGATTCTTGAACACAAGGGAAGGGTTGTCCCTGTGTAGTTCAGACTTTGTAAACGGAGTTTTACAAAGAGAGTGGAAAATCTCAAGTGGGTTGCTTGAGGACTGGACGGGAAGTGGTCGAACCAGTATAAATCAAGTTTGCATTCCTCTCTTCCCTTAAACTTCTTTTATTTATTGATATTTATCTTTTGCTTTAAAGAAGTTTATTTTGAATTGTCTTTTGAGTAATTCATGTTAAGGGTGCATTGTTAATCCAAAAAGAAAGAGTGATAGTTCAATTGGGGAATAGTCTTTGCATCTTAATTCAACCCCCCTTTTTCTTAAGGTAACTGAGGCCATTTGTCCAACATCCTATTCTTGACAACTCGCTTCTCTAAGAAGACAAACTTTCAGGAATGATAAAATGAAGTCACATGAACGTCTATATTTTTACTTGAAAACACAGTCAATCAAATGCCTTTTTATTTTTTTTTTTTATTTTGAAACTTATTTTTTTATTTTGAAACTTTTTTGTTTTGAACTTTACTCGTTGTTTTACGGCAACCCCCACCAACGTGCAAGACGAGTAATCTCTGATTGAACAGTCTTGGAAGTCAACACTCAGGAGCGCAGGTCGCTTGAGCAAATAGACCAATGGCTTGCACCCACATTCGGGCGACAGTTGAATAAGCAAACATGCGTTTGTGAGAGGATGAGGGACAAGGATGTCCATTTTATCCATATCATTTAGCATTGTAACTGTGGTTTATAATAATGGCATAAACTTGAAAATCCAGATGAGTCATAACAACAGCTTCCAGAATTGCCCCATGTATGGTGTTGCTTGTCAATGTTATGATTCAACAAGCGATTCTCCTCAAATTTCAGCCAGCCCGTATCAATTAGACTTCACACTTTATGCTTCGGGGTCATACAATGCTCAATGGAATGCCCCAGGGCTCCTCCACGATAAGCACACGTTGCGTTCAAGTCGTATCCTCAGAAAAATGGAGGTTGAGGAACCTTGGTTGGGGTTATGGCTACCATTGAATTATTGAGTGGATATGGGATCAAGTTTAGCATATGACAACGGAATTTGGGGTGAACCCTACAGGCTTTTTGCTGCAAAATTCCTTTTTGTTGGTGTTTTTGTGGTTTGTGCTAAAGGTGGTCTTCGTCATTGGAAGTGCGGTAGACAGGCTTTGTGGTTGATTTAAGGATGGCCTTTGTGGATAACTGGGTGGTGGGTAAGGAGGAGGTTTGTTATTGACTGAGTAATGACATTGTTGGGTTTGGTGGGAAACTTGGCCGTATAGGAATGGCAGTCACAGCATGGGTTTCTCCCTCTTTCTCACCCTCTTCATTTGCCCCAGTTTTCTCAGTCGTCCTAGTAGGATGATCAAATTTGCCTCTTTTTGGATCCACATCGATCCTTTCACCGGCGAAGACCAAATCCGCAAAGCTTTGAGGGTGCGTAGCCCACCATCTTTTCATAGTAGAGTATCGATAATGTGTCTACCATCACGATCATCGTCTCCCTTTCCATCATTGGGGGTACCACCTGGGCCGCCAGATCCCTCCACCTTTTGGGCGTGTTCTTTGAAAGATCCGTCCCCCTTTTTGCAAATGTTCTGTAGTTGCATCCTATCCGGAACCATATCAAAATTGTACTCATACTTCCTAACAAAGGCAACCATTAGGTCCTTCCAAGAATGGACTCGGGAAGATTCCAAGTTAGTGTACCAGGTAACAGCTACCCCAGTAAGACTTTCTTGGAAGGAATGTATTAGCAATTCCTCATCTTTTGCGTATTCCCCCATCTTCTGACAATACATCTTTAGATGGTTCTTGGGACAAGTAGTCCCCTTGTACTTGTCAAGGTCCAGCACCTTGAACTTGGGAGGGGTGATGATATTGGGTTCTAGGAACAACTCTTTTAGGTTAGCAAAGGCATAATCTTCACCTCCTTCAATGGCCCTGAGCCTTTCCTCTAGATGATCCAACTTTCCCATTTCTGCCATAGCATGAGGGTTTTTACTTGTCGTGGAATGCAAGAGGTGTAGTTGTGGGTGATACTGAGGGCCTTCCAAAGGGTTTTGTAGGGGTATACCACCAACTGCTTGCCCTTCCGTGGCATATCCAAGGCAAGGCTCGAAGTCGGCTAGATTGTGGTGGGGAATTTCATGTGTCCCCCCCACGGTTTAAGAGACATGTGCATGATCAGTTTGGGGTTGTTGGCTCTCAATGGGTATAGGAGTGGAGTTATTGACATTCTTATTGGGAGTGTACGCCACTTTGGGTGGCGTATAGTTGAGAGGCAAGCCATATGGCGGGAAGGCGTGCTCGTTTTGAATTTGTACATTATGGGGGCTGCCCGTACTTCCCAAATCTTTGCCTACCATATCTGAGGTTGGATGATTCATTTGGTTGATGCCGGATGGGGACATCAGGTTCACCTTAGCAACAACGCTGGTAGCGGCAATTGCAACCGCATTGGCTTCCATTATCTTCTTCACGCTCATCATGGCCTCCATCATTGTGGCCATTTTCTCTTTAATGGCCTCCATATCGGCCTTCATCTTCTCTTGTATCTCCTCTACTTCACCCATTACTCTAGCTCTAGCACAAGTTCGGTGAGGATGCCGTAAAGCATGTTTTTTTTTTTTTTTAGAAATAGGTTTATGATCCCAACATGGTTGGCTCATGGTGCCTAACACATGCAACTAAGAATGTAGTGTGAAGTTTCACGCTTCCCCTTTTTTGTTTTTGTAGAGGAAAACACAAGGATGAGCAAACATGAAAACAAATGGTATGCAATTTTGCAGATCAAAAAGTTTGTTTAACGCATATGCATGATGATGCCATGACTCATGCAAAATGTGAGGCCGGAATACGATAACGGACAAATGCAGGAACGATATGTTCATTATGATGTTATGAAGAGATGCTTATGCGATGCATGATATGAATGCATTTTATGGACACGAGAGCCCGGAAAATTATCTCTTCTTACTTGTGCATTTGGGGGCGCAGTGCCCCATGTGTACAATTAAGAAGGTGATATGGACCTTCCGGCTTCCCGTGACAAAGGACGAGACCAACATACAATGCATGCTAGAGATAAAACGCAGGAGTGATTTGATTCGCACTGATTTTTGGAGTAAAAACGTGGGATAAACTCATCTTATTCAAAAAGTTATAACTAGTCAAGATCTGAGCGACAATACAAACTTCCTAGCGGTTTCCAATCATATGGTCCATTAAGTCTATCATATGCTGACAATAGCTGAGAAGTCCGTGGATCTCCTCGGGGGCGGAGTAGGTGTCCGCCACTGATTTGGCCTTGGCTAGCAATCGGGGAAGTTCTTGACTCCTGTTCAAAGTAAGAGCAAATCGGTCCGTCCACATTGTTGCCTCTTGGTGCAATGAATCAATTACCCTTTCCCTTGCTTCCCTTTCTGCTGATATCTTGGCGTACTCATCCTCTAGCCTTTGCTCGTGAGTCGCCGCTAGATTTAGCTTCTCTTTGCACTTATCGATGATGGCCCACATATTCCCTTCAGTCTCGCTTAACTGTTGGGACAAATTTCTTTTCGACCTAAGGCAAACCTTTAGCTCATCCTTCAAGATCATGCCTTTGACCCGTGATGATTCCTTTCACCTCTTCGGAGCTTGAGCTCACTATTGCTGCCCTATAAAGCCCCTCAAAACTTTGCTTTGGTCGTGTTCTTCCTTTCGGGCCTTCTTGGTTTCTCGTTCCAAGGCTTCAGCTGTGGCCATATTGGCGTCCCTTAGTTCATCATACTCTTTTCAGACTTTGATGGCTATGGACTTGAACTTCTCTTCGACTACCCGGGCTCTTTCAAGCTCTGCCTTTAGGGCTTGTACCTCATCACTTTCTTCCGAAGCTTTAACCTCATCGTCTCTCACAGTGTTTAGATTTGGGAGCCAATCCAATCCTTGTGTTCGGACTCTCAGCCACTTATGATAGCCGCCGATGATCCCATTACTGCTTCCCCTAAGCTCTCTGTCCTTTCTTCACGCCGCATCCCATGCCTTGCGAACTCCTTGGAGTACCCTCGCGTTGTGGTCACTGAAACCCCGTGCGATGAAAGGCGTGATGCTTTCGTCTGATGGCACTCCTCTCATGGGGTAGCCAAGCTGTCTTATGGCGAGGACGGGATTATAATTAATACAACCCCTTGTTCCCATCAAGAGAACATTTGGACATCCTTCGCATGAAGATAGAATCCTGATTCTTCCTTCCTTCTAGCGAAGGAACCAATTAACAGGCGCCCCTCCATGCTAGCCAAGAGTTGGTCCCAATTCGCCTTTCCTTTTTCGACGCACGAGCGGGGACCTTGTAGCGGATAGACGGGCCTACCTTCTTGGAGAAAAGGGTGTGAAACCAGCCACACATAGAGAGCCAGTGCACAACAAAAAATTCTTGCGTCGCTCTTTTCACATCCCCGGTCGAACGTGTCATACATGGCCAAAATGGAGATGACCGGGCTTTCCTTGCCATGATGAAAGGCGAGGAAAGCGTCAATCGCTGCTAGGTCCACTAACCCTTCCATATTCGGAAAGAGGACAACTCCAAAGATCAAAAGCGCCAAGATGTCAATAAAAGAAAGCCCATTCGCCTTGATTTGCCAAGGCCTTTGCCCTTTCCTCCAAACACTTCCTTGGTACTCCGACTACCCCATTCCTGTTTTGCTTTACACGGTCCAACTCTTATGCTGAGATTTTCACCACCTTGGCAACTCTTGTCGTGGAGGGATAGAACCCAGAGAAAAGATATGGCTTCCTTCCTCCCAGTGGGCATCCCAGGATTTCTTCAAACTCTTTCACAGTCGGCACTAGCTGGAAGTCCTCAAATGTGAAGCACCTTAGGGGCTGGTCATAATACTGGGAAAGGGATGCAATCGGTTCCATGGAGACTTCTACCCTAGCTAGGTCCCAAATCTTACCATAGGCTTTGCGGAAGGCTTGCCGTTGAAGTTGACCCATTAATTGCCCCAACTTTCGTAAACTGGTGACCTCTAAGCTCTTGATTTTGACTTGATAGAACCTCTTTTTAAGCGAAGGCTTTTGACTTGATCCCATGCTTTACTAAAGTGAAATAAAATCTAGTGCGAAACAAAACTCCTACATCTATCATGGGTGGAATGGATGAATGCATGAAGAAATGCATATGACACAGATGCAATTTACGAATACGGGAGCCCGAGAAATTGTTTCCTTCTTGGATACAACGTTTGGGCAGCATCGCACCCAACGTATGTTTTTTAAGAAGGCGACACGGACCCTACGTTGGTTTGCTAAAGTGAGGGGATCAAAGACGAAACCCACGCATGATGCATATGCGAAAGGCACAACACGGGGATGTACATAGTACGACAATATTCACAAACAAATATAAGCAAAAGGGTATATGATACTTATGCATGGCAGTGTCAAAAATGGCACGCAGCGTGTTTGCTCCGTGCCCCTATTTAAGGGACCTATAAGGGAAAAAGCTAACTAGGCTTTTAGTAATAACCCACCAAGGTAGTCATATCTCTTTTGATAGTTTCTAGAGGTATTATCCTCTTCGAAGAACATATTGTAGCAGTAGGGACTACTAGCAACAATAAGTTTTCAAAGAAAAAAGCTCTAGATGAGGGTTCATTGTAATCAAGCAAGTCGGAGACCTAGCATGATCACAGATTCACCTCCGCTCCTTATGTTCCCATGAACCCGGGTATAGGGCCCTTTTTCACTCACAGTGTGTGCAAAAAGTGTTGGTGTTTGTGTGCATGAAATGAATAAATATTTACCTCATGCATACATTTTAAAACGCACTAAAAGCAATAAAGAGTTTATATACACAAGAACATAATGAAGGAAAACTAACAAAGGGATACGTCATGGTAAAACATTGCACAAGATTAAATGGCCTAACTCTCTAAAAACAGTCCCCAGTGGAGTCGCCAACTGTCGCAACCTACCCTTCGGCGGGAGGGCGACGCGAGACTCGCGGGATGCGTGTTCCACGAAAGGAATACGCGCGGAGTCGCCACCAACGTTTATTTGAGGAAAACGTCGGAAAAACCGGAAAAGACGTGATCTACGAACTTTTAAGGGAAAAGGTTCGGGAGTTGTATTTACGCACGGGGAAGGTATTAGCATCCCACACGTCCGTCCCAAGGGACGGTAGCCTTTAATCGAATGTGCAAACATGACTTTGATTTTTTATGTTCCCTTTTTATGTCTCTATATCCTTTATACCCTTTTTATATTTTTCTCTTTTTGTGGTCGACAAGGGTGTTTCCCTTTGCTCCTACGTATTCCTCAATTTGCAATGAGGAAATCAGACCTACGTAGTTCTTTCTTATCAAGTGATTCTCTTTTTGCTTAAGAGGTGATCATTTTAAGGCGTTGGACCTAAAAAAATGACCCATTTTACTTAGTGAGAAATTGAAATGACAAACTTTCAAAAGCCTATTTTTGTGGACGAGCTTGACTAGGCGAGTTGATTTTAGCCTTAGTTTCACTTTAGTTATTAATCAATTCGATTAAGAATGAGAAATCCCAAAGCGAAAACGTCCGATTGATTTTCCGCTTTATTTGGCTAAAAGATGGTTTTTTTATTATTATATTATTTTTTACCTCTTTTTGATTCCCAACGTGGTTACGGCACGACCGAACGGTCGGAATTCATTTTAACCGAAGTTAACGGATAATACAATTCAAACGTTCGGTGGAAATTGATTTTATTTTTAAGTTAAGCGAGAAATGACTTAAGTAAAATGGCTTAAGCACGTCAACAGGGGGTATAAAAAGTAAACAAAACGAGAATAAAAATGCACGAAACACAATGTGGACCACCAAGGGTGCATAGAATGAATCGAAAAGCTTGGTTCGAGGTACTTACCCGTTGAAGATCGAAGAACGATGAAGAACGAATGAAGAACGTCGAAGAACGGTTGAAACCTTTGCGAAATTCCTCACGGAAAACGTTACGGAAACGTTTCGGAAGCGCCTCGGCTTAGATTTTCTTCACGGAAACAATTTTTCCAAGCAAATTCGAAAGAGAGAGAAGTGCCAAAGGGGCTGAACCCTTTTCTTCTTCACTTCCTCCCCTATTTATAGCAAAATAGGGGAGGTGGTTGCCGCCCAGCTCGCCCAGGCGAGCCAGGTTGCTTCCTCTAGAAGCAACAGCCTTCTGGAGGAATATTCTGGAGGGCCCAAGTGGGCCTGGGTGCTATTTGCACCCCCATTTTTACTAAGTACACCCCCTCTGCTTTTTTTTGGTGATTCTTTTTTCGTAAAGTTACGGAAACTTACGAATTTCGTAACGATACTTGTTTTCTTTCCGTAATGTTACGGAACCTTGCGGATTACATAATCATCCCCTTTTTGACTTACGGAATGTTACGGAACCTCACTTAATTATGCAACGATGCTTCCATTTGATTTCGGGTGTGTCACGGAAACTTACGGATTGTGCATCAATATTTTTTTGGTTTTTCGGCATGTCCTGGAATTTCACAAATTGCCTAATGATGGGTACCAAGCACCTCACAAGGACCAAAGAAAGGTCGCATGTCATCAAGCAAAGGTCCCCGGACGAAATTAGGGTATGACAATGGGGTCATCCGTACTTCCTAAATCTTTGCCTACCATATTTGAGGTTGGATGATTCATTTGCTTGAGGCCAGATGGGAGCATCGGGTTCACCTTAGCGACAGCGCTAGTAGCGGCAACTATAACCGCATTGGCTTCCATTATCTTCTTCATGCTCATCATGGCCTCCATCATTGTGGCCATTTGCTCTTTCATGGCCTCCATGTCGGCCTTCATCTTCTCTTGCACCTCCTCTGCTTCACCCATTACTCTAGCTCTAGCACGAGTTCGGTAAGGGCACCGTAAAGCGTGTCCTTTTCTTTTTTATAACAATGATTAAGTTCATTTTATTTTATTTTATTTTATTTTTCAAGGAAAGAATGCAATGAGCAATGCAACCAATGAAAAGCATGGATGTATGCGAATGATGTACAGTTGAAGTATTGCGAATTTTTACGCAGGATATGGGGTTGAATCAATTTAGATTTTCAACATGATCCATGACATCTTTGTCAAGGTGAAACTGGAAGTAACAAGGACATCAACAATCCTAAATATGTTAGGCAGTAGACGAAGCAGTGATGTGACTCGATTCATCTTTTGCCCCAATTTTGCAAGACGGTTACTTCCATATTTCAACTTGACTTGATGAACCTTTTTGTAAAAGCATGAGCTTGGTTCAACCCTATAATCCAAGGAATGGCAATTCTGATCACCAATACTTCAACAACATCTCATAGGGATGAATGACTCGGGCATACTTTAAGCTATGCATGGAAAATGTAATTATGAAATTGAGATGCCCGAAGAAACACCATTTCCTAGTTAACCATGCATTAGGTACCATGTTCAATTATTTTGTTTTGTTGTTGTGTGTTTTTTTTTTCTTAGAAATGGGTTTATGATCCCAACATGGTTGGCTCATGGTGCCTAACACATGCAACTAAGAATGTAGTGTGAAGTTTCACGCTTCCCTTTTTTTTGTTTTTGTTTTGTAGAGGAAAACGCAAGGATGAGCAAACATGAAAACAAATGGTATGCAATTTTGCAGATCAAAAAGTTTTTTGAACGCATATGATGATGCAATGACTCATGCAAAATGGGAATGTGATAACGGACAAATGCGGGAACGATATGTTCATTATGATGCTGAAGAGATGTTTTATGCGGTGCATGATATGAATGCATTTTACGGACACGAGAGCCCGGAAAATTGTCTCTTCTTACTTGCGCATTTGGGGGCGCAGTGCCCCATGTGTACAATTAAGAAGGTGATATGGACCTTCCGGCTTCCCGTGACAAAGGACGAGACCAACATACAATGCATGCTAGAGATAAAATGCGGGAGTGACTTGATTCACACTGATTTTTGGAGTAAAAACGTGGGATAAACTCATTTTATTCAGAAAGTTATAACTAGTCAAGATCTGAGCGGCAATACAAACTTCCTAGCGGTTTCTAATCATATGGTCCATTAAGTCTATCATATGCTGACAATAGCTGAGAAGTCCGTGGATCTCCTCGGGGGCGGAGTAGGTGTCCGCCATTGCTTTGGCCTTGGCTAGCAATCGGGGAAGTTCTTGACTCCTGTTCAAAGTAAGAGCAAATCGGTCCATCCACATTGTTGCCTCTTGGTGCAATGAATCAATTACCCTTTCCCTTGCTTCCCTTTCTGTTGATATCTTGGTGTACTCATCCTCTAGCCTTTGCTCGTGAGTTGCCGCTAGATTTAGCTTCTCTTTGCACTCATCGATGATGGCCCACATATTCCCTTCATTCTCGCTTAACTGTTGGGACAAATTTCTTTTCGACCTAAGGCAAGCCTTTAGCTCGTCCTTCAAGATCATGCCTTTGACCCGTGATGATTCCTTTCACCTCTTCGGAGCTTGAGCTCACTATTGCTGCCCTATAAAGCCCCTCAAAACTTTGCTTTGGTCGTGTTCTTCCTTTCGGGCCTTCTTGGTTTCTTGTTCCAAGGCTTCAGCTGTGGCCATATTGACGTCCCTTAGTTCATCATACTCTTTTCAGACTTTGATGGCTATGGACTTGAACTTCTCTTCGACTACCCGGGCTCTTTCAAGCTCTGCCTTTAGGGCTTGTACCTCATCACTTTCTTCCGAAGCTTTAACCTCATCGTCTCTCACAGTCTTTAGATTTGGGAGCCAATCCAATCCTTGTGTTCGGACTCTCAGCCACTTATGATAGCCGCCGATGATCCCATTACGGCTTCCCCTAAGCTCTCTGTCCTTTCTTCACGCCGCATCCCATGCCTTGCGAACTCCTTGGAGTACCCTCGCGTTGTGGTCACTGAAACCCCGTGCGATGAAAGGCATGATGCTTTCGTCTGATGGCACTCCTCCCATGAGGTAGCCAAGCTGTCTTATGGCGAGGACGGGATTATAATTAATACAACCCCTTGTTCCATCAAGGGAACATTTGGACATCCTTCGTATGAAGATAGAATCCCGATTCTTCCTTCCTTCTTGGAGAAAAAGGTGTGAAACCAGCCACACATAGAGAGCCAGTGCACAACAAACAATTCTTGCGCCACTCTTTTCACCTCCCCGGTCGAATGTGTCATACATGGCCAAAATGGCGACGACCGGGCTTTCCTTGCCATGATGAAAGGCGAGGAAAGCGTCAATCACTGCTAGGTCCACTAACCCTTCCATATTCGGAAAGAGGACAACTCCAAAGATCAAAAGCGCCAAGATGTCAATAAAAGAAAGCCCATTTGCCTTGATTTTCCAAGGCCTTTGCCCTTTCCTCCAAACACTTCCTTAGTACTCCGACTACACCATTCCTGTTTTGCTTTACCCGGTCCAACTCTTGTGCTGAGATTTTCACTACCTTGGCAACTCTTGTCGTGGAAGGATAGAACCTAGAGAAAAGATATGGCTTCCTTCCTCCCAGTGGGCATCCCAGGATTTCTTCAAACTCTTTCACAGTCGGCACTAGCTGGAAGTCCTCGAATGTGAAGCACCTTAGGGGCTGGTCATAATACTAGGAAAGGGATGCAATCGGTTCCATGGAGACTTCTACCCTAGCTAGGTCCCAAATCTTACCATAGGCTTTGCGGAAGGCTTGCCGTTGAAGTTGACCCATTAATTGCCCCAACTCTCGTAAACTAGTGACCTCTAAGCTCTTGATTTTGACTTGATAGAACCTCTTTTTAAGCGAAGGCTTTTGACTCGATCCCATGTTTTACTAAAGTGAAATAAAATCTATTGCAAATCAAAACTCCGACATCTATCATGGGTGGAATGGATGAATGCATGAAGAAATGCATATGACACAGATGCAATTTACGAATACGGGAGCCCGAGAAATTGTTTCCTTCTTGGATACAATGTTTGGGCAGCATGGCACCCAACGTATGTTTCTAAGAAGGCGACACGGACCCTCCGTCGGTTTGCTAAGGTGAGGGGATCAAAGACGAAACCCACGCACGATGCATATGCGAAAGGCACAACACAGGGATGTACATAGTACGACAATATTCACAAACAAATATAAGCAAAAGGGTATATGATACTTATGCATGACAGTGTGAAAAATGGCACGCAACGTGTTTGCTCCGTGCCCCTATTTAAGGGACCTATAAGGGAGAGAGCTAACTAGGCTTTTAGTGATAACCCCCAAAGTAGTCATATCTCTCTTGATGGTTTCTAGAGGTATCATCCCCTTCGAAGAACATATAGTAGCAGTAGGGACTACTAGCAACAGTATGTTTTCAAAGAGATAAACTCTAGATGAGGGTTCACTGTAATCAAGCAAGTCGGAGACCTAGCATGATCACAGATTCACCTCCACTCCTTATGTTCCCATGAACCCGGGTATAGGGCCCTTTTTCAACTCACAGTGTGTGCAAATAGTGTTTGGTGTTTGTGTGCATCAAATGCATAAATATTTACCTCATGTATACATTTAAAAAATGCACTAAAAGCAACAAAGAGTTTATATACACAAGAACATAAGACAAATAAAGGGAAACCAATCAAAGGAGAAAGTCATGATAAAACATTGCACAAGATTAAATGGCCTAACTCTCTAAAAATGTCCCTAGCAGAGTCGCCAACTGTCGCAACCTACCCTTCGGCGGGAGGGCGACGCGTGACTCGCGGGATGCGTGTTCCACAAAAGGAATACGCGCGGAGTCGCCACCAACGTTTATTTGAGGAAAACATCGGAAAAACCAGAAAAGATGCGATCTACGAACTTTTAAGTGAAAGGTTCGGGAGTTGTATTTACGCACGGGGAAGGTATTAGCACCCCACACGTCCGTCCCAAGGGACGACAGCCTTTAATCGAATGTGCAAACATGACCTTGATTTTTATGTTCCCTTTTATGTCCTTATATCCTTTATACCCTTTTTATATTTTTCTATTTTTGTGGTTGACAAGGGTGTTTCCCTTTGCTCCTACGTATTCCTCAATTGTGATGAGGAAATCAGACCTACGTAGTTCTTTCTTTATCAAGTGATTCTTTTTTACTTAAAAGGTGATCATTTTAAGGCGTTGGACCTTGAAAATGATCCATTTTACTTAGTGAGAAATTGAAATGACAAACTTCAAAAACCTATTTTTGTGGACAAGCTTGACTAGGCGAGTTGATTTTAGCCTTAGTTTCACCTTAGTTATTAGTCAATTCGGTTAAGAATGAGAAATCCCAAAGAGAAAATGTCCGGTTGATTTTCCGCTTTATTTTACTAAAAGGTATATTTTTGTTATTATATTATTATTTTATCTCTTTTTGATTTCCAACGTGGTTACGGCACGACCGAATGGTCGGAATTTATTTTAACCAAAGTTTATGGATCATACAATTCAAACGTTCGGTGGAAATTTATTTTATTTTTAAGTTAAGCGAGAAATGACTTAAGTAAAATGGCTTAAGCACGTCAACAGGGGGGTATAAAAAGTAAATGAAATGAGAATAAAAATACACGAAACACAATGTGGACCCCTACGGGTACATAGAACGAATCGAAAAGCTTGGTTCAAGGTACTTACCCGTTGAAGATCGAAGAACGATGAAGAACGAATGAAGAACGTCGAAGAACAGTTGAAACCTTTGTGAAATTCTTCACGGAAAACGTTACGGAAACATTTCGGAAGTGCCTCGGCTTAGATTTTCTTCACGGAAACAATTTTTCCAAGCAAATTCAAAAGAGAGAGAAGTGCCTAAGGGGTTGAACCCTTTTTATTCTCACTTCCTCCCCTATTTATAGCAAAATAGGGGAGATGGTTGCCGCCCAGCTCGCCCAGGCGAGCCAGGTTGCTTCCTCCAGAAGCAACAGCCTTCTGGAGGAATCTTCTGGAGGGCCCAAGTGGGCCTGGTTGCTATTTGCACCCCCATTTTTACTAAGTACACCCCCCTCTGCTTTTTATTGGTGATTCTTTTTTCGTAAAGTTACGGAAACTTACGAATTTCGTAACGATACTTGTTTTCTTTCCGTAATGTTACGGAACCTCATTAATTATGCAACGATGCTTCCATTTGATTTCCGGTGTGTCACAGAACCTTACGGATTGTGCATCAATATTTTCTTTTGTTTTTCGGCAAGTCCCGAAATTTCACAAATTGCCTAATGATGGGTGCCAAGCACCTTACAAGGACCAAACAAAGGTCGCATGTCATCAAGCAAAGGTCCCCGGACGAAATTAGGGTATGACAGTTCCTAACTAGGAAACCTACATTTTCCCTTTAACACTGCGCATCAATATTTTTCTCAAGATAAACACTAGTCGGGTTATTGTATAATTCACAGCTCACAACACAATTAATGTCACATCAAGTGTTAATCACACACTTATTCACAACTAAAACTCATGTTCATAACCTCACATCTCATTATGTCACAATCAATCATCTTATGTTTACGTGTATCTCACAATTTAACACATTCAACTTTGCACTTATACTCAATCTCCATAACAATATTATAATCTTAAAGTAATATATTATTCTACAATTCATTATATATTCAATTCATCAGTTATATACAATCTCAATCATAATTTTATAATCCCAATATAACTATTTATTACGCTAATCTTATTCAAAACACAAACAAATTATACAAAATTATTTCTCAAACCACGGGGAGTAAAACCCCTCAAACAATTTCAAATAATCCTACAAGAATAATTTCAATACAATGAACATCTCAAAATAAACCCCAATTTGATCCTTTAAGAACCCCTACACATGTTCATTCTAACCACAATTACAATAAACTCATCCCTTACCTCTGAGCTGGCTCACGTGTGTATTCTGATAGTGATAAAGGCATCTCTAACAGTTTCCTGAGATTCCTCAAGTTTTTCCTCTGGTTGTTCTAATAGGGTTTCCAAGCGTTAGAGAGAGGAGAAGGGATTAAAACCTCCATTCCACTTTCTACGTGCGATGATTATTTCTCCATTTTCAGATACTTTTTTACAAATCCCAATGGTGAAGATGTGACTAAATGAAATGCAAACAACATATCAAAATTTCACAACAATCCAACAGTTAACGAGTCCAGGATCAAAGTTTTACTAAGACAGTTTGGGGTTTCTATGGGAAAAGAAAAATCTACGATGCAAAGGGTATTTCTTTTAGCTCCGACATGTATTCATAATTCCCAATGATGATAATGTTCAAGAATGAATTCCAAACCTGGTGCTCAAATTTCACGACGATCCAACGGTGAATGAGTCCGAGATCATCATTTTTCTGAGACAGGTTTGGTGCTATGCGGGAAAAAGAAAGGGTTTTGGGAGGAAGAGAAGGAGAAACAAAATTGAGAGGAAGAGGAGGCGTAGGAAGTATGTCAGTCTCAAAACTGACCTAGCATGTCTCTATTTATAGTTAGGATACTCACAACCTATTATTTACTCAATTTTTCTTTGTTTATTATTTTATAAACAAATACTCTATTTTATTTCATATCAAATGAATAAATAAAATATCATTTTTATTTTCCTTCAAATTATTATTTTAATACATTTATTTCTCCTTTTTTTATTATAAAATTTCACCATTTTCTAAAACTCTATTTTTTTACTAAAAAAAACCTTTTTAATTTATTTACGAAAAAATGGGATGTTACACCTTACAATTCCAGTGTTTATAAAACCTGAACATTTTGCAGCATCAAGAAATAACGCGTTGCATAAATTGGCCATGACATTTGATTTGTCTGAATATAGTGATATGAGGATTTCAAAAATTTCTTTAAATTCTCTAAATTATATTGACACATATGCAATTTAACCACATCAAAAATAAGTTGGATGAGAGGGTAAAAAAGGTAAGTTCTAATCACAAATTAACTGCAGGCTCTTTGTATATGATCTCTTCTTTTACTGAAGTTTGCTTTCCCTCAATCCAGGGGTTGGATAACAAGCTAACTATTGAGTATTTGAAATGATATGAACCAATTGCCAGACATATGTTGACATGCATTTTCTTGTGCATACCCGTTGTTCTTTATATATGTCAACTATTACTTAAAATCCATCTTTATCATTTTGCCTGAATTTTAACAAGAATTCTGAAACATTACATTCATTTAGTTGCCAACGTTGAATAACAAAACACATACTATAAAGTTTGGAGATCTCACGAGGAGAAGATATTGGTTTCCTTTAATGGTATATATACATTATTCCATTTTGGTGTTCTTGTTATTTATCTACTGTCCGCACACGATTATTTTTCTTTCACTTATTTAGTTTGATAAATTTAGGATTTGTTTGGATATGCTTTTTCAAAATACTTTTTTAGAAATAAATAAGTAAAAAATATTTTTTTTAGCCAATATTAATTTATGTGAAAATTAATTTACAGAAACTCTTTTGTATAATTTCTCTAAAAGATGAGAGTTTCTACGAATTAGTCTCTGTATAAGTTAATTTTAACTAACAGAAAACTCCATTTTTTCCCTCTTAAAAGTTCTTTTGGATAAGCTAAACCAAACAGATCTAAATGGCTGTGACTTCTAACTAAGTGCATGCACCATGCAGGTGGGTATTGGACTACTTGTGCTCCAACAACTTACTGGTATCAATGGTGTTTTTTTCTATTCTAGCAACATATTTGCAAGTGCAGGTAATTAATTCATTAGATAATTTTTCTATTAATTAATTGACAATTTTTGTATCATGTCAGGATTTCTAAATTAGCTATTAGTAAGCAACCCTTTTAATGTCTTTTTGTGTCTTGATTTGTGGTGGTATAATAGGAATTTCATCCAGCGATGCTGCTACATTTGGACTTGGAGCCATGCAGGGGTCAAAATCTACACACGTTCTAGAATAATAGATATTGCCTTAATTTGAGTATCAAATTGTCAAACTTACAATTTTCATTGTTAATTAATTTTCTTAATCTTACATATATGCAAATTGCAATGACAAGGATTGCTACTTCGTTGGTAGATAGAAGTGTGATAACGAATGTCGAATTGTTCCAAAAACAAATAAAAACTAGGAATCTGCTGTATAGAATTAACCTAGGTCGAACTAAAAAATATGATTTAATATGGTTCCTACATTCATTCACTTATAAAAAAAAAGAGGGAGAGTTTTATTGAACGATTTGTATAAGCGACTATAAAGGAATGTGAAAACACACAAAAACAAAGTTTAAGAAACAAAAAAGAACAAGAACAAAATACAATTCAAGATTAAAAACATCAATCCAATTCACCAAACCTATGTAAATCGAATTATCACAGTTACTACGAATGATGTTCAGTGTGAAAGGTCAGTCAAATGCATTAGAGAAAGTTCAATCGAATCAATCTCCCTAAATTGTTTGAGATTGCAAATTAGTTTGGAAAATCATCCAAACAATCTGTGATTAAATTTTGAAATTAGGAAATGAATCCATAACCTAATCCATTTTCAATCCTAAACATAATCACAATCATGAAAAATAAAAATAGAATTGAAGAGAAAGAAGAACATTCACATAGAGTAGAAAAACCAAACCAAAACCCAAATTCAGCATTGCTTGGAGTGGATCCTTGGATTGATTAATTGTTTAGCCCTCCATGATCATCACCAATGGAAAACTCATCAAAATTGTGTGTAAGAAAATGGTAAAACAGAAGTGAAAAGAGGGAGAAGAATGAAGAACAATTGAGAGAAAAAAAGAGAAAAGAGAAAGCTTGCACAACAAGTTTTGTACAAAATGAAGTAACTTCTTTCTAACTAACACTAATATATAGAGTGACTAGTAACTAACTAACTAACTAACTCTAATTAGAAGGAATGAATGGGCCTTGATTAGGCCCATCTAATCTATCTAATTAAACTAATTATACAAAATAAAAACCCAACTTGCAACCTAATTATTCAAATGTAGAGGTTCTGACTTCCAAGCTTAATTTAACCCTCAAGATGACAAAATTGACCAAAGATTATTTTTGAAAAATTGAAGATCTTCTTCTCAGCTTTCTAGGGACTACTCACATGTTCCATGTGAAGTTCTGTAGTATTCCCTCGGCCCTGTACAAGGCAGATAGGTCAAGTAAGCACAAAATCTGAAATTTAGCTACAATTCTCAATTAAGCTCAGTCAATTGCCTTAGACCAAAACCGAGTTAAGGTGAGAAAACAAGGGTCAAAAACATCTCAATTGAGCTAAGAAGAATACAAAAATATTAATCTACAAATGCTCAATCAAAGTGGAAGAGGGATGCTTCTAATAGTGAGTATTAAGAGAATTTTGCTTCTCAACATCTAATATCCACCATCCATCACCTACTTTATCTCTAAAAAAAATTGAAAAAGTTTAATTATTATTAATTCTTTTGCAGCTAGCTTCCTTTATAATGACACTTAGGCTCCTCCTTGTAACCACCACATTTTAGTTGGAGGTTGGTAATACTAGTTATTAATTAATCATTAACATTCGAGTTGATCTAATCAACATTATCAACTTAAATAATAATGGTGTTGTTTTATTGAATCCAAGGTATGGTAACAGATGATTCTAACATTCATGAAATATTGGCAATGCTCTCTGTTATGGGGCTTCTGGTATGATTTTATTGATTTGGCATGTTTTTTTTTCGTGCTCGGTACTTTGTCAATTTGATTAAGTGTTTCTTTTAAGGCTTTGGCAATTGGGTTTTCTCTAGGCATTGAACCTATCTCCTAGATTATAATGTCTGAGGTATGCAGAGAGAAGTATTTTAGCTTGTAGAACTTATATATGGTCTTGGATCCTATGTTTGTACTAATGCTCAATTATACTTGCTAAAAGAATAATAATAAAAATCCTTTTAAACATATGGCTCATTAGACAAAAAGCATTATATGGTACAGACCACCGTTCAATCATTGATACATAATCATAATTGTTTAATTTACAAATAAATTTATTTGGTTTAGTGCTTGTCAGCTATCACTACCAAAAAAATATTTTTTTACAACGCACTTTCTAAGACAGTTCCCAAAACATCGGCTTAGAATGTTAGGCGGTGACAATTTTGTAAATAACAGGAGATGTACTAAGACGATTTTTAGTAGATTTTTTGCTATTTTTAATAATGTGTCCCTCTAGCTACTATCTGGCACTCTCCAGTGAAAATACGTATTCTCACTCTCAAAAGACAAAACCCTAGCCCTAAATAAACTCTAAAACCCTCTTTCTCCCTTCCTTCGTCTTCGTTGTTTCCATCCTTCTTTCTCTCTCTGTTTTCTCTCTCTTGTCTCACTTGAAACTCCACAACCCAATTTTCTTTACCTTTGACCCTATTCTAATTCCAAATCCAAATCACCAATTTTAATTCCATTATTCAGGAGTTGAATCGAAATGGCTAACAACAACGTCAACAAGTGGCTTAAGCCATCTCCAATGGAATCAGCAGACTCCGTCGCGTCTGAGTCCATGAGCCATGTTGTCCTCATTGACCATCAGAAGTTGGTGTGCGTCTCGTGCACACTCTCCTAGCATGCGCGAAGGCCGTTGAGTGTGGGTTTGCAGGTTCTTAATTTGAGTCAATTTGGGTTTTCAGGTATGGTTCCTAGTTTGTTAGGGAGTTTGATGAGACCAACAATGTTGGATTTCAGCAAGCAGAACCTCTTAGGTGAGTTGCCCCTTAAGGTTTTTGGGTTACTGAGTGTTGTGGCACTTCAAGAGAACCGTTTGAGTGGTGATATTCCTGAGGGTTTTAGTAGCATAGTTAGCCTATGGTATCTTAATCTCAGTTCAAATCAATTTGTTGGTAACATTCCAATAACTTCTTCGTTTCTT